>NW_027208201.1:1879000-2192166 GCF_964237555.1 Oryctolagus cuniculus | reverse complement strand
CTCAGATGTTCCTCAGGTGGTCCCGGTGCATGTTCTCTCTCTCCTCCCTTATAGTCCTCTTCCACCAATCCCAACTCTGCTACCCACACGCCGAGCACGCTGCTCTCCTCCAATCAGGAGCAGGATCAGCTCCTGCAGCTTATCAAACTGATGAGGCAGCTGAGTAGAGGTTGTTTGCTCCCTCAGCGCCATATTGTAGGAGAGCATATGCATAGAATAAGTCTTAATTCCAGTAACTTAGTCTAGTCTCAGTTGCTCCCCACAGAAGAGAATCGGGGTCAGAGCAGTGGCACAGTAGATTAACCCACTCTCTATGGCATCGGTATCAAATATAGGTGCCGGTTCCAGTATTAGCTGTTCTGCTTCTATTCCAGCTCTCTGCTATGGTCTGGGAAGCAGTGAAAGATGGCCTAAGCACTTGGGTCCTTGCATCTGCCTGAGAGACCCAGAAGATGCTCCTGGCTTCAGATTTGCAGAACTCCAGCCATTGCGGCCATCTGGGGAATAAAACAGCATATGGAGACTCCTCTCTCTGTTTCTCTGCCTCCCTGTAACTCTGTCTTTCAAATGAATTAAAGAATAATTTTTTAAAAATAATATGCACAGAGCAGAGCCCCCTGAGGGCCTCTAGCACAAGTTGTAGTGTACAGCATTCTTGCTTCAACTTTGTTTCCAACCTTCTCACAATTTCCACATTTCTTAAGCAATCTTAATATACCCTTTAGGGCACAAAAGCATTCTTTTTGCATTTATTGGGTTGTTTTAGTTCTTTGTTTACAAATCACAGATCTCTGTTCATTTTATTAAATGTTTTTCTGCAGTTATGCTAATTAATATCACTAGTAATTCATGGGCTAATAAACTGAATTAGATTTTGTGCACCAATTTGAAAAATAACTGTAGATCAATATCCCTGATGTACATAGACACAATAAACGTAGGCAAAATTCTAGCCACCTGAATCCAACAACACATCAGAAAGATCATTCTCCTAGACCAAAGGGGATTTATTTCTGGTATGCAGGGATTGTTACACATCCAAAAATCAATAAATGTGATATGCCACATTAACAAAGTGAAATCCAAAACCACATCATTATCTCCATAGATGTAGAGAAAGCCTTTGACAAAACTCAGCACCGCTTTATGATAAAAACCTTAAGCAATTGGATATAGAAGGAACACTCAATATAATCAAAGCAATTTATAACAAACCCACTTCCAATAACCTACTGAATGGGGAAAAATTGCATGCATACCTATTAAGAACTGTAACCAGACAAGGATGCCCACTCTCACCCTTGCTATTTAATATAGTCCTAAAAGTTTTAGCCAGAGCCATCAGGCAAGAAAAAGAAATAAAACGGATAGAAATAGGGGAGGAAGAATCCAAACTATCCCTATAAGGAACCCAAAACACTCCACAAAGAGATGACTGGAGTTCATAAAAGAGTTTGGTAAAATTGCAGAATATACAACCACACACAAAATCAGTAGCCTTTGTATACACAAACAGCCCCACGGCTGAGAAAGAACTTCTAAGATCAATTCCATTCACAGTAACTACAAAAATTTAAATATCTTGGAATAAAAAAAGGACATTAAAGATGTCTATGATGAAAATTACAAAACATTAAATAAAGAAATAGAAGAATGTATAAAAAATGTAAACATATTTCATGTTAATGGATTGGAAGAATCAATATCATCAATATATCCATACTACTGAACGCAATTTATAGATTCCGTGCAAACCAATCAAAATACCATGGAACTGGAAATCATTATGTTTAGTGAAATTATCCAGTCACAAAAATATAAATATCATATGGTTTCTGAGTTGAATACCTAAAATGTAATCTATAGGGACAAAATTGACACTTTGTGTACCATCTTCTTGTGTACCTGAGAAGATCACCTGAATGAATGTGAGTTTTCTCTCTCCCCTTCTTACCTAATTTCATCTGTGGTAATTTTTAGAATACAGGAGTGTCCCAATATGAGCAGAAATTCTTGTTCTTGAGAGTACTCCTACAGTAGAGGTATCACTCTCCTTCAGCTGTAATGTGGGATGTCTGTCCAGTCCTGAAAGCCAGATGAGGGGACTCTTCCTGTCCTTATCTCACTGTGCACGACACGACAGAGGTCAAATCCCAGAGCCACACTGGGCAAAAGTGAGGGGCTCCAGCTGATGTCCTCAAATTCAGAGTCTGAAAGAAGGAGAATCATGAAAATGCAGAACATTTGGATGTCATAATCACTCACTGGGGAGCCTCAAAGCACTGTAGATCAAAAGGCACTGCACCTAGTGAAGCTGAATGGCTGCCATCTATTTTATATGGAAATCTGAAAAGTATTTTCAAATAAATAATTACTATTGGTAGTAGTTCTAACTCCAAATAGGTCATATTCTCTGAATATTTTCTCCAGACCTGCATGCAACTAGTCTTGTAGGCCAAGGAAAAATATCATGCATTTCTACAGGCACTGACACAGAACTTCCTCAAGGTTAGACTACAGGTACCCCTTGTATTTCAAGTGTCCTGCATATTTGGTCATGATGAACTGTCTATTACATGTTGATGGCTTGTTCACACTCGATTTGTGCCTGACAGGAAGAGGCATCTTTGAATTCTGGGGCACAGGATTTTATATGTTTCCAACATATCAAATTATAAACTGGCTTTTCAAGTATCTTTTCATTATCTATGTTGCTTTCTGTGTGAGGTAAGTTGAAAATTCTCCTTGCATTATTTTTTCACTTGTGAAGTACCTGTGTTCTTATCACAGTCTTTTCCTCCACTTAAGAACTGTGTTGGTTTCTCATGGTCATGGGATGATCTCACTTGAGGTTTTCATTTCCTTCTCCATGACTCAGCATTTATCTGCGATTCCAACATTAAATTGCCCTAGTTTGATGGTGACCTACACACAAATCTCTCCTATTACAATGGCTCTTGTGCTATGACTGTTGTTGCTTCAGGCAAAAATTCTAGGGTTTTCTGCTCAAACACATTTTGCAAAGTAATCCAAATGATACTTTTTAAAAAGACATTGATGTTTTGTGGTAGAAACTCTTATGTGTTTTTTTTTTTTTGAAGACTGAAAAAGGTACTTCAAATCAAAGAACTTGAATTTTTAGTAAATTAAGAATGGAAATCCAAAAACACAAGGAAGCAGAATAGGGCAGAGGTTCCTACTCAATACATGTGGAGCTGAATGCCATGGCCACCCCCAGGTCTACTAGATAAGACATTCCAGAGTGCATCCCTACAGTCTTCCTGTATCTATAAGATATCAATGTGATTCTGAGGGTTGAAGAACAAGGAAAACAAACAAATTAACTCCCTCTTCAAATGCTGGAGTCTCAGTGAAGTAAGACTTCCTATTCCAGAATAAAAATATTCCACAATATACTGTGCAAGTTAAGATGTAAATTTCCAGCCCAAGGGAGACAAGGCACATTAGATTTATTTTACACTGCAGGATTACTAGGTTTCACCAAAATGGTGGGGAAGAAGCTAGAAGGATTCTCTCTATTCACGATTCCCCAGGGGAACATTCCACTCACCCATCCCCACTCCTCTCCAGGTCTCACAACTTGGGATAGAACCTGGTAGGGCCTGTTGAGCTGCAGAGCAGTGAGGAGTTGACATGGGGCAGTGGCACAAACACACTTTGCTCCTCTGCAGTTCAGCCCTTGGGAGCAGCACACATAAAGCCCCATAGCCTCATATTCTGCACCAAAGAAGCAAGGCAGGTTGGGGCTTCTTCTCACTCCTGATGCACATGACCCATATTCCTGTACAGGACATGGTTCCTGCCTCTGTCCTCTCATGGGAAACCTGTGCTCGCAGTGCTGAGGCTCCTGACTTTGTGTGAAGATCAATGTGGGGGCACTCGTTATGGCTGATGTGTAGGTCTCTGTGAACCTCAGAAGTCATTATGGAGGAGCTAACCTGAGAGATTCCACAATTAGGAGCCCTTGGACCCATCCTCAACCCCCTTAGGTGCATTCACTGCAGTCTTGCAGGCATGTGCAAATCCACTCTTTGCCTCAGGCACCCTCTAATGCCTGAGGGCAGTATTGACCATGACTGAAAGGAAGAAAGACCTGGGCTTAAGAGCAGTAGACAGCTCCAAGTCAAGAGTGGGTGAACTGAAACATTGAAGAATAATGGAAGGGATCTCCATGGGAGCACAAGGTGGCCCTGCAGAAATAAAATTCAATGCCAATATGTTTCTAGCTAATCAAATAAACAAGCCTATCAATACATAAGTAGATGAAACTCTCCATTTTCCTGTTTATCTATTTGTGACCTTAATTCAGTCACATATCCTCTCATTTTAACACAAGCACTTGTACAACTGCCTCAAAGAAGCAACCGGTCCCAGCTTTCATATGTTTCATCCTCTCACTCACTCAGCTGTACAGTACAAGCATATTTCAGTCTGCCCTTACATCAGGAGGAATACTGTTGAACACATTCACTGTATGGAACAACCTCCTAATTCTTTGTGTCCTGGAGCCATGGCCTGGATCTTACCTGTTTCAGAGAATGTCTTCCCAGTGTCTGCTTACATGAGCTCACATGAAATTTCCAAAATTCACTGGAACCCTACGCCACCACTCACACTTTCCTTTATACAATCTTGACCACCAATATCTTACTTCTCAGTTCTGTTTGAATGCTTCATCTTATGTATGTACTGCAGCTTTCCAATCTCTGTGTCGCACAATGTAACACCTTTTTATCACCTCAGAATGCTTTTCCTTCATACCATACAGGTTGATAGGTGCTTCATTGGTAGCATTCACCTTCATCATTCATTTGCTATAAAAGATGTGAGAAAGAGTCAGAAATTTCTCCATGTTGAAAACCTTCCAAAACCTATTTGCCTCTTGTCAACATGCATGCATGTAGCACACACGCACAATGTAGATTTGTTTTCAATCTGTCACATTAAAAGCCATGTTCTCTGTCATTATGAAGCCAGATACACAGGTAATAAAAGGAAAATAAGCTAATGGGATTGCATCAAACTAAGGAGCTTTTGAACAGCAAAGGAAACAGCAACATGAAGAAACAACTGATAGAAGCAGAGAAAATATCTGCAAACTAGTCAGCTAATAAAGGATTACTATGTAGGAGTAATAAGGATCCCATGAAACTCAGTATACACAAAACAATCAATCCAGTGAAGAAATGGGTAAAGGACATAAATAGGCATTTTTCAAAGGATGAATTACAAAAGGCAAATAGATGACATCAGCATAGTAGTGTAGCAGGTTAAACCTCTGCCTGTGATGCTAGCATCCCATATGCACACAGGTTTGAGACTGAGCTGCTTCACTTCTGATACAGCTCTCTGCTAATGTACCTGGGAAAGCAATAGAAGATCACCCAAGTCCTTGGTCCCCTGCACCCACGTGTGAGACCCAGAAGAAGCTCTAAACTTCTTAGCTTGATCTAGGAAGTTTATGAACAGCAAAGGAAACACTCGACAAAGAGAAAAGGAATCAGGCTGAATGGTAGAAAATATTTACAAACTATCCTCCTGATAACCAATTAAGACATAAAACATATAAGGAGCTCAAGAAACTGAACCAGGCCGGCGCCCCAGCTCAATAGGCTAATCCTCCACCTAGCAGCACCGGCCCACCGGGTTCTAGTACAGGTCAGGGCACCGGATTCTTTCCCAGTTGCCCCTCTTCCAGGCCAGCTCTCTGCTGTGGTCCAGGAAGGCAGTGGAGGATGGCCCAAGTGCTTGGGCCCTGCACCCCATGGGAGACCAGGAGAAGCACCTGGCTCCTGCCTTCAGATTATTACAGTGTGCCGGCCATGGCATGCCAGCCGTGCCGGCCATTGGAGGGTGAACCAATGGCAAAAGGAAGACCTTTCCCTCTGTCTCTCTCTCTCACTATCCACTCTGCCTGTCAAAAAAATAAAAAATAAAAAAATAAAAAAAAAGAAACTGAACCACAACAAAACAAATAACCCAGTGAATAAATGGGCAAAGGAAATGAAAAGACATTTTTCAAAGGATGAAATACAACAGACACATGGACAAATGCTCAGGGTCCCTGAGCATCATGGAAATGCAAATAAAATTTCATGTGAGCTCATGGAAGCAAATATTGTGAAGCTGTCCTCAAATCAGGTTTAAAGGAGGCATCCCATGGAGCTGTACTCAATGAAACAAGCAATTTCTTATCACCTAAGTTAGAATGGCTATCAGCCGGCACCACGGCTCACTAGGCTAATCCTCCGCCTTGCGGTGCCAGCACACCGGGTTCTAGTCCGGGTCGGGGCACCGGATTCTGTCCCGGTTGCCCCTCTTCCAGGCCAGCTCTCTGCTGTGGCCAGGGAGTGCAGTGGAGGATGGCCCAAGTGCTTGGGCCCTGCACCCCATGGGACACCAGGAGAAGTACCTGGCTCCTGCCATCGGATCAGCGTGGTGCGCTGGCTGCAGCACGCCAGCCGCAGCGGCCATTGGAGGGTGAACCAATGGCAAAGGAAGACCTTTCTCTCTGTCTCTCTCTCTCACTGTCCACTCTGCCTGTCAAAAAATTTAAAAAAAATTAAAAACAAAAGAATGGCTATCAACAAAACTTAAAAGGAAAAAGAAAAAGTGCTTGTGCATATGTGGGAGAAATGGTAACTAGTCCACTGTTGGTGGGAATGTATACTGGTACAGCCATTGTAGAAGACAGTATGGGGATTCTTCAAAAATCTGAAAATAGATCTACCATTTGACCCAGTCATTGCACCCTTGGGAATTTATCCAAAGGAAATGAAATCAACATATGAAAGGGTCATCTCTACCCCCTATTTTAATGTATATGAGTGAAACTGACAGCTTTATATTTGATAATTTTTTAATAATCCTTATCTACTTTTGTACAACAGTGGTCTTTGTATTTTTCTTGTTGAATTCTTAATTAGTGCAGAATTAAACTGATGAGCATGAAGTGAATTGAATGTATGGGGTTCAGTGTTGTGTGGCCACCAGCATCACATATGGGTTCTGGTTAATGTCTTGTGTGCAACAACTGCTAAAGGCCTGGGAAAACCAGCAGAGATTAGCTCAAGTGTTTGGACTGTGATATCCCATGTGGGGGACCTGGATGAAACTCCTGGCTCCTGCATTTGGCATGGCCCAGCCTGGCCATCGTTGCCATCGGGGAAGTGACCCTTTAGATGGCAGATCTCTCTTTCTCTCTCTCTTCCTAACTCTTGCTTTCAAAAAATAAATAATATTGAAAGGAAAAAGGCAGGAGGAAGGAGGGAGGGAAAGCAGGAGTCAGTGAAAGTGGGAAGAATCATTGCAAGTTTAAAATTGTATATATGAACTAAATGAAATCTGTTCTCTTTCTGAAATAAATATGTTTAAAAAGAGGTTATTTTAATGCTAGTACCAGTACAACTTCTATGAAGGGGTGGGCCAGCTCTGGTTTAATAAACCCCTAAACATCAACTCATGTGTGTCCTTTCTCACTATATACTCCACTTGTTTCTTTCCTCACACAATTGTGAAGAACAAGTATAGTTCAGGACGTACTTATATCAGGAAGGAATGCATTTGAAACATGCATTGTATGGAACAACTCTGATTCTATGCATTGAGTACAGCTCCACGGGATGCCTCCTTTAAACCTGATTTGAGGACAGCTTCCCAACATTTGCTTACATGAGCTCACATGAAATCTTTCGAAACATATTCTACACTCCACTGCACCCACATACTTCTCTTTATTAACCTTCTACCCTGATATCTCACCTATCAGTCTTGTCTTTGGGGACTATAATGTAGCCTTCTGTGTGACATAAGCCTGGTGTCATGTTAGCCTCTATGTTGTAGAGTTGCCCACCTTGGATCCCACCACAGAATACCTTTCCCTCATACCACACAGGTGGGACCTGCTTTATTGCTGATACTCACATGCATCAATAATGGGCTATAAATGATTTGCAGAAGTTACCTTATCTTCAAGTTAGGTACCCATATCCCAAAATCCCTCTGCCTATTGTCAGCATGAGTGCACATACATGCATGCATGCACACGCACACACACACACACACACACCCAAACACACACAAATCTAGACTGTTTCCCTTCTGTCAAAACATTGATATCCATTTTATAATGATCTTATTATGCAACAATATAGAGAGCATGATCTTTTCCTGTTCATATTCTCAGTAACTTGGAGTTTTTCACACCCATTCATCTACTCTGCATTACCCCCTGAAATCTTCAATTTCCTTTCTGTTTCTGTGTAGTGGATCCCTCTTCATCTGTCATAAAATACCATTAATTAGTGGTATTTCAATGTCCCACACTCAAAAAATGCCATTGATATATTTCAGTATTGATATATTTCATCTGTGCAAACATTCCAAATGATTTTTCCAATATGATTTTGGAACAATCCACATAAAACAGTCCTTTGGCTCTCCATCACTCAGTGTGATTTTCACAACCATTCAATATTCAATGACTCTATTTTCTTTTTGTGTGTGTTTCTGGGAAATTCCATTTCTTTATATTTTGGTGACCTTAGTGGATCCACATACTGTGTTTAAAACAGGGCATTTTAAAGGAAACAGCACCAGGACTGCTAGGTAGGAAGGAATAAAACTAGCTTAAAAGCCCTCAAACACTGACCCTAAGCCTGTGCTCCTTCCTCATTATGTACTTGGTAATGCTTTTCCTCACTCGGTTACAGTGGACAAGTTTGATTCCATGTGCCTTTCCATTTGGGTGGAGCACTATTGAACTCATTATTTGTCTGGAACAACTATTTCAGAATTCCTTTCTTTGTGTCCAGCCCTGTGGTGTGACATTCTTTCTGCCTTTCTTCCCAAGAACACCTATGCAATGTTTTTATGCTCATGTGGACTTTTCAGAGGGCCAGGTTCACATCTGGCTTATCTTCTTCTGATGCAGACCTCTGACCCCTGTAACATACCTTGAATACTCACATGGAGTTCCAGGCTTCTGGCTTCAGCCTGGCTCGGTCCTAGTTGTCCTTTGGGGGAGAAAATTGGCAACTGGAACTCTCTCTCTGTCTCTTTCTCTACCTCACTGTCAGTTGGTGTTTCAAGGAAATGTAAACAAATAGGCATTTAAAATACCCACTCTGTCCTCTGTTGTCCCTAGTGGCATGTATTTTGTGTACTGTTTTACTGAAAATACCTCCTGTCATGACCTTACTTTGTGACTGAGTGTCCTGTTCCATCCCCTGTCCCATTCCAGCTCTGAACTTACCTGGCCCAGTGCCTCAGATTTGACTCTGCCATTGGGCCACTTCAGGATACCACCAGAACAGGGCTTGGGTTGTGTGGCAGAAGCAGGAAGCAGTCACCTGCTGACTGGGCCTCATGTAAGCCAGTCTGCTGAAAAAGATTTTGGAGGAAGTCAAACATCTCACACTTTGAAACAGATGCCCAGAAGATAAACCCTCTGCTTATCTCACACACAAAATACATATGACTACATGTTATTTGTTTATATTCCTGCAGGGCTTGGCCATTGGTTGCTGTTCAGCTCTGTCATGTGGAGAATCATTTTATGAACAAGTGAATGGAGGTTATAAGGCTGCTGGGGCTCATTTGAGGACATGGAGAGCTATCATGTGAACACCACCATTGCAACCCAGCATACTACTAATTATTCACAAATGATGACATCCCAAGAAAGATGCCAGATGGCCTTCCTTTCCTCAATACTGGATACAACATATTATATTGGTACAAGTTATTCCTGGGGAGACTCTTGCTATCAACCCTAAAGATGGGAACATTCAGAATATTTAACAGGCTGCCTATGTACCTCTGATGTCACCAAGTGGTACTCTGCCACCTATATACCTTCCTTCTGGTTATATGTCTCAGGTGGTGAAAGACAATGGGATTCGTAAAATTCACATTGTGCCGCAGACAATGTCATGTGTCCATACCACTTTGATGCAAGTACCACAGTTCATACTATCATTCTCTCCTATGTATCCACAGACCCTGACTGATGCATTCCTCAAATCAAGGAGAATTTCCCCCACCTTAAGTCCCACAGCCTACACCACAGCAGCTGAGGCCATCACCACCAGCAACATTTATGTACCAACAGAATAATGGTAGGATATGAAGTTCCTAAATAGCACATACTTTTAGTTTATTAAAATTAACACATTTGGATAATCATTAAAATGTCAAAGTAGGAAAACAATAACATTTCAAGGAATTTGGGGATTTCATGCAGCCATGTCAGGACTGATGATAATCCATGGGTCTAAGGTTTCTGTTTTGTGCAAAATACAAGTATATATATATATATATATATATATATATATATACACACACACACACACACACACACACTATAGATCAAATAGCAAGAACGTAATGGCTACTAGGAAAAATTTTATTGAGAAGGGGAGGTGCGCTGATCCTATGGGGTTGAACCCACATTTATAGGGGCTTGATTTTTCTAAGTAAATATTTAGTTGTGGCAGTCAAATGCAATGGTCACTAGAATTAATGAAATGTTTACATTAATTAATAAAGCTAGAATTAGGTTAATTACTCTTTTTTGGGTTATACCAAAACTAACTGATTGGAAATCAGATGTACTAATTAATACTAAAAGAGTAAGACCCTCATCAATAAATTGATACATATAGGAATAGTCAGACTACATCAACAAAATGTATCATGCCACTGCTACAAATCCAAAGTGATGATTTGATGTGAAGTGGAAATTAAATTGTCATAGGAGGCAAACCATAAGGAAAGTGGACCCAGTAATCACATGAAGGCCGTGAAATCCTGTGGCTCTGAAATTTGTTGAGCCATATACTCCATCTGAAATATTAAATGATGCTTCATAGTATTTGGATGCTTGGAGGAGGGTAAAATAAATGCCTAAAAGGATAGTGATAGCCAAGGCGTGTTGCATGTTTTCACGATTTCCTTCTATTAAGCTGTGGCAAGCCCAAGTAATTGAAATTCCTGAGGCCAGGAGGACTGAGGTGTTAAGTAGGGGTACTTCAAGGGGGTTCAGGTGGTTAACGCCTGTTGGAGGTCAGCAGCCTCCTAGTTCTGGGGTAGGGGCTAAGCTCGAGTGGTAGAAGGCTCAGAAGAAGCCTGCAAAGAAAAAGACTTCTGAGACAATGAATAGGATCATTCCATATTGTAGGCCTTTTTGTACAATGGGAGTATGATGGCCTTGGAATGTGCCTTCTCATGAGATGTCTCATCATCATTGATATATAGTGAGTGTATTTGTTAATAGAGCAATCAGGAGAAGTGTAGGGGAATTAAAGTGAAACCATATGGTTAAGCCTGATGTTGAGAAGGATGGACAGGGCTCCGGTAAGTGGTTATAAGCTTGGTTTAACTATATGATAAGCATGAATTTGGTGTGTCATTAGGTATTATCGTGTAGATATAGGCTTACAAGAAGTGTGAAGATGTAGGCTTGGATCAAGGCTACGGCAGATTCTAGGATTGTGAGGAGGATAAGAATAATAAGGGTGATTTCAGCTGCTGTAGGACTAATTGAATTAGGGCAAGCGCTGTGCCTCCAATGAGATGTATAAGTAGGTGACCTGCTACGATGTTAGCTGTAAGTCGTATGGCTAGAACTATTGGTTGAATAAAGAGACTAATTGTTTCAATAATTACTAGTATGGGGATAAGGGGGTAGGGGTACGCTGTGGGAGGAAATGAGCTAGTGATGCTTTGGTCTTGTAGTGGAATCCTGTGATTACAGCCCCTGCTCATAGTGGGATAGCCATGCCTAAGTTTATTGACAGCTAGGTCGTTGGTGTAAATGAGTGGGGTAGTAGGCCTAGGAGATTGGTTGAGCCAATAAATATAATTAGAGAAATTAATATTAAGGACCAAGTCTGTCCTTTAGGGGAATGCATTGTTATTATTTGCTTGAGAATTAGTTGGGCTAATCACTGTTGAGCTGAAACTAACCAATTATTGATAAGGTGAGTAGGGGTAGGAGATAATAGGGTTGGAAATATAATAATTAGTGCTACGATTGGAACTCCTATTATTGTAGGGGTAATGGGAGAGGAGAATAAATTTTCATTCATTTTGTTTCTCATGGGGAGGGGAAAGAAGTGGACTAAAATGCCTTTAGCACGGGGTTCATAGGGTAGGTGTACTTATGAAACTTAAGTTGGATTAGGGCAAATAGTGAGAGAATTATAGCAATAGTAGTGATTAGTCATGTGGATGTATCAAGTTGTGGCATTTCATTATATATCATTCTCTAGCTTAAAAAGCTAGTGCTAATTTAGCTTCATAATGAGTTTAAATCATAGATAGTGATCAATTTTCAAAGTGTTTTAGTGGAACTATTTCTTTTTTTTAACTTTTATTTAATGAATATAAATTTCCAAAGTACGACTTATGGATTACAATGGCTTCCCCCCATACCGTCCCTCACACCCACAACCCTCCCCTTTCCCACTCCTTCTCCCCTTCCATTTACATCAAGATTCATTTTCGATTATCTTAATATACAGAAGATCAGCTTAGTGTACATTAAGTAAGGATTTCAACAGTTTGCTCCCACACAGAAACATAAAGTGAAAAATAATAGATGATTTTTTTAAATGATGATGAAATCATATCAGACCTATTGTCATGTTTAATCCCAGTGAGAGTCAAGTTGGGAATTGATAATTTCTTTTTTTTTTTTACAGAAGATCAGTTTAGTATGCATTAAGTAAAGATTTCAACAGTTTGCACCCCATAGAAACACAAAGTGAAATATATTGTTTGAGTACTCGTTATAGCATAAATCTCAATGTACAGCACGTTAAGGACAGAGATCCTACATGAGGAGTAAGTGCACAGTGACTCCTGTTGTTGACTTTACCAATTGACACTCCTGTCTATGGCATCAGTAATCTCCCTATGCTCCAGTCATGAGTTTCCAAGGTTATGGAAGCCCTCTGCGTTCTCCAACTCTTATCTTCTTTAGACAAGTTCATAATAAAAATGGAGGTTCTCTCCTCCCTTCAGAGAAAGGTACCTCCTTCTTTGAAGACCTGTTCTTTCCACTGGGATCTCACTCACAGAGATCTTTTTGCCAGAGTGTCTTGGCTTTCCAGGCCTGAAATACTCTCATGGGCTTTTCAGCCAGATCCGAATGCCTTAAGGGCTGATTCTGAGACCAGAGTGCTGTTTAGGACATCTACCATTCTATGAGTCTGCTGAGTATCTCACTTCCCGTGTTGGATCACTCTCCCCTTTATTTATTCTATCGGTTAGTGTTAGCAGGTACTAGACTTGTTTATGTGCTCCCTTTCACTCTTAGTCCTTTCATTATGATCAATTGTGAACTGAAATTGATTACTTGGAATAGTGAGATGGCATTGGGACATGCCACCTTGATGGGCTTGAATTGGAATCCCCTGGTATGTTTCTAACTCTACCATTTGGGGCAAGTCAGCTTGAGCATGTCCCAAATAATACATCTCTTCCCTCTCTTATTTGCACTCTTATGTTTAACAGGGATCACATTTCAGTTAATTTTCAACACTTAAGAATAACTGTGTGATAATTACAGAATTAAATCAGTCATATTAAGTAGAACAGACAAAAAAAATACTAAGCGGGATAATGTATTAAGTTGTTCATTAACAGTCAGGGCTATGCTGATCAAGTCACCATTTCTCATAGTGTCCATTTCACTTCAGGATGTTTCCTTTTTGGTGTTCAGTCAGTTGTCACCGATCAGGGCGAACATATGGTATTTGTCCCTTTGGGACTGGCTTACTTCACTCAGCATGATGTGTTCCAGATTCCTCCATTTTGTTGCAAATGACTGGATTTCATTGTTTCTTACTGCCGTATAGTATTCTAAAGAATACACATCCCATAATTTCTTTATCCAGTCTACCATTGATGGGCATTTAGGTTGGTTCCAGGTCTTGGCTATTGTGAATTGTGCTGCAATAAACATTAGGGTGCAGACCACTTTTTTGTTTGCCAATTTAAACTCCTTTGGGTAAATTCCAAGGAGTGGGATGGCTGGGTCGATGGCAGGGTTATCTTCAGGTTTCTGAGGAATCTCCAGACTGACTTCCATAGTGTCTTGACCAGTTTGCATTCCCACCAACAGTGGGTTAGTGTCCCTTTTCCCCCACATCCTCGCCAGCATCTGTTGTTGGTAGATTTCTGTATGTGAGGCATTCTAACTGGGCGAGGTGAAACCTCACTGTGGTTTTGGTTAGCATTTCCCTGATTGCTAGTGACCTTGAACATTTTTTCATATGCCTGTTGGCCATTTGGATTTCCTCTTTTGAAAAATATCTATTGAGGTCCTTGGCCCATCTCTTAAGTGGGTTGTTGGTTTTGTTTTTGTGGAGTTTCTTGATCTCTTTGTAGATTCTGGTTATTAACCCTTTATCTGTTGCATAGTTTGCAAATAGTTTTTCGCATTCTGTCGTTTGTCTCTTCACTCTCCTGACTGTTTCTTTTGCAGTACAGAAACTTCTCAATTTGATGCAATCCCAATAATTGATTTTGGCTTTGACTGCCTGTGCCTCCCGGGTCTTTTCCAGAAATTCTTTGCCTGTGCCAATATCTTGAAGGTTTCTGCAATGTTCTCTAATAACTTGATGGTGTCAGGACATAGATTTAGGTCTTTAATCCACGTTGAGTGGATTTTTGTGTAAGGTGTAAGATAGGGGTCTTGCCTCATGCTTCTGCACGTGGAAATCCAGTTTTCCCAGCACCATTTACTGAATAGACTGTCCTTGCTCCAGGAATTGGTTTTAGATCCTTGATCAAATATAAGTTGGCTGTAGATGTTTGGGTTGATTTCTGGTGTTTCCATTCTGTTCCATTGGTCTATCCATCTGTTTCTGTACCAGTACCATGCTGTTTTGATTACAACTGCCCTGTAGTATGTCCTGAAATATGGTATTGTGATGCCTCCGGCTTTTTTTTTTTTTGTACAAGATTGCTTTAGCTATTCAAGGTCTCTTTTGCCTCCATATAAATTTCAGCATCATTTTTTCTAGATCTGAGAAGAATGTTTTGGTATCTTGATTGGGATTGCATTGAATCTATAAATTGCTTTTGGGAGAATGGACATTTTGATGATGTTGATTCTTCCAATCCATGAGCATGGAAGATTTTTTCCATTTTTTGGTATCCTCTTCTATTTCTTTCTTTAAGATTTTGTAATTCTCATCGTAGTGATATTTAACGTCCTTTGTTAAGTTTATTCCAAGGTATTTGATTGTTTTTGTAGGTATTGTGAATGGGATTGATCTTAGCAGTTCCTTCTCAGTCATGGCATTGCTTGTGTATACAAAGGCTGTTGATTTTGTGCATTGATTTTATATCCTGCCACTTTGCCAAACTCCTCTATGATAAGTAAAGAATCATATCGTCTGCAAAGAGGGATAGTTTGACTTCTTCCTTCTCAATTTGTATTCCTTTGATTTCTTTTTCTTGTCTGATGGCTCTGGCTAAAACTTCCAGAACTATGTTAAATAGCAGTGGTGAGAGTGGGCATCCCTGCCTGGTGCCAAATTTCAGTGGAAATGCTTCCAAATTTTCCCCATTCAATAGGATGCTGGCTGTGGGTTTTTCATAAATTGCTTTGATTATATTGAGGAATGTTCCTTCTATACCCAATTTGCTTAGAGTTGCCTAGTAGTCCTGGCTAGCTTTCATCATGAAAGGGTGTTGAATTTTACCGAATGCTTTCTCTGCATCAATTGAGATAATCATATGGTTTTTCTTTTGCAGTCTGTTAATGTGGTGAATCACATTGATTGATTTGCGAATGTTGAACCATCCCTGCATACCAGGGATAAATCCTACTTGGTCTGGGTGGATTATTTTCCTGATGTGTTGTTGTACTCTATTGGTGACAATTTTATTGAGGATTTTTGCATCTATGTTCATCAGGGATATTGGTCTGTAATTTTCTTTCAGTGCTGCATCTTTCTCTGGCTTAGGGATTAAGGTGATGCTGGCTTCATAGAAAGAATTTGGGAGGATTCCCTCTTTTTCGATTGTTCTGAATAGTTTGAGAAGAATTGGAGTTAGTTCTTCTTTAAATGTCTGGTAGAATTCAGCAGTGAATCCATCTGGTCCTGGGCTTTTCTTTGTTGGGAGGTCCTTTATTACTGTTTCAATTTCTGTTTCAGTTATGGGTCTATTTAGGTTTTCTATGTCTTCCTGGTTCAATTTTGGTAGATTGCGTGTGTCCAGGAATCTATCCATTTCTGACAGATTTTCCTGTTTACTGGCATACAAGTCCTTGTAGTAATTTCTGATGATTCTTTTTATTTCTGTGGTGTCTGTTGTTACATTTCCTTTTTCATCTCTGAGTTTATTGATTTGTGTCATTTCTCTTCTTTTTTTAGTTAGTTGGGCCAATGGGGTGTCAATTTTGTTTATTTTTTCAAAAAACCAGCTTCTCGCTTGGCTGATTTTTTGTAGTGTTTTTTTTTTTTTTTTTTTTTTTTGGATTCAATCCTGTTAATTTCTTCTCTGGTATTAATTATTTCTCTTCTACTAGATTTGGGTCTGATTTGCTGCAGTTTTTCTAGGTCCTTGAGATGCGCTGAAAGCACATTTATTTGGTACCTTTCCAATTTCTTGATATAGGCACCTATTGCTAGAAATTTGCCTCTCAATACTGCTTTTGCCATATCCCATAAGTTTTGATATGTTGTGTTATCCTCATTTACTTCCAGAAAGTTTTTGATTTCTCTTTTGATTTCTTGAATGACCCAGTGTTCATTCAGGAGCATGTTGTTCAGTCTCCATGTGTTTGCATACTTTCTAGGGTTACCTGAGTTGCCTATTTCCAGCTTCATTCCGCTGTGGTCTGAGAAGCTGCATGGTATGATTCTAATTCTTTTAAATTTGCTGAGACTTGCTTTATGGCCTAGTATGTGATCAATCCTAGAGAAGGTTCCATGCACTGCTGAGAACAATGTGAAGTCTGTAGATATAGGGTTGAAAGTTCTGTAGATATCTATTACATCCATTTCGGCAATAGTGTCAATTACATCTGCTGTTTTCTTTTTGATCTTCTGTCCGGATGATCTGTCTATTTCTGAGAGTGGAGTATTAAAGTCCCCCAGTACTATTGTATTGGAATCTAAGTCTCCCTTTAAGTCCCTTAACATATCTTTTAAATAGACCGGTGCCCTGTAATTAGGTGCATATACATTTATAATAGTTACATCTTCCTGTTGAATTGAACCCTTAATCATTATATAGTGTCCCTCTTTGTCTCTCTTAACAGTTTTTGTATTAAAGTTTATTTTGTCTGATATTAATATGGCTACACCTGCTTTTTTTTGGTTTCTGTTGGCATGGAATATCTTTTTCCAACCTTTCACTTTCAGTCTGCATGTCTCTTTGTTAGAGAAATGTGTTTCTTGTAGGCAACAAATAGTTGGGTTGTGTTCTTTGAGCCAATCAGCCAAACGGTGTCTTTTAACTGAAGAATTCAGACCATTAATGTTTAATGTGACTATTGATACATAGTGACTTTGCCCTGCCATTTTCCGGGAGATATTTTCTAGTATATGCTTTGAGCTTCCCATGCTCTTTTACTGGTAGGTGTTCTTCCTTTCCCTTCTTTCATATTGATGGCTGTGTTTCTGTGTTTCTGAGTGTAGCACTTCTTTAAGTATCTTTTGCAGGGCTGGACGAGTGCCACAAAGTCTTTCAATTTCTGTTTGCTATGAAAGGTCTTTATTTCACCTTCATTCACAAATGAGAGCTTAGCAGGATATAATATTCTGGGCTGGCAATTTTTCTCTCTTAGCACCTGTGCTATGTCTCGCCATTCCCTCCTAGCCTGTAGTGTTTCTGATGATAAGTCTGCTGTGAGTCTGATTGGAGATCCTCTGAGAGTAATCTGATGTTTCTCTCTTGCACATTTTAGGATCTTTTCTTTATGTTTCACTGTGGTAAGTTTAATTACCACGTGTCGTGGTGAGGATCTCTTTTGGTCATGTTTATTGGGGGTTCTATGAGCTTCCTGTACTAGGATGTCTCTGTCCTTCTCCAAACCCGGAAAGTTCTCTGCTAGTATCTCACTAAAAAGGCCTTCTAATCCTTTCTCTCTCTCCATGCCTTCAGGAACTCCTAGAACTCGAATGTTGTTTTTTTAATAGTATCCTGTAGATTCCCAACAATATTTTTTAGATTTCTAATTTCCTCTTCTTTTCTTTGGTTTGACTGTATGTTTCCCTGTGCTCTATCTTCTAAGTCTGATATTCTCTCTTCTGCTTCACCCATTCTGTTTTTAAGGCTTTCTAATGTGTTTGTCATTTGATCTATTGAGCTCTTCATTTCATTTTGATTTCTCTTCACTATCACACTTTCCTGTTCTACTAGTTTCTGCATTTCATTTTGATTCTTCCTTAAAATTTCATTTTCACGAGAGAGATTTTCAATCCTGTCCAATAAGGATTTCTGTAGTTCAAGGATTTGCTTCTGAAAACTTCTAAATGTTCTTATCATAAATTTTTTGAAATCTGTATCTTGCATTTCTTCTATCTCATGATCTTCATAATCTTGGTTTGGGGTGTTTTGTTTATTTGGAGGCATCATAGTGTCATTGTTGATCTTGTTCCCTCGATTTCTGTGTGTGTTGCTTGGCATAGTTAATTCTTCTTTCATCACTGTGCGTTTTTTTAATTTTTTTTTTTATTTTATACTATGTCCGTGTTAAGTGGACTGCCTGCTATTGGAGGAGCCTTGGAGGCTTGAGATGGGTGTGGCCTGAGAGCTCTGCTTAGTTCTTCCTCGTTAAGGGTGTGCAAAGGTGACACCCTCAGGTTTTACGTGGTAAATCTCTATTTATTTATTTATTTATTTATTTATTTTATTTATTCAGGGGGTAAGTAATACCGCATGGCAAGGCTGTGCAGAATTGATGGTATTTAGCTTCCAGTCTCTGGCTTCTACCCAAAGAGTTTGTGTAGGCTCCTCTGGACTCCCACTGGGTTGCCTAGGCTACTGAATTGTAGTGACTCAGTTCCTTAGCTCTCCCCTGTTGATATGTAAATCCAGAGAGGGGGCCTGCACTTTGTCTCTTGCGAATTCTTCAAGCCTTGCATCCTTGCAACCTTTGCAAGGTTAGGGGAAAGAGAAACCCCCAAGCTTTTTTTTTTTTTTCCTTCTTTCCAGTAGTGAGTTTGCTGCACTTTCCGGCCCCCCTCTAGATTCTAACCCCAGTTTCCCTGCCAATGTCTTGGATTATTGAGCTCACCTCCCCTTCCAGCGCCAATGTGTGGACTCGGAGCCCTGGACATCCCAACTCTCCCCGCTGCTCTGTGGAACTATTTCAAGAACAATAGGCATGAAGCTGTGATTTGAGCCACAGATCTCTGAGCATTGGCCATAGAAAAATCCTGGATGAGTTGAGATAAGGGTGGCTTGGTTAAGGCATCCAGGGATAGCATCTGTTTTTAGCCCTAGTGAGGGGATGGCTCATGAATGAAACACATCTTCTGATGAGATTAATATATGGATTGGTAATTCCATTGCAAGAACAACTCGGTTGTCAGCTTCCAGTAGTCATAAGTCACCTGGGTTTAAATTGGAAGTTGGGATTATATATGAGTCGAAGTTCAGGTCTTCATAGTCTGTGTACTCATAACTTCAATATCACTTGTGGCCTATGGTTTTTACTGTCAGGGAGGGGTTATTGATTTCATCTATTATATACAAGATTTGTAGGGAGGGAAGTGCAATTCAAATTAGAATAATAACTGGGAGAATAGTTCAGATGGTTTCTACATCTTGGGCATCTATTGTGCGTGTGTGGGTAAGTTTTGTAGTCAGTATTAGTGAAATAATATAGAGGACCAGGAGTTAATTAGAAAAATGATCATAATCCTGTGGTCATGGAAGTAGAGTAATTATTCTATAATAGGAGATGAGGCATCTTGGAAGCCTAGTTGAAATGAATATGCCATAAAGATATATAGGGGTTGAACCTATAAATTAACTTCAACAATGTTATGTAATAGTTTTACTAATATCTTATTGAGAAAGAATGGTTATGCAGCTGGCATGAAACCAGTCTTAGGGGGTTCGATTCCTTCCTTTCTTGGCCTAGGCTTTTATGTAAGCAGGCTCTTCAAATGTATGATATGGGGGTGGACATCCGTGAAGTCACTCTAGATTTGTAGTGGTTAACTCAATAGTTTCTACCTCTCGCTTTGAGGCAAAGGCATCCCAGATTATGAAAATTATTACTATTATAGCAGTGAGGGAGATGAAGGAGCCCATTGATGAAACAGTGTTTCACATTGTATAGGCATCTGGGTAATATGAATATCGTAAGGGCATGCCAGAGAGTCCAAGGAAGTGTTGAGGGAAGAAAGTTAAGTTCACTCCTACAAATATTACAGTGAAGTGGATTTTGGCCCAAGTAGGGTCCATAGTGTAGCCTGAGAACAGAGGGAATCAATGAGCGAATCCCCCCCATAATGGGAAATACAGCTCCCGTGGATAAGACATGGTGGAAGTGGACTACCATGTAGTACATGTCTTGGAGAACAATATCTAGGGAAGAGTTGGCTAGTACAATTCCTGTAAGACCACCTACTGTAAATAAGAAAATAAACCCCAGAGCTCAAAATATGGCTGGGGATCACTTAATATTTCCACCATGTTGGGTTGCTAATCAAATAAATACCTTTACTCCCATAGGAATGGTAATAATTATAGTAGCTGATGTGAAATAGGCTTGTGTATCCACGTCCATTCCTACTGTGAATATGTGGTGAGCTCAGATGATAAACCCAAGGAAACCAATTGATATCATAGCCCACACTATTCCCATGTAGCCAAATGGTTCCTTTTTGCCAGAATAATTTGTTACAATATGAGAAATTATTCCAAATCCTGGAAGGATAAGAATATATACTCAGGGTGTCTGAAGAATCTAAATAAGTGTTGATAGAGGATAGGGTCTCCTCCTCCTGCAGGGTCAAAAAACGTTGTGTTTAGATTTTGGTACATTAAGAGTATTGTAATGCCAGCGGCTAGAACTGGCAGGGAAAGAAGAAGAACGGCTGTTATGAGAACAGATCATACGAATAAGGGGGTTTGACGCTGAGATATAGCAGGGGGTTTTATATTGATGACAGTTGTGATAAAATTAATGGCCCCTAGAATAGAGGACACCCCAGCCAAGTGAAGAGAGAAAATAGTTAGATCAACCAAGTCTCCTGCATGGGCTAAGTTACCCACTAGTTGTGGGTAAACAGTTCATCCTGTACCTGCACCGGCTTCTACTATTCATGAAGCTAACAGAAGAAAGGATGGTGGGAGGAGTCAAAAGCTTTTATTGTTTATACAGGGGAAAGCTATATCGAGGGCTCCAGTTATTAGTGGGACTAACCTGTTTCCAAAATAGGTATCACTATGACGAAAATTATTACAAAGGCATGTGCAGTGATGATTACATGATAAATTTGGTCGTCTCTAAGTAAAGTTCCTGGTTGGCTTAATTCTGCTCAAATTAACAGATTAAAGGCTGTTCTTACCATTCCAGCTCAGGCTCCAAATAGGAGATAGAGAGTTCCGATGTCTTTATGGTTGGTAGAGAATAATCATCGGTTAATGAACAGAAGCAGGGGTAAAATGGCTGAGTAAGCATTAGACTGTAAATCTAAAGACAGAGGTTGAGCCCTCTTTATCAAGCCCTGAGGTGAAATTTTCATGTTGAATTGCAAATTCAAAGCAGCAGCTTCAATTCTGCCAGGGCTTCTCCCACCTTCTTTTTCTTCTTCTTCCTCTTCTTCTTCTCCTTCTCCTTCTCCTTCTCCTTCTCCTTCTCCTTCTCCTTCTCCTTCTCCTTCTCCTTCTCCTTCTCCTTCTCCTTCTCCTTCTCCTTCTCCTTCTCCTTCTTCTTCTTCTTCTTCTTCTTCTTCTTCTTCTTCTTCTTCCTCTTCTTCTTATGGCAGGAGAAGTAGATTGAAGCCAATTGATTAGGGTATTTAGCTGTTAACTAAAATTTTGTGGGGTTGGATCCCACCAATCTAGGGGGACTTAGCTTAATTAAAGCACCTGATTTGCATTCAGAAGATGTGAAGTTAATTTGCAGTCCCTAAGCAGGAGTTAAGAATAATTTACTTGCTTAGAGCTTTGAAGGCTCTGGGTCTATGTAACATAAACTCCTTCTAATCTTAGCTTAGTACTGAAAATATTTGTGTGAGGGGAAGAAATATTGTTGATAAAATGATTAGTGGGGCTATAAATAGTATGTGTTTCATTGATTCGAATTGTCATTTTATTTTTAAGTTGTTGGTTGTTGGGAATATTGTCAGTGAGGTAGATGAGGCGTAATAGAAGTATAAATTTAGAAGTGCTAATATAGCCATTGTGGTGGGTATGATGATATTGCCATTTTTTGTTTGCTCTATTCACTTAGGGATAAAGCCTGTTAGTGGGGGTAGGCCTCCTAGTGATATTAAGGTAATTAGGATGACTGTAACTATTAGTGGGGTTTTATTTCATATTTGTGATAGTGAAAGGGTAGTTGTGCTTGTGTGATGTATAAATATTATGAACATGCGAATTTTTAATAGAATATAAATAGATTGAGAATTATAGTATTTGGATTAAATATAATAATGGCTACCATTCATCCCATGTGGGCAATTGAGGAGTACACTAAGATTTTGTGGAGTTGGGTTTGGTTAAGCCCTCCTCAGCCACTGACTATAATTGATAGGATGGCTACTAACATTGTTAAAGTTGAGTCAATTGATGGTGAGATTTGGTAAAGGATAGATAGGGGTGCTAGTTTTTGTCATGTAAGAAGAATGAGTCCTGATTTTAGGGGGACCCCTTGGGTTACTTCTGGGACTCAGAAGTGAAAGGGAGCTATTCCTAATTTAATGATTAATGCTAATATAATTAAGATTGGAGTAAAGTGATTTTGTGGATTATTGTTCATTGGCAAGAGTCAAGAATGTTAAGTGTAATTACTATTATTAAGATTATTGATGCTGTGGTTTGTGTTAAGAAATACTTAGTTGCAGCTTCTGTTGATTGTGGTGTGGCTTTGTTAATTAAAATGGGAATAATGGCTAATATATTTATTTCTAGGCCAATTCATATGGTTAATCAGGGGGAGCTAAATACTGTAATTATTGTGCCTAGGAACAGGGTGACTCGAATAATAGTTAGGACTAAGGGGTTAATTAGTATGGGAAGGATATAAACCAACATTTTCAGGGTGTGGGCCTGATAGCTTATTTAGCTGACCTTACTATAGAATTTGGTGTATCAGGTAGCATGAAGAATTTTGAGTTCTTAGGTGTAGGTTCAAGGCCTATAGTTCTAGAAATAAGAGGGCTTAAACCTCTATTATTTACTCTATTAAAGTAACTCTTTTGTCAGACATATTTCTATATGTGAGGGAGAATGCTTGAAAGTATAAAGGGTATGGAGATGTGTCATATGCATAGAGCTATTGTAAGAGGTAGGAAACTTTTTCATAGGAGTTGTATGAGTTGGTCATAATGAAGTTGAGGGCAGGATGCTCAAATTCATAGGAATGACATTGTTAGTAGGAGGGTTTTTACAGCAAAATTAATTGTAAACATTTCTGGATTAGTGTGGCTGTGAAATGAGCCTAAAAATAGGATGGTTGTGAGAGCATTTATTATAATAATATTAGTATACTCATCAAGAAAGAATAGAGCAAATGGACCACCTGCATATTCTACATTGTTCCAGGCTACTGGCTTCAGCCAGGCTTGGCCGTAGTTGTTGTACTTTAGGGGAGAAAACTGGCAGCTGGATTTCTCTCTGTCTCTTTCTCTACCTCATTGTTGGTTGGCGTTTCCAGGAAATGTAAACAAATAGGCATTAAAAAAAACATTCTGTCTTCTGTATCCCTAGTGGCATATATTTTGTGCACTGTTTTACTGAAAATACCTCCTGTCATGACCTTACTTTGTGACTGAGTGTCCCATTCCATTCTCTGTCCCATTACAGCTCTGAACTCACCTGACCCAGAACCTCAGATTTGACTCTGCCACTGGGCCACTTCCGGATACCACCAGAACAGGGCTTGGGTTGTGTGGCAGAAGCAGGAAGTAGTTACCTGCTGACAAGTCCTCATGTAGGCCAATCTGCTGAAAAAGATTTTGGAGGCGTATACATACACACGCACACACACACACACACACACACATATCAGTGTGTTGCATTTTGATATAGCAGTGTCAAAAATTAGGACCTCAATAACAACCATGTGCTACAGATTGCACAGCATGATACTCCTGTTGGAAGCAAACATTTCATCAAAGCCCCAGTCTACAGTTGTGTGATGTGTGATGACCAATTGCTTGGATGAGACTCAAGTTTTGGGATGCCTGTTTATCAAATCCTATGATGATGTTGCAACACTCTGAAGAGATTTCCTGTACAGATGATACAGTATGACCATGGTAGCAACTGTGGAGACAGGCTGACTATCCGTAAGAGAATAAACCTTCTGAATTCAGGGGAATTGAAAACTCCACTGAAACATCAGCCTTGACATGTGGCTACTTTTATAAACAAACAGAACAAGCCAACTGGTTTTGCCCTGGGAACTATTGCAAGGAGAGTTGCTAATCATTATATCAATATTGCAAATCCAGCCAAAGATAACTGCATATCTAAATGTCATCTATCCAATGGAATCAGCACTTCAGTGCCTCAGGTTCTCTATGGAGTAAATGGAATTTCAATCCATTTTAGTTTTGGCACCCTTGCAACTGTGGGGCCTGTTTTGTCAGTTCTGGGACAAAGATGCCAGAAGAAAACTAAAAGCTTCAGGACAGCTCAATCACAGGACAACTTCCTGACTCAATAACAATGGAAACAGATTGCCTATCCTTGCAGCTATGACTTGTCCAAGGGACATGCGGTTTTTAATCCCTCAAAGAAAGACTGCATTTTCCTGCATAAGGGAGCAGAAGAGTATAGCTTAGAGGTCAGAGGCATCAGAACTGTCCAGAATTTTTCACACCTCTCTGCACACATTTGAGTACCATGATTGGACAGCTTAATGGATGGAAATGGAGTTTATCCTGGGAGATAACGATGTCATTGTTCACCAGCCAATCAGTGACTCCTTCTCTCCATTGCACGCCTGCTACAGGGATTTTCTGAAGTTCCAAGGAGATGGAAATGACTATAAAAGTTAGATATCTCTGGGCAATGCCAGAGAGTGTGTCATGCTTATTCAACAACATGTATATTCAAGATTATTGGAAAACCATCTATGGACCCTGTACTTTGTTATAAAACATTTGGGAATTAAAAGGAACAACAGTTTGAGCACAACCAGATCAAGTCAACTAGAACTACTACCACCCTCCAACTCCAACACCCCCCCACCAAACCAACAACAAACAAAAACCACACAGGTCCCCATCTACCTACAGTGGAATCTACATGCCCTGTAGGTGAGTTCTCAGGGTTCCCATTTCTTTCACTGACTTTAACTCAGGGCAACTCAACAAAACTTACCCTCCTGGGGAACAGAGGGGATGAATCTCCCTCATTCTTCTCTCCATTGCAGTCCTGCAATTTGATCTGCTCTAGCCATGTTGTAAGGTAAAGGCTAATGGAAACACATTGATCAGGTGGTAGAGGATCTAACTGCCTGTTCAGGGAATAGGAAATAGTTAAAGGTACTCTAGTCTATTAAGAGGAACCAAGTGGGGTGAAGGCAAAGTACTTTAGTCACATAACCAGGATTTGATCATGGAAAAGGGGCCTGTAATGAACCAAATAGTATTTCAGGCTGAGGGGTGATGTGCCATTGTGCCACGTCCTGTACCCACCATCCAGTTTCTGGGAGTCCAGTCTTCACAACTGTGAGCTTCACCAAAACCATTGCAGTGGGAAGCAAACTTCCTTCCAGGATTATATTTGTGAACCAGTAGGTAAGGATAGGGCAACTGGATCACAAGTGGGTGGGGGTCTGTTGGGGTAGAGAAGACTAGTAAGTAGATTTGTTAGGAGGAGTTGGGGATAACATAGAGGCCTAACAAGTAGGATAACACAGGGCAATTAGCAGGTTAGGTATTATAGGAACAGAGTCTTGAAGAGCTGGGCATGGAGTAAATGAGGTCAGCTACTAGGAAGGAGTGTCATTTGTCAGGGAAGGAAAAGGGTGACAAAATAAGGAGAACTTGGAGGAGGGTAGATTAGAGGATTATAATTTGATGGGCCTGAGGCATGGCAAGACTGAGGTGAGAGATCATATGAAGGTAAGGACAGTGTGGAAGACCAGGCTGGTGTGGGAAGCAAGTGGGCAGACAGGATGTAGTCACAGAAGGTTGAAGTTGCTATGTAGAAATGAGAGGAAGGAGGTGGGGGAAGAGGGAGGTAGAGTAAGAGGAGGGTGAGGCTAGGGAGAAGGGTGAGTAGAACAGTGAGGAGGGGAGGAAGGACTAGAAGCAATGTCAGGCTGGGATGGGTAAGCAGAAGACAGGTGAGGCAAGCATCGAGGTATAGAGCAAAGGTGAGGATGGCCAGGAGGGTGAGAAGCAGGAGCAGCATGAGGCTGAGATGGAGGATAAGGAGGAGGGTGAGGCTGGAATGACATACCGGAAGGAAGGACAGGCTAGGGTGCAGGGACAGAAGGAACTTGAGGCTGGAGTTGAACAGAAAGAGGAGGTGGCTGATAAAGAGAAAGAAAAGGAGGGTGATGCTTGGAAGGAGGACCAGGAGGAGGGTGAGGCTGGGGCAGAGGATCATAAAGAGGCTGCAGTGGAGAGGGAAGACCGAAAAGAGGGTGAAGCTGGTGTAGAGGAAAAGGACAGTGGACAGGATGGCAGGGAGAAGGAAAAGGAGGGTGAAGAGGAGGGTCAGAAGGAGGGTGGTGCTGAGTCTGGGAGAGAGGATCAGGAGGAGGGTGAGCCTTGGTGGCAGGATGAGAAGACAGGCGAGGATGGCACAGAAAAGCAGGAGGACACTGAGAGCAGGGTGGGGGACCAGGAGGAGGGCAAGGTTGGTGTACAGGTGCAATGAACAGCTGGCACCATGTTGACTGCACAGAAGGATGGTTGCACTGTGGAGAAAGACTGGAGGAAAGGCCAGGCTTGTGGAGAGCAGTGACAGGAAGGTGGTGTCTTCATAAAAGGCTAGGAGATGGGTGAGGCTTTTGTTCAAAAAGTGCTAGAAAGCATTTCTGGAGATCATGGCCACAAGGAAAAGGAAGGCTGAGAGGAACATCTGGAGGAGGCTGGGACTTGTGTTTAGATGCAGGAGGGCGAGGCTTGTGCTTGGGAGCAGGGGGTGTGTGGGGCTTCTGTTCAGAGACAGAAGAAGGGCAAGGTTGGTGTTTAGGATGAGAAGGGGGATGAGGTTTGAGTGAGGAATTCGTAGTAGGATGAGCCTTTTGTGGAAGCCCAGTAGTGTGAGCAGGAGATGCAGGAGCAGGAGCAGGACCTGGCTGGGGTGCAGGATCAGAGGGAGAGTAGGGCCAGTATGGAGAGCAGGAGGAGGAAAAGGCTCAAATACTGAACCCAGAGGAGGGTCCAGGGGGAGAAAAGGAAAGTCAGATATGGGGAGGGCTCTAGGAGGAGGGTGAGTCCAAGATGCAGGATCTGGGGTTTTTGCCTGGTGTGAAGGGACAGAAGGAAAGTAACAATGGTATGGCTGACTTGGATAGTTGGGCTGGAGTGGAGGGCCCGGAGGAGGATGAGGCCAGTATGGAAAAGCAGGATGGTAAGGCTCAAACACAGAGCTAGTAGGGTCAGGCTGGGGTGGAGGACCAGACACGTGGGCCAGGCTACAGGATCAGGAGGGTCAGGCTGGAGGGAAGATAAGGAATATGGGGGAAGATGGCATTGGGAGGCAAGAATTATTTGACGCTTACCTGTCATGTTCTTAGGAGAGGCTCCTAGCAATCAGAACCAGTGACTGGTAAGGGTCCAGGACTACAGCTGCTTTCATAGGCCAGCCTGTGTCACAGTGTCCCTTATGACATAAACATGCCCCTCCCACCTGGGCAGTGAGTAGCCCCACCCATCAGGGAAATGGTTTCATGGTATAGGTTCAAGAGTAATCAAGGGAAATAGGACAGAGAAGAAATGGCTCTATTGATATAGTCCTTTTTCTTGGGGTAACATGTACCTTGGCCTATCATAGGCAGAGTGATGAAAGGCCATGGATACCATTAGAATGTTGGCACCTAGAACTGAGGTGTGATGTAGAAATTGGGAGATGTGAGAATACATCAGTTCCCAAGTTCAGCCAACTCATTCTCTTTTATTTTTTAAAAGATTTTATTTATTTATTTGAGAGGTAGAATTAGACAGTGAGAGAGAGAGACAGAGAGAAAGGTCTCCCTTCATTGGTTCACTCCCCAAATTGCTGCAATGGCCAGAGCTATGCCAATCAGAAGCCAGGAGCAAGGAGCCAGAACCTTCTTCCAGGTCTCCCACATGGGTGCAGGGGCCCAAGGACTTGGGCCATCTTCCACTGCTTTCCCAGGCCATAGCAGAGAGCTTGATTGGAAGAGGAGCAGCCAGGACTATAACTGGCACCCATATGGGATGCCATCAGCTCAGGCAGATGATTAACCTACTGCACCATGGTGCCGGCTCCAAACTAACTCATTTTCTAAAGCCCTTTGACATCACTTATATCTCTGCATAAATATGAGGGAAGCAAAGTTGCTCTGCCCCTTTCATTAGTGTGGAGAGTGGGAGAAGCCAGAGAGGGAATTCTCCTGGGCTGATTTTTGGTGATAAAAAGTGGGATGAGAACTTGGGCCAAAAAAGGAGATGTATAGGAGTGCTCCCAAAGTCAAATCATTATCATTGCTCCCAAAAATCCAATCCAATCCTTAACTCCTTATCAAAATCAGGAGGACAAGGTTAGGAAATAAGAGAAAGATGGGGATGATAGCAGAATGGGGGGGGTCCCTCACACTTCCATCTCGCTCAATGTGGGCAGAATGACTAGCATCTAACACATTCTGCTTCAGAGCACAACTTAATAAACATAAATTTCATAAGTATAACTTTGGATTGTAGCAAATGGTTTTTCCCCACATACCCACACTCCCACCTCCAAAACCATTGCACCTCCACTCCCTCTCCCATCACATGCTAGATTCATTTTTAATTATTGTTATATACAGAAGATCAACTTAGTACATACTAAGTAAAGATTTCGACAGTTTGCACCCACACAGACATACGAAGTATAATGTATTGTTTGAAGACTTACTCTACAGTTAATTCTCATAGTACAACTCATTGAGGACAGAGGTCCTTCATGGGGAGCAAGTGCACAGTGAATCCTGTTGCTGATTTAACAATTGACACTCTTATTTATGATGTCAGTGATCACCTGAGGCTCTTGGTATGAACTGCCAAGGCTATGGAAGCCTCTTGAGTCCACAAACGCTGACATTATTTAGGCCAGGCCATAATCAAAGTGGAAGTTGTCTCCTCCCTTCAGAGAAAGGTACCTCCTTCTTTGATGGCCCCTTTTTTCCATTGGGATCTCCCTCACAGAGATCTTTCATGAATCTCATTTTTTGCCACAGTGTCTTGGCTTTCCATGCCTAAAATGCTCAGAGCACAACTTTTCTGCAGTGTAGTTTTCAGCCCTTGCGACTCTGTATTTCCTCTTCCTGGGTCCCAGAAACCTAGGGCCATAACTGGTAGGAAGGCACACATTACTTACTACGCATACTAGGCACACACATCTGAGTGTGTGCACTATCGAGTCCACTACCTGAGATGGGTAACCCCATGTTGGTTGACCTTTGGT
The DNA here is from genome assembly GCF_964237555.1 of Oryctolagus cuniculus. Classification (NCBI taxonomy): domain Eukaryota; kingdom Metazoa; phylum Chordata; class Mammalia; order Lagomorpha; family Leporidae; genus Oryctolagus; species Oryctolagus cuniculus. The sequence goes on along the minus strand of NW_027208201.1, from coordinate 2,162,346 downwards.
GTGTTTTTTTTTTTTTTGGCAGTGGCTTCTTGACTCCCTCAAGTCCCCTCTTCCATGCAGAATATTTACAAACTGGGATGGGTGCAGCAACTTTGCCACTAAACTAGAGGCCAGGGAGTGCAATGCTGCTTAGATGCAGATCAGCACAGGGAGGGTTTCCTGGGGAAGGCCCAGGGCTGGTGGGGCCTAGGCAGGTCCATAGCTGCTTGGTGTCCAGGAGCAGGAGGATGTCTGCACTCTCTGATTAAGCCTGCAGCCTCTGATGGTTGTGCCTCTGTCTCTGCACCTCCTCCTCCAGGGCAGCCCTATCCGCCTTATTCTGTAAGTTCTCCTGTAGCTTCCTGAGCATTGTCTCCAGGTGCAACATCTTCTCTGACAGGCTCCCAGGCTCTTGCTCAGCAAGGTTCCCTCAAGGTCTCTGCTCTCTGGGATGGACTGTCCCTCCTGAGACAGTGAGTCCACAATGGAGTAGCAAGTAGAGGTGATCTTGTGAGACACACTTACACTCATCCCCTATGGTCTTGCTGCCTGTTTCCAACATGATCTTGCTGATGGAGTTCCTCAGGGACAAGGTTTGTGGTATGAAGGAGGACCTCACCTCAGGGGCTGGATCACCCTTGTCCTCCTGGCCACCAAAGCCAAGCTGTCAGGTGCCAACAAGGAGACATCCCCTATCCAAGATGAGCCAGGCAGCTTTGGTGGCCAGGAAGACAAAGGTATACACATGTATACACACTTCATGCATTTCATATAAATATAAATTCCCACCTCCAAAACCATTGCACCTCCACTCCCTCTCCCATCACATGCTAGATTCATTTTAAACAAATTTAGAAACATAGTGATTCTTCCCCCTTGTACTCTCACCCTTCTTCCTCCAACCTCTGCTATTCCAATTCTTATTGTGTTTTTGTTATAATCATTCCAAGTGGAACAGCATGATCTCTCACTGTGGTTTTCTAAAAAAGTATTCAAATATTTGAGATTCTTATGATGGTGGAATAGGGAAAGGACATACCGCTTTGTACTAGGAAGAAACAGTAGCAAAAAAAGTGGAGGAAAGGGCATTCACACAAGAAGAATTGGAGAGAAACCTGCAGGGGAAATTCTACAGCAGGAAGAGGGATGCCATGGATCCACATGGAAGGTGCAGATGCATCAAGGACATGACCCCTGCAGCTAAGAGCTGGAGGAAGCAATAGCTTTAGAGAGCAAGGTGAGAACAGACTGTGGATACCCATGCCATAGGTGATACAGTTGGAGTGACAGCTTGGTGTGAATGTGGCTTGGTTTCAAACAAGGACAGTGTACCCCCCCTTTAAAACAGCAAAAATGGGCACATTTATCTCTCCCCATCCCCCATCAATGGCACCTGGCAACCAGCTGGGAGAAAGCACCATATTGACAGAAGTAGTGGCTGTATAACCTTGGGTACACTCATGTGGCAATGGATGGGGAAAAGCCATTATTCTGAAATCAGTAGCAGCTGTGGTGGCTCTTGTGTGTGCTAAGCAACACGCAGGGAAAGTTGCCATTTTCAGATGAGTAATGGCTGTATTGTCTCTTGTGCATACGTGTGATCCAGGGATTTTACTAGATGGAAAAATCCACATTTCCCATTGATTTTCAGTCTAGCTGGGAGGACTGAGAGGGGTTGGGTACTCAGGTGGGACTGTGAGGTGTTCCCAGACTCTCTATATACCAGAGGCTCAGGGCTCAAAGTGCCAAGGTGCAGCACCCACAGGCAGCTGGCTCTGGGAACATCTCTTCCACTCCTTGGATGGGACAGGCTAAAAGCGTGCAGCAGATCCTTTGCACCCATGACCATGAGGGACTTGTGTGCAGAGGCTGTGGGAACCCTGTGACTACATGTTAGGGCACAGACTGTAACTGGATATCTAAGCAATCACTGAGTGTGGTGCCAAGGGCTCAGAACTCCATGATTGCTGGGGTGGGTCATGATAGTGGGGATCATGTTCACATGAGGACTGCACAGATCCTTTATGCAGTTCTTGTGGCAGTGCAGGTGAGTGCTGCACCCACTGTGGGCTAACCCAGGGCATTTTCCACCTTGGAAGAGAGGAAGTGAGGTTTTGCTTATGCCAACAGGGGTGATCAAACCCTCCTTCCTGCTTAAAAGAGGAGATCTACTGCACTCCACTGAGCTCTTGCCACACTTTGTGCACTGACAGAGCTCTGTGACACCACCCAAAATATGCCAGTAGGTATTGAATGAAGGAACAGACACTCAACCAAAACACAGATGCATAGTTCAAAGACAAAATCTGTCAGAGGAGAAAACTGAGTAATTTCGACCATCGGCAGTTCCAAGCTGGCAGAATAGGGAGAGAGCTTACGGATCTAGTCCAGGAGAAGATATTTTAATAAAAGTGGAGATAATGTAGTCTCAGGGAAGAATTAGGGGGAAAATAGCAGAGGAAGATCTTCTGAAATTAGAGAGACATGGTAGACCTATGTGGAGGGCATGTGTGCCCACAGCTCAGGACACCAGCAGCCAAGAGCCTCCACACTAGCACTGCAAAGTGAAGTGAGATGAGTCCACAGTAGCCTGAGACACTGGCAGAAATGTGGTAGGAAGGGACTAGAGGGAATGATGCTTGAAGCCCTGTGAGAAAAAGAACACCAGCCTTACTAGAGGAGAGAAAAAAATAAAAGGGCACAGACATGTTTCTCTCTCCAATCACATAAGGTGTATGAGCCAATAGAATGGGAACCATTTTGGACATACATTACAGCTGCACCAGCTCGTATCTGCGCCCAGAAATCAGCTGAGCAGAAATATGGGGAGTAATAACAGGAGACTAAGACCTACTGAATGTGTGGAGCTTCTGAACAGAGACTGCAAAAAAGAAGCAAACAAAAAAAAAAAAACCTGTGATTATGTGGGAGAACTCATGCTGTGGATGAGACCTGGAGTAGTCTCAGTGGGAGGCACCACAAGCTTGGGTGGCCCTGGCTACCTGGTGAGAGACATTGCAGAGGAATCTGAACTTACACTGAGGACTGAACAGATCATTTGTATGGTCCTTAGGACAGAGCAGAAAAATATTATACCAACTGTGGATAGTGCTCAGGCATGGATCACCATCAAGGATAACAATTCAGCTGAGGAGAATTACTTCCCTTCTGATTAAAAAAAAAAAGATTAACCATGCCACATTGGAGTGTGTCATCTTAGGCACACCATAACCATGAAGAACTGAACAAAGCTCTCTGGCAACACTCACCACAAGCCTCTAGAGATTCAGTGAAAGCAGATAGTCCATTTCTCTCCAGAGTCATAGTACAATGAGAAAAGCCACCACAGTGAAAATCACAAAAGAAGAAGAAACCAATGAATATCTCCACAAATGCTGAACAAAAGCAATGATCCAAAAAAAAAGAAAGAAAAAAAGAAGACAACATGATTCTCCCAAAAGAACATGACAGTTAAGAACAAGATTATGAAGATGATGAGAGAGAAGAAATACAAGATATGGATTTCAAAAAATTTATCTTTACTTAATGTACACTAAACTGATCTTCTGTAAAAAAAAAAAAAAAGAAAGAAATTATCAATTCCCAACTTGACTCTCACTGGGATTAAACATGACAATAGGTCTGATCTGATTCCATCATCATTTAAAAAAAATCATCTATTATTTTTCACTTTATGTTTCTGTGTGGGAGCAAACTGTTGAAATACTTACTTAAGGTATACTAAGCTGATCTTCTGTATATTAAGATAATCAAAAATGAATCTTGATGTGAATGGAAGGGGAGAGGGAGTGGGAAAGGGGAGGGTTGTGGGTGGGAGGGACGGTATGGGGGGGGGAAGCCATTGTAACACATGAGTCGTACTTTGGAAATTTATATTCATTAAATAAAAGATAAAAAAAAGAATACTTAGTAGTAATCAATGCAAACACACGATATACTGAAATCCATGTAGGACATGAAAGAAAATCTCTCTCATTAAAACAAAATGTTAAGGAATAAATAAAAAGAAGTGAAGAATTAAACAGAACATGAAATTGAGAAAATGAAGAGAAATCAAAATGAAATAATGAGTTCAATAGGACAAATAAAAACACAGTTGAGAGCCTTAAAAATAGAATAAGTAAGGTGGAAAAGAGAATATTGGACTTAGAAGACAGAGCACAGGAAAGTATACAGTCAGACCAAGATGAGGAAATTAGAAATATAAAAAAAATATTGTTAGGAATATACAGGATACTATTAAAGAACCCAACATTCAAGTTCTTGGAGTTCCTGAAGGCATGGAGATAAAGAATTAGAAGGCCTTTTTAGTGAGATACTAGCAGAAAATTTCCCATGCTTGGAGAAGGACAGAGACATCCAAACACAGGGAGCTCATAAAACCCCCAATAAACATGGCCGAAAGAGATCCCCACCACAACACATTGTAATCAAACTCACCACAGTGAAACATAGAGAAAAGATTCTAAAACGTGCATGAGAGAAACACCAGATTACTGTCAGAGGATCTCCAATTAGACTCACAGCAGACTTCTAATCAGAAACCCTACAGGCTAGGAGGGAATGGTGAGATATAGTCCAAGTACTAAGAGAAAAAACCTGCCATCCCAGAATATTATATCCTGCAAAGCTCTCATTTGTGAATGAAGGTGAAACACAGACTTTTCATAGCAAACAGAAATTGAAAGAATTTCTCACCACTCATCCAGCCTGAAAAAGATGCTTACAGATATGTTACACACAGAAACACAGTCATCAGTATGAAAGAAGAAAAAGGAAGAAAAACTCTAATAAAATATCACAGGAAGTTCAAAGTATATATTAGAAGTATCTTTGCAAAATGGCAAGGCAAAGTCACTATTTATCAATAAGCACACTGAATGAAAATGGCCTCAACTCTCCAGTTAAAAGGCACAGACTGGCTGAATGGATTAACAAACAAAAACTATCTATTTGCTGCTTAGAAGAAACACACCTTTCCAACAAAGGAGCATGCAGACTGTAAGTGAAAGGTCGGAAAAAGATATTCCATTCCAACAGAAACCAAAAATAGCTCATGTAGCCATCTTAATATCAGACAAAATAGACCTTAACAGAAAAACTGTTACAAGAGACAAAGAGGGGCACTATATAAATATATATAATGATTAGGGGATCAATTCAACAGGAAGATGTAACTATTATAAATGTATATGCACCTAATTACAGGGCACTGGGCTATTTCAAAGATATATTAAGTGACTGAAAGGGAGAGTTAGACTCCAATACAATAGCATTGGCAGACTTCAATACTCCACTTTCAGCAATTGACAGATCAACCAGACAGAAAATCAAAAAGAAAACAGCAGATTTAATCGACACGTTACACCAAATGGATCCAATAGATATCTACATAACTTGTCATCCTACACTTGAAGAATACACATTCTTTGGCAGTGCATGGAACTTTTTCTAGGATTGACCACATAATAGGCCATAAAGCAAGTCTCAGCAAATTCAAAAGAATCAAAATCATACCATGCACCTTATCAGAGCACAATGGAATTAAGCTGGAAATTCACAACTCAGGAATTACTAGAGCATATGCAAACACATGGAGACTAAACAAAATGCTCAAGAATGAACAGTGGGTCATAGAAGAAATCAAAAGAGAAATAAAAAACTTTCTGGAAGCAAACACAACATTTCAGAACTTATGGGATACAGCTAAAGCAGTTTTAAGAGGAAAGTTTATAGCAATAGGGGCCTACATGAAGAAATTGGAAAGGCACCCAATAAAAGAGCTATCAATGCAAATCAAGTACTAGAAAAACTACAGCAAACCAAACCCAAAACTAGTAGGAAAACAGAAATAATTTAAAATATAGAGAAATCAACAGAATTGAATAAAAAAATTACAAAAGATTAGCTAAATGAAGAGCTGGTTTTTTGAAAAAAATAAAATTGACACACCATTGGCTCAACTAAGCAAAAAAAGCAGAGAGAAGAGCCAAATCAATACAATCAGAGATGAAAAATGGAATACAACAACAGACTCCACAGAAATAAAAAGAGTCATCAGAAAATCTACAAAGAGTTGTATGTCAGCACAATGGGAAATCTATAAAAAATGGATAGCTTTCTGGACACATCCAACCTAACTAAATTGAACCATTAAGTCACAGAAAACCTAAAAAGACCCACAACCAAGTCAGAAATTGAATTAATAGTAAAGTCCCTCCCAACAAGGAAAAGCCTAGGAACAGATGTATTCACTGTTGAATTCTACCAGACATTTAAAGAACTATCTCCAAATCTTCCAAAACTATTCAAAACATTAAAGGGAGGAATCCTCCTAATTGTTTCTATGAATCCAGCATCACCTTAATTTCTAAACCTGAAAACTATGCAGCAGAGAAAGAGAATTACAGACCAATTTCCTTGACGAACATAGACACAAAAGTCCTCAATAAAATTCTGGCCAATAGAATGCAACAACACATCAGAAAGATCATCCTCCCAGACCAAGTGGGATTTATCCCTGGTATGCAGAGGTGGTTCAATGTGAGCAAAATAATCAATGTGATACACCACATTAACAGACTGCAGAAGAAAAACCATATGATTATCTCAATAGATGCAGAGAAAGCATTTGATAAAATACAACACCCCTTCATGAAGAAAACTCTAAGCACACTGGGTATAGAAGGAACATTCCTCATTACAATCAAAGCGATTTATGAAAAACCCGTGACCAGCATCCTATTGAATGGGGAAAAGTTGGAAGCATTTCCACTGAGATCTGGTACCAGAAAGGGATGTCCACCCTCACCACTGCTATTCAATATAGTTCTGGAAGTTTTAGCAAGAGCCATTAGGCAAGAAAAAGAAATTAAAGGGATACAAATTGGGAAGGAAGAACTCAAACTATCCCTCTTTGCAGATGATATGATTCTTTAGGGAATCCAAATAACTCTACTAAGAGACTATTGGAACTCACAGAAGAGTTCGGCAAAGTAGCAGGATATAAAATCAATGCAGAAAAATCAACAGCCTTTGTATATACAGGCAATGTCATGGCTGAGAAAGAACTTCTAAGATCAATCCCATTCACAATAGCTACAAAAACAACCAAATACCTTGGAATAAACTTAACCAAGAATGTCAAAGACCTCTATGATGAAAATTACAAGATCTTAAAGAAAGAAATAGAAGAAGATACCAAAAATGGAAAAACCTTCCGTGCTCATGGATTGGAAGAATCAATATCATTAAAAAGTCCATTCTCCCAAAAGCAATTTATAGATTCAATGTGATACCAATCAAAATACCAAAGACCTTCTTCTCAGATCTGGAAAAAATGGTGCTGAAATTCATATGGGGCACAGGAGACATCGAATAGCTAAAGCAATCTTGTACAACAAAAACAAAGCCAGAGGCATCACAATAGCAGATTTCAGGATATACTACAGGGCAGTTGTTATCAAAAAGGCATGGTACTGGTACAGAAACAGATGGATAGAACAATGGAACAGAAGAGAAACAGCAGAAATCAACCCAAACATCTACAGCCAACTTATATTTCATCAAAGTTCCAAAACCAATCCCTGCAGTAAGGAGAGTCTATTCAATAAATGGTGCTGGGAAAATTGGATTTCCATGTGGAGAAGCATGAAGCAAGACCCCTACCTTTCACCTTACACAAAAATCCACTCAACATGGATCAAAGACTTAAGTCTATGTACCAACACCATCAAATTATTAGAGAACATTGGAGAAACCCTGAGAGATGGGCCAAGGACCTCAATAGACATTTTCAAAAGAGGAAATCCAAATGGGCAGCAGACACATGAAAAAAATGTTCAGGATCATTAGCCATCAGGGAATTGCAAATCAAAACCACAATGAGGTTTCACCTCACCTCAGGTAAAATGGCTCACATTCAGAAATCTACCAACAACAAATGCTGGCAAGGATGTGGTGAAAAAGGGACACTCACCCACTGTTGGTGGGAATGCAAACTGGTCAAGCCACTATGGAAGTCAGTCTGGAGATTCCTCACAAACCTGAATATAACCCTACCATACAACCCCGCCATCCCACTCCTTGGAATTTACCCAAAGGAAATTAAATTGGCAAATAAAAGAGCTGTCTGCACCTCAATGTTTATTGCAGCTCAAATCACAATAGCTAAGACCTGGAATCAAACTAATTGCCCATCAACGGTAGATTGGATAAAGAAATTATGGGACATGTACTCTATAGAATATTATACAGCAGTATAAAAACAATGAAATCCGGTCATTTGCAACAAAATGGAAAGGAATCTGGAAAACATCATGCTGAGTGAAATAAGCCAGTCCCAATGGACAAATATCACATATTCTCACTGATTGGTGAAAACTAGCTCTGCAACTGAAAGGAAAACTTTTGGAGTGAAATGGATACTATGAGAAACAGTGGCATTATCAGCCCTTTGTCCTGATTGTCAAGGAACAACTTATTACTTTATTCCTTGTAGTATTTTTTTGTTCTATTAATACCATTGTATGAACTCCTTAATTAACACACAATTATTTTTAGATGTTTAAATTTAACTGAAAAGAGGGACTACGAATGATAATATGAGAAGGAGGAGATATACAGTTTGGCACATACTCACTCAGACTTACCCCTAATGGTAGAGTTCAAAACGTTCCAGGGGATTCCAATTCAGTCCCGTCAAGGTGGCATTTAACAATGCCATCTCACTAGTCCAAGTGATCAGTTTCAGTTCATAATTTATCATAATGATAGGACTAAGAGTCAAAGGGATCACACAAACAAGACTAGTGTCTGCTAATATTAACAGATAGAACTAAAAAGGAGAGAACAACCCAACATGGGAAGCAGGATACACAGCAGACTCATAGAATGGCAGTTTCCTAAACAACACTCTAGCCTCAGAATCAGCCTTAAGGCATTCAGATCTGGCTAAAAGTCCCATGAGAGTATTTCAGCCATGGAAAGCCAAGACACTTTGGCAAAAAAAAAAAAATGACCTAAATGAAAGATCTCTGCGAGTGAGATCCCAGTGGAAAGAATGGGCCATCAAAGAAGGAGGTACCTTTCTCTGAAGGAAGGAGAGAACTTCCACTTTTACTATGGCTTTGTATAAATAAGATAGGAGTTCGTGAACTCATGAGGATTCTTAAGCCTTGGCAGCTCATGACAAGAGCCTCGGGTGATTACTGACATCATAATTAAGAGTGTCAATTATTAAATCAACAACAGGAGTCACTGTGCACTTACTCCCCAAGTAGGATCTCTGTCCTTAATATGTTGTACTATGTGAATTCACGGTATAACTAGTACTCAAACAGTACTTTATACTTTGTGTTTCTGTGTGGGTGCAAAGTGTTCAAATCTTTACTTAGTATATACTAAATTGATCTTCTGTATATAGAGATAATTGAAAATGAATCTGGATGCGAATGGGATGGGAGAGGGAGTGGGAGATAGGATGGTTGTGCGTGGAGGCTTCTTATGGGGGGGGAAGCCAATATAATCCAAAGTTGTATTTTGGAAATTTATATTTGCTAAATAAAAGTTAAAAAAATAGCACCCACACAGATTCATCATTTTTTTTGCTTAAATATTTCTCTCATATTTACCACTTTTATCTTCTACATTCTTAATGCTGAATTTGATGTTTTTTTTATAGCTTGTTGTGAATTCTCCAAATGTACAACTTCAGTTTTTTTATAGGAAAGTATATGTTATATTTGCAAAAAAGTATATAGAATCTGAGATTATACATTTCTGTCTTAATTGAATTTTACCAACACACCCTTAGAAGTTGATATTTTTCTATTTGAGACTTTTTATAATTGCTATTAAAGTCCAATAACATCTAGCTTACTGTAAAGCAATTTTGAAAAATAAAAATGTGGATATTTGAGTTGGTAGGTACAGAGTTCTCTGTGTGTACAGGGAACACACACAAAGCTTACACTCAGTCTGCATCACGAACATTGCCCCCAATGGTCTCTGTCCTGGACTGTCTTCTCAGGCTCAACACACTTCAAATCAAATGTAGAAATTAATATAAGCATGTTGTAGGATTAATGTCATAGCAAGCAGAAAAAAGTTAAGGAAATCCACAACACAGAGGTGATCTAGCATGTCAGCACTGACCATATCAATTCTCAGTAGCTCCAAATTAAATACGCTGGTATGTAAAGCCTACAATAGTGCATTTTTGTTATCCTTTCTGTATTTTGTCCCAACCAAGAAGCTCCACATCATCCATCGTCCAGCCATACAGAATCTTATGTAGCTTGTCTGAATATAACAGAACATGGACTTTGCTAGTTTTGCCACATATGGAAATCTACCAAGAATCTGTTTCTACCATTATCCATCTAACCTAGGACTAATACTGCTGATTACTGGGAAGAGTCCAAGATGGTTGAATAAGGAAGGGCTTACTGTTCTAGGCTAGGTGTAAACAGTAAAAGCAAAAGTGGAAGGAATACATTCTCAGGGGAGAGTTAGAGTGAAAATTGCAGTGGAAATTCTATGGAAGGAAGAAGAATGCTGTGAATCAGTGTTGAAGGTGCAGATGTGCATTATGATCAAGGACACAACACACAATCCCAGCAGCCAATAGCCAGGGAGAGAAAGCATCAGCTTAGGAAGGGAGGAGAGATGAGACTACAGTGCCCTGAGCTACTGCATGCATAACTGGAAGGAGAGCTCTCAAGAATCAAACATCTGATAAAAATGAGAAAATATGGCTACATATCCTTCCAGAAACATTTTACAACTTACATTTTAAAAAGCAAAAGGAACAATAAAAATATCATCAAGAATGGGTTGAGGAATTAAACAGACATTCCTATACAAATAGATGATGAAAAGGCCTTACCAAGGATGCTAATCATCAATGAACTTGGAATAGTATTCAAAGCCACACAGAGATAGCACCTCAATCTGCTTCATTGGCTACAATAGTTTTTTGTTTGAAAGATCACATTTGAAAGGCAGGGTAACAGAGAGAGAGAGAGAGAGAGAGAGAGAGAGAGAGAGAGAAAGTGTCTTCCATCCCCTGGATCACTCTCCAAATGGCCACAATGGCCAGAGTTGAGCCAATCAAATGCAGGAGCCAGGGGATTCTTCCAGCTCTCCAATGAGGTGCAGGTTCCCAAGTTTTTGGGCCATCTTCTACTGCTTACCAAGACAATAGCAGACCTGGATTGGAAATGGAACAGCCAGAACTGTAACCAGTGTCCATATGGGAGGCTGGCACTAGAGGCAGAGGCTTTACCTGTTAAGCCACAACACCAGCCCAATAATAGTTTTTACATGAAGTCTGTATACCTTAAGCAAAAAGATAAATAACAGAAAGTGAAAAAAGTAAAAAAAAAAAATTAAGGTGTTGCAGGATACCCCCAGAAACTGAACAATGAGAAATTTCAACCAGAATCTAGTGAGGTAAATGTATTCTGGATATGTGGAGGGGTTAGCTTTCTATAAAGTTTCAAAACCAGCAAATGAGTGGAACAGGAAATGGAATGGCATGGGCAGGAAATGGAATGAGTGGAGCAGGAAATGTGTTTCACTGTTGTCAAAATCCCACTGGGAGATGGGGACCCAGATTTTCCATGCCATTAAATGTTCTCATGTTTGAAAGCTCATGACTGTATTCAACCAAAAGTATTAAGTAGAACAAACAAAAAAAAATACTAAGAGGGATAACATATCAAGTTGCTCATCAACAGTCAGGGTGAGGGCTGATCAAGTCACCATTTCTCATAGTGTTCATTTCACTTTAACAGGTTTCCTTTTTGCTGCTCAGTTAGTTGTCACCTATCAAGGAGAACAAGTGGTATTTGTCCCTTTGGGATTGGCTTATTTCACTCAGCATAACGTTTTCCAAATTCCTAACAGGGATCACTTTCAGTTAAAATTTAAACACCTAAGAATAATTGTGTGTTAATTACAGAGTGTTCTACCTAATACTTTTGGTTGAATACTGTAATCAATACACAATTCTTCTTAAGTGCTGAAACTTAACTGAAAAGTGATCACTGTCAAATATGAGTGGGAATAAGAGAGGGAAGAGATGTGCAATTCGGGACATGCTCAAGCTGACTTACCTCAAATGGTAGAGTTAGAAACATACCAGGGGATTCCAATTCAATCCCATGAAGGCGGCATGTACCAATGCCATCTCACTAGTCCCAGTGATCAATTTCTGTTCACAGTTGATCATAATGATAGGACTAAGAACCAAAGGGATCACATAAACAAGAATAGTGTCTGCAAATACTAGCTGATAGAATCAAAAAAGGAGAGAATGATCCAACATTGGAAGTGAGATACACAGCAGACCCATAGAATGGCAGATGTCCTAAACAGCACTCTGGCCTCAGAATCATCCCTTAAGGCATGCGGATCTGGCTGAAAAGCCCATGAGAGTATTTCAGGCATGGAAAGCCAAGACACTCTGAAAAAAAAAAAAAAACCTAAATGAAAGATCTCCGCAAGTGAGATCCCAGTGGAAAGAACGGGTCATAAAAGAAGGACGTACCTTTCTCTGAAGGGAGGAAAGAACTTCCACTTTGACCATGGCCTTGTCTAAAAATTATCAGAGTCAGTGAACTCAGGGGGCTTCCATAGCCTTGGCAGCTCATGACAAGAGCCTAGGGTGATTATGATGCCATAAACAAGAGTGTCAATTTGTTCAGTCAACAACAGGAGTCACTGTGCACTTACTCCTCATGTAGGATCTTTGTCCTTAGTGTGCTGTACATTGAGATTTAATGCTATAACTAGTACTCAAACAGTATTTTTCACTTTATGTTTCTGTGTGGGAGCAAACTGTTGAAATCTTTACTTAATGTATGCTAAACTGATCTTCTGTATATAAAGAGAAATGAAAATGAATCTTGATGTGAATGGAAGGGGAGGGGGAGTGGGAAAGGGGAGGGTTGTGGGTGGGAGGGATGTTATGGGGGGAAGCCATTGTAATCCATAAGCTGTACTTTGGAAATTTATATTCATTAAACAAAAGTTTAAAAAAAAATAAAAAATAAAAAAAAGAATGCTCATGACTGTCAGACATTTGCTTTCGAAGCAAAGATTAACCACATTTGATGATGATGTCCTGATCAGTATATGACATGGCCAGGCTGTTGCCTAATTTATCTTCTTGGTCACTGGGATCAATCCCACAAAGGCTACACGAATGCCATTCTTGTATATCTCTAACTTTGAAATCTGAAATAAATCAAATACCTCTCAGGTGATCAACTGGGTTGAAATGAACCATCTAAGAGACCATGCAAGTGTCAGAGGTGTGTTCTTCAATGTCATCTGAATAAGAGGATGAAAACTGAATGGTCACAGATGACAGACTCAAAATGTCCAAAGGTCAGCTACAAGGGGAGAGAAAATGGCATGCAACATAAGACAACAGCCATAATGTATAATCGCAACCTTGAAAGTTGTTAACCAGGCTTGAAAGTGGTGGAAGACTAAAATATTCCATTTTCCTAATAATCTCCCACAGTTTGAGAGCTTGCAGATCATAATTCTTCTGACACAGATGTCCAGGAAGCTCCCTTTTTCCTTTTCCATTTCCTCCTCTCTACTTAGAACAATGAAAATATGGCCACTAAATCTCTGAGTACTTCCTCTTTAGATTATATTTTTAGACTAAGAAAATCTCCATTTTTCATCTCTTTGTGCACTTGAGAATGTCATCCAAATGAATGTGGGTTTTCTCTCGCCACTTCTTTTTTTTAACTTTTATTTAGTAAATATAAACTTCCAAAATACAGTTTATGGATTACAATAGCTTCCCCCCCATAATTTCCCTCCCACTCACACCCCTCCCATCTCCCACTTCCTCTCCCATTCCATTCACATCAAGATTCATTTTCAATTATCTTTATATACAGAAGATTGATTTAGTATATATTAAGTAAAGATTTCATCAGTTTCACCCACACAGAAACACAAAGTGTAAAATACTGTTTCAGTACTAGTTATAGCATTACTTCACATTGGACAACACACTAAGGACAGATGCCACATGAGAAGTAAGTACACAGTGACACTTGTTGTTGACTTAACAATTTGACACTCTTGTTTATGGTGTCAGTAATCTCCCTAGGCTCTAGTCATAAGTTGCCAAGGCTATGGAAGCCTTCTGAATTCACTGACTTCAATCTTATTCCAACAGGGTCATAGTCAAAGTGGAAATTCTCTCCTCCCTTCAGAGAAAGGTACCTCCTCCTTTGATGGCCCCATTCTTTCCACTGGGATCTCACTCACAGAGATCTTTTATTTAGGTCATATTCTTTTTTTCCCGGAGTGTCTTGGCTTCCCATGCCTAAAATACTCTCATGGGCTCTTCAGCCATATCCGAATGCCTTAAGGGCTGATTCTGAGGCCAGAGTGCTGTTTAGGACATCTGACATTCTATGAGTCTGCTGTGTATCCTGCTTCCCATGTTGGATCGTTCTCTCCCTTTTTTATAATATTAGTTACTATTCGCAGACACTAGTCTTGTTTGCGTGATCCCTTTGACTCTTAGACCTATCAGTGTGATCAATTGTGAACGGAAATTGATTATGTGGACTAGGGTAATGGCATTGATACATGCCACCTTGATGGGATTGTATTGGAATCCCCTGGCACGTTTCTAACTCCACCATTTGAGGCAAGTCCAATTGAGCATGTCCCAAATTGTACATCTCTTCCCTCTTTTATTCCCACTCTTAAATTTAACAGAGGTCACTTTTCAGTTAAAATTTAAACACCTAAGAATAACTGTGTGTTAATTACAGAGTTCAACCAATAGTACTAGAACAAAAAAATATACTAAAAGGAATAAAGTATTACATTTACATCAACAGTCAGGACAAGGGCTGATCAAGTCACTGCTTCTCATAGTGTCCATTTTACTTCAACAGGTTCCTTTTTGGTGCTTGGTTTGTTATCGCTGATCAGGGAGAACATATGATATTTGTCCCTTTGGGACTGGCTTATTTCTCTCAGCATGATGTTTTCCAGATTCCTTCATTTTGTTGCAAATGAAGGAATTCCATTGTTTGTTTTTTACTGCTATATATTATTCTATAGAGTATATGTCCCATAATTTCTTTATCCAATCTACTGTTGATGGGCATTAGGTTGGTTCCAGGTCTTAGCTATTGTGAATTGAGCTGCAATAAATATTAAGGTGCAGACAGCTTGTTTGTTTGCCAATTTCATTTTCTTTTGGTAAATTCCAAGGAGTGGGATGGCTGGGTTGTATGGTAGGGTTATTTTCATGTTTCTGAGGAATCTCCAGACTGACTTCCATAGTGGCTTGACCAGTTTGCATTCCCACCAACAGTGGGTTAGTGTCCCCTCTTTCCCCATATCCCTACCAGCATCTGTTGTTTGTAGATTTCTGTATGTAAGCCATTCTAACTGGGGTGAGGTGAAACCTCATTGTGGTTTTGATTTACATTTCCATGATTGATAGTGATCTTGAACATTTTTTCATGTGTCTGTTGGCCATTTGGATTTCCTCTTTTGAAAAATATCTATTGAGGTCCTTGGCCCATCTCTTAAGTGGGTTGTTTGTTTTGATGTTATGAAGGTTTTTTTTTATCTCTTTTGTAGATTCTGGTTATTAACCCTTTATCTGTGGAATAGTTTGCAAATATTTTTCCCGTTCTGTTGGTTGCCTCTTCACTTTCCTGACTATTTCTTTTGCAGTACAGAAACTTCTCAATTTTCTTCATGAAAGGGTGTTGTATTTTATGAAATGCTTTCTCTGCATCTATTGAGATAATCATGTTTTTTTATTCTGCAGTCTGTTAATGTGGTGTATCACATTGATTATTTTGCTCACATTGAACCACCCCTGCATACCAGGGATAAATCCCACTTGGTCTGGGTGGATGATCTTTCTGATCTGTTGTTGCATTCTGTTGTCCATAATTTTATTGAGGATTTTTGTGTCTGTGTTCATCAGGGATATTGGTCTGTAATTCTCTTTCAATGCTGCATCTTTTTTCCGGCTTAGGAATTAAGGTCATGCTGGCTTCATAGAAAGAATTTGGGAGGATTCCCTCTTCTTCGATTGTTCTGAATAGTTTGAGAAGAATTGGAGTTAGTTCTTCTTTCAATGTCTGGTAGAATTCAGCAGTGAATCCATCTGGTCCTGGGCTTTTCTTTGTTGGGAGGGCCTTTATTACTGCTTCAATTTCTGTCTCAGTTATGGGTCTATTTAGGTTTTCTATGTCTTCCTGTTCAATTTAGGTAGGTTGGATGTGTCCAGAAATCTTTCCATTTCTGACAGATTTCCCTGTTTGCTGGCATACAAGTCCTTGTAGTAATTTCTGATGATTCTTTTTATTTCTGTGGTGTCTGTTGTTACATTTCCTTTTTCATCTCTGATTTTATTGATTTGGGTCTTTTCCTTTTTTTAGTTAGTTGTGCCATCAAGGTGTCAATTTTGTTTATTTTTTCCAAAAACCAGCTCCTCATTTGGCTAATTTTTTGTAATTTTTTTTTGATTCAATCCTATTGATTTCTTCTCTGATTTTCATTATTTCTCTTCTCCTACTAGATTCGGGTCTGGTTTGCTGCAGTTTTTCTAGATCCTTGAGATGCATTGAAAGCTCATCTATTTGGTGCCTTTCCAATTTCCTGATGTAGGCACCTATTGCTATAAATTTTCCTCTTAGCACTGCTTTTGCTGTATCCTATAAGATTTGGTATGTTGTGTTGTTATCCTCATTTACTTCCAGAAAGTTTTTGATTTCTCTTTTGATTACTTTAATGACTCAGTGTTCATTCAGGAGCATGTTGTTCAGTCTTCATGTGTTTGCATATGCTCTAGGGATTCCTGAGTTGCTAATTTCTGACTTCATTCCCCTATGGTCTGAGAAGCTGCATCATATGATTCTAATTCTATTGAATTTGCTGCGTCTTGCTTTATGGCCTAGTGTGTGGTCAGTCCTAGAGTAGGTTCCATGATCTGCTGAGAAGAATGTAAATTCTTTATGTGTAGGATGAAAACTTCTGTAGATATCTGTTAGATCCATTTAGGCTATAGTGTCATTTAAATCTATGGTGTCTTTGTTGATCTTCTGTCCTGTTGAGCTGTCTATTTTTGAGAGTGAAGTATTGAAGTCCCCCAGTATTATTGTATTGGAGTCTAAGTCTCCCTTTAAGTCCCGTAACAAATCCTTGAAACAAACCAGTGCCCTGTAATTAGGTGCATATACAATGATAATCATTATATCTTCCTGTTGAATTGATCTCTTAGTCATTATATAGTGCCCCTCTTTGTCTCTCTTGACAGTTTTTGTTTTAAAGTTTATTTTGTCTGATATTAAGATGGATACGCCCTCTCTTTTTAATTTCTGTTGGCATGGTATATCTTTTTCCAGCCTTTCACTTTCAGTCTGTATACATCTTTGTTGGAAAGATGTGTTTTTTGTAAGCAGCAAATAGATGGGTATTGTGCCTTAACCCAATCAGCTAATCTGTGTCTTTTAACTGGACAGTTCAGGCCACTAATGTTCAGTGTGACTATTTTTTTTAACTTTTATTTAATTAATATAAATTTCCAAAGTACAACTTATGGATTACAATGGCTTCCCCCCCATACCGTCCCTCACACCCACAACCCTCCCCTTTCCCACTCCCTCTCACCTTCGATTCACATCAAGATTCATTTTTGATTATCTTAATATACAGAAGATCTGCTTAGCATACATTAAGTAAGGATTTCAACAGTTTGCTCCCACACAGAAACATAAAGTAAAAAATAATAGATGATTTTTATTTAAATGATGATGAAATCAGATCATACCTATTGTCATGTTTAATCCCAGTGAGAGTCAAGTTGGGAATTGATAATTTCTTTTTTTTTTTTTTTTTTTTTTACAGAAGATCAGTTTAGTATACATTAAGTAAAGATTTCAACAGTTTGCACCCCCATAGAAACACAAAGTGAAATATATTGTTTGAGTACACATTATAGCATTAAAGCTCAATGCACAGCACATTAAGGACAGAGATCCTACATGAGGAGTAAGTGCACAGTGACTCCTGTTGTTGACTTTACCAATTGACACTCTTGTCTATGGCATCAGTAATCTCCCTATGCTCCAGTCATGTGTTTCCAAGGCTATGGAAGCCCTCTAAGTTCCCCGACTCTTATCTTGTTCAGACAAGGTCTTAGTCAAAGTGGAGGTTCTCTCCTCCCTTCAGAGAAAGGTACCTCCTTCTTTGATGACCTGTTCTTTCCACTGGGATCTCACTCACAGAGATCTTTTGCCAGAGTGTCTTGGCTTTCCATGCCTGAAATACTCTCGTGGGATTTTCAGCCAGATCCGAATGCCTTTAGGGCTGATTCTGAGACCAGAGTGCTATTTAGGACATCTGCCACTCTATGAGTCAGCTGAGTATCTCACTTCCCATGTTGGATCACTCTCCCCTTTATTTATTCTATTGGTTAGTGTTAGCAGGTACTAGACTTGTTTATGTGCTCCCTTTCACTCTTAGTCCTTTCATTATGATCAATTGTGAACTGAAATTGATCACTTGGACTAGTGAGATGGCATTGGTACATGCCACCTTGATGGGATTGAATTGGAATCCCCTGGTATGTTTTTAACTCTACCATTTGGGGCAAGTCAGCTTGAGCATGTCCCAAATTATACATTTCTTCCCTCTCTTATTCCCACTCTTATGTTTAACAGGGATCACATTTCAGTTAATTTTCATCACTTAAGAATAACTGTGTATTAATTACAGAATTAAACCAGTCATATTAAGTAGAACAGACAAAAAAACTACTAAGAGGGATAATGTATTAAGTTGTTCATTAACAGTCAGGGTTATGCTGATCAAGTCACCGTTTCCCATAGTGTCCATTTCACTTCAGGATGTTTCCTTTTTGGTGTTCAGTCAGTTGTCACCGATCAGGGAGAACATATGGTATTTGTCCCTTTGGGACTGGCTTATTTCACTCAGCATGATGTGTTCCAGATTCCTCCATTTTGTTGCAAATGACTGGATTTCATTGTTTCTTACTGCCGTATAGTATTCTAAAGAGTACATATCCCATAATTTCTTTATCCAGTCTACCGTTGATGGGCATTTAGGTTGGTTCCAGGTCTTAGCTATTGTGAATTGAGCTGCAATAAACATTAGGGTGCAGAAAGCTTTTTTATTTGCCAATTTAAATTCCTTTGGGTAAATTCCAAGGAGTGGGATGGCTGGGTCGAACGGTAGGGTTATCTTCAGGTTTCTGAGGGATCTCCAGACTGACTTCCATAGTGGCTTGACCAGTTTGCATTCCCACCAACAGTGGGTTAGTGTCCCTTTTCCCCCACATCCTCGCCAGCATCTGTTGTTGGTAGATTTCTGCATGTGAGCCATTCTAACTGGGGTGAGGTGAAACCTCATTGTGGTTTTGATTTGCATTTCCCTGATTGCTAATGACCTTGAACATTTTTTCATGTGCCTGTTGGCCATTTGGATTTCCTCTTTTGAAAAATGTCTATTGAGGTCCTTGGCCCATCTCTTAAGTGGGTTGTTGGTTTTGTTTTTGTGGAGTTTCTTGATCTCTTTGTAGATTCTGGTTATTAACCCTTTATCTGTTGCATAGTTTGCAAATATTTTTTCCCATTCTGTCGGTTGTCTCTTCACTCTCCTGACTGTTTCTTTTGCAGTACAGAAACTTCTCCATTTGATGCAATCCCAATAGTTGATTTTGGCTTTGACTGCCTGTGCCTCCCGGGTCTTTTCCAGAAATTCTTTGCCTGTGCCAATAATTGAAGGGTTTCTCCAATGTTCTCCAGTAACTTGATGGTGTCAGGTCGTAGATTTAGGTCTTTAATCCACGTTGATTGGATTTTTGTGTAAGGTGTAAGGTAGGGGTCTTGCTTCATGCTTCTGCATGTGGAAATCCAGTTTTCCCAGCACCATGTATTGAATAGACTGTCCTTGCTCCAGGAATTGGTTTTAGACTCTTGGTCAAATATAAGTTGGCTGTAGATGTTTGGGTTGATTTCTGGTGTTTGAATTCTGTTCCATTGGTCTATCCATCTGTTTCTGTACCAGTACCATACTCTTTTGATTACAACTGCCCTGTAGTATGTCCTGAAATCTGGTATTGTGATGCCTCCGGCTTTGTTTTTGTTGTACAAGATTGCTTTAGCCATTCGAGGTCTCTTGTGCCTCCATATAAATTTCAGCACCATTTTTTCCAGATCTGAGAAGAAGGTCTTCGGTATCTTGATTGGTATTGCATTGAATCTATAAATTGCTTTTGGGAGAATGGACATTTTGATGATATTGATTCTTCCAATCCATGAGCATGGAAGATTTTTATATTTCTTGGTATCCTTTTCTATTTCTTTCTTTAAGGTTTTGTAATTTTCATCGTAGAGATCTTTAAAGTCCTTGGTTAAGTTTATTCCAAGGTATTTGTTTGTTTTTGTAGCTATTGTGAATGGGATTGATCTTAGAAGTTCTTCCTCTGCCATTGCATTCCATGTGTATACAAAGGCTGTTGATTTTTGTGCATTGATTTTATACCCTGCTACTCTGCCAAACTCTTCTATGAGTTCCAATAGTCTCTTAGTAGAGTTCTTTGGGTCCCCTAAATAAAGAATCATGTCATCTGCAAAGAGGGATAGTTTGAGTTCTTCCTTCCCAATTTGTATCCCTTTAATTTCTTTTTCTTGCCTAATAGCTCTGGCTAGAACCTCCAGAACTATATTGAATAGCAGTGGTGAGAGTGGACATCCCTGTCTGGTACCAGATCTCAGTGGAAATGCTTCCAACTTTTCCCCATTCAATAGGATGTTGGCTGTGGGTTTTTCATAGATTGCTTTGAGTGTTTTGAGGAATGTTCCTTCCAACCCCAGTTTGCTTAGAGTTTTCATCATGAACGGGTGTTGTATTTTATCAAATGCTTTCTCGGCATCTATTGAGATAATCATATGGTTTTTCTTCTGCAGTCTGTTAATGTGGTGTATCACATTGATTGTCTTGCGCACATTAAACCATCCCTGCATACCAGGGATAAATCCCACTTGGTCTGGGTGGATGATCTTTCTGATGTGTTGTTGCATTCTATTGGCGAGAATTTTATTGAGGATTTTTGCATCTATGTTCATCAGGGATATTGGTCTGTAATTCTCTTTCAATGCTGCATCTTTTTCCAGCTTAGGAATTAAGGTCATGCTGGCTTCATAGAAAGAATTTGGGAGGATTCCCTCTTCTTCGATTGTTCTGAATAGTTTGAGAAGAATTGGAGTTAGTTCTTCTTTCAATGTCTGGTAGAATTCAGCAGTGAATCCATCTGGTCCTGGGCTTTTCTTTGTTGGGAGGGCCTTTATTACTGCTTCAATTTCTGTCTCAGTTATGGGTCTATTTAGGTTTTCTACATCTTCCTGGTTCAATTTAGGTAGGTTGGATGTGTCCAGGAATCTATCCATTTCTGATAGGTTTCCCTGTTTGCTGGCATACAAGTCCTTGTAGTAATTTCTGATGATTCTTTTTATTTCTGTGGTGTCTGTTGTTACATTTCCTTTTTCATCTCTGATTTTATTGATTTGGGTCTTTTCTCTTCTTTTTTTAGTTAGTTGGGCCAATGGGGTGTCAATTTTGTTTATTTTTTCAAAAAACCAGCTCCTCGTTTGGCTGATTTTTTGGAATGTTTTTCTTGATTCAATCCTGTTGATTTCTTCTCTGATTTTAATTATTTCTCTTCTCCTACTAGATTTGGGTCTGGTTTGCTGTAGGTTTTCTAGATCCTTGAGGTGAATTGAAAGCTCATCTATTCGGTGCGTTTCCAATTTCTTGATGTAGGCACCTATTGATAAAAACTTTCCTCTTAACACTGCTTTTGCTGCATCCCATAAGTTTTGGTATGTTGTGCTGTTATCCTCATTTACTTCCAGAAAGTATTTGATTTCTCTTTTAATTTCTTCTATGACCCATTGTTCATTCAGGATCATGTTGTTCAATCTCCATGTGTTGGCGTACGCTCTAGGGATTCCTGAGTTGCTAATTTCCAACTTCATTCCTTTATGGTCTGAGAAGCTGCATGGTATGATTCTAATTCTTTTGAATTTGCTGAGACTTGCTTTATGGCCTAGTATGTGGTCAATCCTAGAGAAGGTTCCATGATCTGCTGAGAAGAATGTAAAATCTTTAGCTGTAGGATTGAAAGTTCTGTATATATCTGTTAGATCCATTTGGGCTATAGTGTCGTTTAAATCAACTGTATCCTTGTTGATCTTTTGTCCTATTGATCTGTCTATTTCTGAGAGTGGAGTATTGAAGTCCCCCAGTACTATTGTATTGGGGTCTAAGTCTCCCTTTAAGTCCGTTAACAAATCTTTTAGATAAACCGGTGCCCTGTAGTTAGGTGCATATACATTGATAATTGTTATATCTTCCTGTTGAATTGATCCCTTAATCATTATGTAGTGTCCCTCTTTGTCTCTCTTAACAGTTTTTGTGGTAAAGTTTATGTTGTCCGATATTAAGATGGCTACGCCCACTCTTTTTTCATTTCTGTTGGCATGGTATATCTTTTTCCAGCCTTTCGCTTTCAGTCTGTATGGATCTTTGTTGGAAAGATGTGTTTCTTGTAAGCAGCAAACAGATGGGTTTTGTTCCTTAACCCGATCAGCCAATCGGTGTCTTTTAACTGGACAGTTCAGGCCATTCACGTTCAATGTGACTAATGATAAGTGGTAAGTTTGCCCTGCCATTTGCCAAAGATAAGTTCTAATATATGCTTTGAATTCCCTGTGATCTTTTGCTGTGAGGTTTCCTTCCTTGGTTTCCTTCCTTTACCTTCTTTCATATTGATGACCATGTTTCTGTGTTTCTCTGTGTAACACATCTTTAAGCATCTTTTGCAGGGCTGGACGAGTGGCAACAAATTCTTTCAATTTCTGTTTACTATGAAAAGTCTTTATTTCACCTTCATTCACAAATGATAGCTTTGCAGGATATAATATTCTGGGCTGGCAGTTGTTCTCTCTTAGTACCTGGGCTATATCTCGCCATTCCCTCCTAGCTTGTAGGGTTTCTGATGAGAAGTCAGCTGTGATTCTGATTGGAGATCCTCTGAGAGTAATCTGAAGTTTCTCTCTTGCACATTTTAGGATCTTTTCTTTATGTTTCACTGTGGAGAGTTTAATTACAACGTGTCGTGGTGACGATCTCTTTGGCTCATGTTTATTAGGGGTTCTGTGAGCTTTCTGTACTAGGATTTCTCTGTCCTTCTCCAAACCCGGGAAATTTTCTGCTAATATCTCACTAAAAAGGCCTTCTAATCCTTTCTCCCTCTCCATGCCTTCAGGAACTCCTAGAACCCGAATGTTGGTTTTTTTAATAGTATCCTGCAAATTCCTGACAATATGTTTTAGATTTCTAATTTCCTCTTCTTTTCTTTGGTCTGACTGTATCCTTTCCTGTTCTCTGTCTTCTAAGTCCGATATTCTCTCTTCTGCTTCACCCATTCTGTTTGTAAGGCTCTCTATTGTGTTTTTCATTTGATCTATTGAATTCTTCACTTCAGTCACTATCCCAGTTTCCTGTTGTACTAGTTGTTTCATTTCATTTTGATTCCTCCTTAATATTTCATTTTCACGAGAGAGATTTTCTATCTTGTCCATTAAGGATTTCTGTAGTTCAAGAATTTGTTTTTGAGAACTTCTTAATGTTCTTATCAATTTTTTGAGATCTGCTTCTTGCATTTCTTCTATGTCATCATCTTCATAATCTTGAATTGGGGTGTCTTTTTCATTTGAGGGCGTCATGGTGACTTCCTTGTTTTTATTACCTCGGTTTTTGCGTTTGTTATTTGGCATATTGGAGATATTTGGTTTCTTCACTGTGGTGCTTTTTCTTGTTATACTATGACTCTAGATTAAGTGGACTATCTGTTTTTGATGGAGCCTTAGGGCTTGAGATGGGTGTGGCCTGAGAGCTCTGTTTGGTGTGCCAAAGGTGACACTCCCAGGTTAGGTGTGGTAAATCTCTCTCTCTCTCTTTCTTTTTTTTTGATTCAAAAGGGAAGTAATTCCGCACAGCTGAACGAAGTTGGAGGTAGTTAGCAGGCAAATGATATACCCACAGGAGCCAGAGATCAGAAGCTCTTTCCCAAGGACCACACAGGGAATCTGTAAGGCCCTCAGAGTGGGCTCAAATTCTCCTTCAGTCTCCCACTGGGTTGCCAAAGTTACGGAATTGTAGCGTCTCTGGAGAGTGCTCACGTGAATTCCATGAGTTCTCTCCCCCACCGTCTCTTTTTTCACAGTCTCAGTTCAGTAGCACCACAAATTTACTAGGTCCTAATCTCCTGTTAATTCGCCCTGCCCAGAGTCAGGTTTTTCTGCTAGGCTCAGGGCCAGTGCAGACCTGAGGTTGCTCTGCTTATGACGTATGTCCAAGATGGTGCCTGCTCTTTGTCTTGCTCGCCCTTGAGAGGTGAGCGGAGAGAGAGAAACCCGTGTCCGTACCAGTCACCTTTTTTTTTTCTCTCTCTCTCTCTTCCAGATAGCCTGGTGAACTCCCCCCCCCCCCGGGGGTTGTTCCCTCTAGTCTCCTCTCTCCGCTTGCCTGCCGGTGTCTCGGGCTATTGAGGTTCGGCTCACTGCGCGTTCCAGCACTGGTGTGTTGAGTCTGCCGCTGGTGTCCCGAACTGTGGGCTCCCACGCTCTCCACGCAGGTCCGCTGTGTATCACGCGTTCCGGAAGAGTTTCTTCTGCTGTTTCCTCCCCTACTCTTCCTTGAACCTGCAGTATCTCCACTTTTATTAAACTATTTCTCCCCGGACTATCAGTGTACTCCCTTCCTATTCCGCCATCTTCCAGTGTGACTATTAATAAGTAGTAACTTTGCCCTGCCATTTTCCCAAATATATTCACCATAAAACATTCAGAAGTCCTATTATTTCCATTCAGGAAATCTTGCAGTTTATTGTTTTATTTAACAGTATTAAGTGACTTTGTATATTTGATTTCAATGTTATTTGTGAATACTGAATGGGGTTTTATTTTAATTTTTCATGATACTGAAGGTTCAATAAAAAATGTTCTGGAAGAAAGATTCATGCTGTAATGGTGAATAGGCCCATTATAGCTTTTCATATGTATAAGTTGGTTTTATGTTAAAACTGGTAGCCTAACAAACTGCTGCTATTTCCAACCAATAGGCATGTATTAAAAAAATCAACTAAAAATTAAATAAATAAATAAATAAAATGGCTATCCTAATTGGAATTAGAAAAAAATATTTTAGTTTGAAGGTTGTAAATATTAAGTAAAATTAAAAATACCTCTTTATTCTTGATCAGTCTTCTAGGGTTTAAGCAATTTTGCTTCTTTACTAGATTCAATATTAGCTTTGATATTTACCATTTTTATCTTCTAGTTTCTTTGCATTTAATGTACTATTATTTATACCTTGTAATGATTCAAATAACGAATTTCAGTTTTTTCTCAGTGAAATCTATAGACAAAGTTTTATATGGGTTTATAGAATCTGGGATTGTACATCTGTCTGAAGGGAAATTTAGCAACATCTCCACAAAATTCGATGATGTTTTTATATTTGAGACATCAAAAATTCCTATTGAAGACCAGTTTTTTTTTTTAACATTTGGGTTATTGTAAAGAACATTTCTTAAAATAAAAGCATGTGGAGGCTGAAGTTGGTAAGTGCAGCATTGTCTATCTGTCCACATGGAAGGCACGCATGAACTTAACTTATACCCAGTGTGCATGGACAGCACTGACTCCAACTGTCTCTACAATGGACAATCTTGTTGAGCTCAATACATTTCAAAACAAAAGAATACAGCACTGTAAGTACATTGTAAAATTAATGTCTTATCAAATATAAAAAGAAAAAAAAGAGAAAATCCACAACACAAAGGTGGTTCTAGCATGTCACCATTTACCATTACCAATCTCAGAATTCCAAATGGGTTATGCTGGTATGCAAAGTCTACAATACTGGTTTTCTGTTAACTGTCTGCATCATGTCTCACCCCAACAGCAGTATGTTTTCCATGTTCCAGTCACGCTGAATCTTATTTACTCTGAATAAAATACAACTTGGTAGTTTGCTACTTTTGCCATTCATAAATATTCTAACAAGAATTTGTTCTATGATTCTGCATCTAACCTAAGGCTATTATGGAAAAAATACATTAGCACCTGCTGAAAATGTAGACCTGGCTCATTTAATATGAACTCTAAAAATGTAGAGCTGGTTTATTTGACACAAACTCTTTTTTTTGACAGGCAGAGTTAGATAGTGAGAGAGACAGGGAGAAAGGTCTTCCTTCCATTGGTTCACCCTCCAAATGGCAACTATGGCAGGTGCACTGCACTGATCCAAAGCCAGGAGCCAGGGGCTTCCTCCTGGTCTCTCATGTGGGTGCAGGGCCATCCTCCACTGCCTTCCCAGGCCACAGCAGAGAGCTGGACTGGAATAGGAGCAACCGGGACAGAATCTGGCACCCCAACTGGGACTAGAACCAAGGGTACCGGTGCTGCACGCAGAGGATCAGCCTAGTGAGCCATGGCAACAGCCCTTGACACAAACTCTTAAAACAATGAGATTTACCCTACCTCATGCCTTACCCAAAATTTAACACATGTTGATTCAACAGCCTGAATGAAAATTCAAACATTTTTAATAATTCTTAGAAGAAAAAAAGTGTAGTTCTTCATGGCTCTGGATAAAATAATGTATTCTATGATACAATAGGAAAATCATAAGAAACCATAGAAGAAAAGGTGAATAGGGTTTGACCAAAATTAAAAAGATTTGTACAAGAAAGGACAGAATCAAGAAAGAGCAAAGACTCGATAGAAAATGGAAGAATACGGCTGCAAATCCTCCAGGTAAGTGTCTAGTATCAAACATATTCTTAAAAGCAGAAAGGAACAACAAAAATACAAACATAATCAACATAATGGGGATACAAATTGAATAGACATTTTTGCACAAATAAAAATTAGACCAAAAAGCATTACAAAGAATGCTCATCAGAGCCTGTGCTGTATCGCAGTGGGTTAAAGCCTTGGTCAACAGCATCAGCAGCCCATATGGGCAGTAGTTCAAATCCTGGCTGCTCTACTTATGATCCAGCTATCTGCTGTGGCCTGGGAAAGCTGTACAAAATGGCCCAAGTCCTTGGTCCCCTAGACAAGCATGGAAGACCAGAAGAAGACTCCTGGATCCTGGTTTTGCATCAGCCCAACTCCACCTGTTGCAGCCATGTGGGGAGTGAACCAGCAGATGGAAGAAATCTCCCTCCCCCTCCCCCTCCCCCTCCCTCTCCTTCTTCTCTCTGTAACACTTTCAAATAAATAAAGCTTTTTTAAAAAAGAATTCATACACAAACCATTCCACTCCTAGGAGTAAAATCAACATAACTGAAAATACACAAACAACTCCTTGTACATCAGTGTTCACAGTTGTCTATTCCAAACAGTCAAAGTTTGTAACAAATCATGTTCTATCTCTGAAATAAAATTCAGTGAATTAGGGGCCAGTGCTGTGGTGTAGCAGGTAAAGCTGCCACTTGCAGCACCAGCATTTCATATGGGTACCAGTTCAGTTCCCAGATGCTCCACTTCCAATGTAGCTCCCTGCAAAGGTGCTTGGGAAAGCATCACAGGACTGACGAAGTCCTTGGGCCCCTGAACCCACTTGAGAGACCTGGAAGAGGCTCCTGGCTTCAGATTGGGCCAACTCCAGCCACTGTAGCCATTTGGAGTGAACCAATGAATATAAGCTCTCTCTCTGTATTGCTCCAATTCTGCCTTTCAAATAAAAAACTAAATCTTTTAAAAATTCAATGAATCAATTCAAAGAAATAATAGTTTGTCATGAACAGAATGAATACCTACTATAATTTGGATGATGCTTGGAAACACTATGCTAAGTGGAAAAAGGCCACCAAACCAGTCTGCACAGAGCAGGATTTCATTTGTATGGAATGCTCAGCATTGTCAAATCCAGAAACACGAAGCAGAGGGTGGTTGTCTGATTGTGAGGAGCAGGAATTGAGTGACCACTGAATAAAGAAGTTGATTTTGCGTGATGACAGTATTTTAGAACTTGACAAAAATGATGGTTGCACAAAACAGTGAATGCCACGCATGCCATTAGTTCACTCTAAAATGGTTACTCTTTTGTTGTATTAATTTCACCTCAAAAGTAAAAACCAATTTTTAAAGTCTGGAATTGCCAACAGAAAACCTAAAGCCAAAATACATAAAAAACAATAAACAAATGGAATACAAGTTTGTATATTCTGCTACATCTAAAAAATTGATGTGCAATTATTACAGCATTTCAAATCTGAAAGTGATACATAATTAAGGGGTTTGTGACAATGTTGTAAACACATGAAACATGATTTAACATGACTAATTACAGTACTGAAAAAATTCCAACTATTTTTTTTTGACAGGCAGAGTGGACAGTGAGAGAGAGAGAGAAAGAGAGAAAAGTCTTCCTTTTCCATTGGTTCACCCCCCAATGGCCACTATGGCCAGTGCACTGCGGCCGGTACACCACACTGATCTGAAGCCAGGAGCCAGGTGCTTCTCCTGGTCTCCCATGTGGGTGCAGGGCCCAACCACTTGCGCCATTCTCCACTGTACTCCTGGGCCACAGCAGAGAGCTGGACTGAAAGAGGAGTGACTGGGACAGAATCTGGTGCCCCAACTGGGACTAGAACCCAGTGTGCCAGCACTGCAGGTGGAGGATTATCCTATTGAGTTGCGGTGCTGGCCAGTCCCAATTAGATTATAAATCTTTTTATTATAAACTCGGAGGAAAAACAAAACAGGAAACAATCTTGTAAATTCATTTTATTAAAATATGAATATTTAAGTGTCTACCAGTTGACAAGGAAAATATAGAAACTAGTAAAAATGAAGTTTCAAGAGTCTTTACCTGAGATGGAGTTTGTGTTTGTGAGCATAAAGTCTGACTGAGAACATTATACACAGCATTATTTTTAAAAAAGAGAGATAAATTGGGGTAAGTGTTCTGGAATGGTGGGAAAATGCCACCTACAATGCCAGCATCCCAAATAGGCACCAGTTAATGGCCCTGTTGCTTCACTTCTGATCCAACTCCCAGCCAAAGACATGGGGAAAGCAGCAATAGTTGGCTTAAGATGTTTGGGCCCCTGAAACCCATAGGGCAGACTCAGATGAAGCTCCTGGCTTTGGCCTGAGTCACTGCAGTCATATGGGGAGTGAAGCACTGGAGGGAAGGTCTCTCTATCTCTCTGCCTTCTCTAACTCTGCCTTTCAGTATGTGTGTCTGTGTGTGTGTGTGTGTGTGTGTGTGTATAAAATAAGCAAACCTTCTTTAACAGAGAAGTGGATGCTGTCCATAAGGAGGTTAAGCCAAATCAATTACTTTATAACATAGAATGCAAATTCAGAGTTTTATCAATTTTGGTCTGAAATCCTAAATATGTGAACTAATGAACTAATGAACTAATGAACTAATCTTTAAACAGCTATTTCCCTTGGAATCTACTGTATCCTTTAATCCTTTTAAAGAGTTCTTCTCAGGTCTGAAGAGAATAATGTAGCACTTGGGGACAAAGATGCAGCCCAGGAGCCCTGCACTGGAGGCCAAGATGGAGAAGACTTCCATGGCCACCATGATCTTCCCTTTAGGGCTGTGGTAGACAGGCAGGAAGGTCACTCAGACACTGATGAACACCAGCATGCTGAACGTCAGGAACTTGGCTTCATTGAACATGTCAGGTAGATTCCTAGCTAGGAAAGCCACAGTGAAGCTCGCCAGGGCCAAGGAACCCAGGTAACCCAGGACACAGTAGAAGGCAATGACTGAGCCCTTGTTGCACACCAGGATGATGTGGCCATGCTCAGAGTGTGCATCTGTGTCAATAAATGGAGGAGAGGTCCCCAACCAGATTGCACAGAGTGCCAGTTGGATCAGGGAGCAGATGGGAATAATGGAGTTAGGTACTCCTGATAGCAGCCACTGTCTCATCCTTCTCCCAGGGGCAGTGACCTTGAAGGCCAGAACCACAGTGATAGTTTTGACCAGGATGGTGGAAACAGCCACGGTGAACACCACTCCAAATGTGATCTGCTGGAGGACACAGGTGGCTGTACTGGGACGACCAATGAACAATAAGGAACAGAGGAAGCAAAAGATGAGGCCAATGAGCAGGATGTAGCTGAGACAACGATTGTTGGCCTTGACTATGGGAGTGTCTCGGTGCTTCACAAAGACCCCAAGAACCACAGCGGTGAGGACAGAGAAGCACAGAGCTGTGCAGACCAGGGTCATTCCTAAGGGGTCATCATAAGCCAGGAAGGCCACAGCTTTGTGCAGGCAGCGGTCTCGCTCTGTGTTGGCATACTGCTGCTCTGGACACTTCACGCACTGATCCATATCTGCTAAGACAGGAAAAATGCACCAGCCCAGCTTCAGCAGTGCTTAGTGTTATGTTCCCCAACTTCCACAAAACCACACCGAATAAGCTGTGGGAAGCATGTATCAGAATAATGTATAGGGAATGATTCCTGATTAATATCACTGATCTAAATTATGGCTAAGACACAACACTATTATTTCTTCTTTATATTCATGAGATCTTATTTTTTCCCACAACAACAACAAAAGACCTACTGTCTCAGGACACTTTGTTGTAATCATCAAATGCCCTCTATTTTTATTTATATTTTGGACAGAATTTGTGAAAGAGAGACAGAGACAGAGAGAAAGTCATCCTTCTGTTGGTTCACTCCCCAAATGGCCACTATGGCCAGCACACTGCACCGATCCAAAGACAGGGGCCAGGGGCTTCCTCCTGGTTTCCCATGCAGGTGCAGGGCCCAAGCACTTGGGCCATCCTCCACTTGCTTCCCAGGCCACAGCAGAGAGCTGGACTGGAAGAGGAGCAACCACGACAGAATCCGGCACCACAACTGGGACTAGAACCCAGGGTACTGGAGCCACAGGTGGAGGATTAGCCTAGTGAGCTATGGCACTGGCCCCAAATGCCCTATCTTATGCTGGTTTATTTATGACAGCATAAATCACTTCTCATGTTTCTGGAGACTCAATCATTCAAGACCAAGGATCCTGCTGCAGTGTCCAGTGTAGGGTATCTTACAGATGGCACCTTCTTGCTGTGTCCTCACAGCATACCACATCCTTGCATATAAATGCACTAAATCCTTCAATGAGGCTGGAACCTGTGACTTAGGACACCACTGAAGAAGACCCTGCAATGTACCATCTACTTCAAGGCAAAGTTTCAAAACTTGAAACACCTACCTATCTCATTTACTTATGTCTCTAAAAGCAATCTCTTGGATTCATTTTTGCAATACTGAAGCCCCTGATTGAGAAACCATCAGGAATATGACAATTTACAGAATATCAAGGACAGCCAGTGCTGTGGTGCAGCGGGTTAATGCCCTGGCCTGAAGTGCTGACATTCCATAGGGGCACCAGTTCAAAACCCAGCTGCTCCACTTCCAATCCAGCTCTCTGCTATAGCCTGAGTAAGCAGAAGATGGCCCAAGTCCTTGGGCCCTTGCCCCCATGTGGGAGACCCAGAAGAAGCTCCTGGCTCTTGGCTTTGGATCAGCACAGCTCTAGCCATTGTGGCCAATTGGGGAGTGAACCATCAGATGGCAGACCTCTCTCTCTCTCTCTGCCTCTCCTCTCTCTGTGTAACTCTGACTTGCAAATAAATAAATCTTTAAAAAGTAAATAAAAACAGAGTATCAAGGACAGAGATGACTTATAGTAGCTGATACCAGGTGGAGTATGTCCTTGCATCCTGGAATGAGTTATAATGAGAATATCTTGCAATGTAGATTGCAAATCATTGAATCAGGAGCTCATCTTTGGTAGTTCCAAGTATTGAGCCTCTCTAACTATGAGCATACTGTGTCCGCCTGTGTTAGTCTTTTATTTTTCTCAATTATGTTCTGTAAATTTATGGTCAAGACTCTTTACTTCTAGCTATTTTTACTTGTAAGATGTTATAAATGCCCAAATTTTTCAATTTCAAATGCTTTATGGCTGGTATATAAAAATAAAGTAAGTTTTGGGATGTTATCCTTATATCCAGTCACTAAATTAGTCAATTACTAAGCTTATTTATGTAGATTTTGTATTCGTACAAAATATAATCTGAACATGATTTTTATTTCTTCTTTTCCAATTTTTTTCTCTTTTGAAAATATTCACTAGACAGGATATGCAGCATAATACGTAATCAGATGTGGTTAGGTTGAATGTTCTTATTTTATTGTTTCAACACTGCCTCAAAACTATGGTGTGATTATGCAAATACTCTTTATGAAGAAAATTCTGGCCTACTCAAAATTGGGAAGAATTGCTTTCTGTTATTTCTATAACATGCATGGATGTTGATTTTATTATTTTTTGCCATCATTGGGATTTTTATTTCTTCCTTTGAGGTACTAGTGTATTGTTTTACATTGTGCAAAGCAACCAGCACTGTGATGCAGCAGGTAAAGCCACTACCTGCATTGCTCGCATCCCATTTTGGTGCCAGTTCTAGTCCTGGTTTATCCACTTCCAGTGCAGCTCTCTGCTGTGGCCTGGGAAAGCAGTATAAGATGGCCAAGTCATTGGGCCCCTGTATCCATGTGGGAGACCCAGAAGAAGCTCCTGGCTCTTGCCTTTGGATCAGCAGAGCTCCAGCCATTGTGGCCAACTGGGGAGTGAACTGCAGATGGAATACCTCTCACTTTCCTTCTCCCCTCCCCCCTCCCCCCTCTACCTCCCCTCCTCTCCCCTCCTCTTACCCTCTCTCCTCTCTTCCCTCTCCCTCTCCCCTCTTCCATCCCCCCTCTCCCTCTCCTTCTCTCTCTGTGTAACTCTGACTTCCAAATAAATAAATAAATCTTTATAAAAAAAAAGAAGCAAAATGGCTATAAATTTCCTCTTTTGGGGGTGGCACCATGGTGCAGTAGGTTAATCGTCCACCTGTGGTGCCTGCATCCCATATGGGTGCCAGTTCTAGTCTCAGCTGTTCCTCTTCCAATCCAGCTCTCTGCTATGGCCTGGGAAAGCAGTAGAAGATGGCCCGACTCCTTGGTTCCCCCTGCACCCATGTGAGAGATTAGGAAGAAGCACCTGGCTCCTGGCTCAAGATCAGTGCAGCTTCGGCTGTTGCAGCCATTTGGGGAGTGAATTAATGGAAGGAAGACCTTTCTCTCTGTCTCTCTCTTGCACTGTCTCTAACTCTACCTCTCAAATAAGTAAATAAAATCTTTAAAAAAAACTCCTCTCTTGAAATGACTTTGTAATACTGGGGAGCCAAAGTTAGGCCATTTTCAAAGAATTCACTAAATTTTCCTTTTCTCTAAACAGAGCTTAGTAAATAATTGTGCCTTCTTTTATGAAGGTTTGATAAATCCCCCTCAAAAGAAGCTTTTGGAGATAATAAAAATGTATGGGGACTTTTTAAAAATTTTTCACTTAATGTTATTTATGCTTTGAGGATGGCTCTGACAAATCCTACTGACATGAGAATTTGTGAACTACACCTGAGGTTTCCAAAGTATTAACAAGAATCATTTATAATATATTTTCACTATGTTAACTTTTTTGGGAGATCGATATAGATGACCTACTTTCAGTCTTAGTATCTCTTATTTCCTGCATTGTTTCTTCTTCTTCTTCTTCTTCTTCTTCTTCTTCTTCTTCTTCTTCTTCTTCCACTTCTTCTTTTTCTTTTTTTTGACAGGCAGACTGGACAGTGAGAGAGAGAGAGAGAGAGAGACAGAGAGAAAGGTCTTCCTTTGCCGTTGGTTCACCCTCCAATGGCCACCGCGGCCGCCGCACTGCAGACAGTTCACCGTGCTGATCCAAAGGCAGGAGCCAGGTACTTATCCTGGTCTCCCATGGGGTGCAGGACCCAAGGACTTGGGCCATCCTCCACTGCACTCCTGGGCCACAACAGAGAGCTGGCCTGGAAGAGGGGCAACCGGGGCAGAAACAGGCGCCCCGACCGGGACTAGAACCAGGTTCCCCAGCACAGCAAAGTGGAGGATTAGCCTATTGAGTTACGGCACTGGCCCCTGCTTCTTCTTAATCAACTTTATTTGTTTTATACAAGAATCAATTTGCTTATCCTGTTTATGTTTGGATTTTATTTTTCTATATTTATCATTTCTTATGTTCTCTTTTGTGTTTAATTTAGTGTTCTTTTTCTGGCACTCGATAAGTTCTTAGAAATGATAAGTTCAGCTTTTAATATACATTATACATAAATATATAAAATCTAGAATTATAAATTTCTTTGGAATTATAAATTTCACTCTAACTGGACACCAGATTTAATAAACAGTGTTTCTAAATGGAAATATACAGCTATCTTGTTCATTCTATAACCCATGAGTAGTTTAGTGGTGTATTTATAATTTCCAAGGCTATCGGAATTCAAGCTGGTGGATGATGCACTCTCCATCATTGCACATGGAACACATATGAACTTATGCCCAATGTGTACACATAAAGTGCCTTTACCCAAGTCAGTGATATGCAGACCATAACAGCAATCTCCTACATTTCTAATAAGCTGAGTTAATGCTACATCATTGTAATATTAAACAACACACAATCACAAAATCAATCTTAGAAAATCCCCACTCTATATAAGTGACTTCATGTTCCAAGCATGTGTAAGGAAGGGTAGGCTAAGCTATGATGTTTTGGTTGGGTGTAACAGATGGATTTTCAACTTTAAAAAAGAAATGATTTCAGTATAACACCATTAAATACCATAAGTCTGAAGCATTCCAAAGTGATAATTATGGAAAATCCAATATATAAATATTCAGTCCATTTCCCGTATCATCTCCCAACCTCATCCACATATTCTCTGTGTTTTACCAATTAAGCCTTTTTCTTAGGTTCTCTGCATGTTGTGTGAACTGGCAACTCTCCAAATTCAGCCACTTCTAATATTTCTACCAAGAATTTACTCCCCATTTAATTCATAATATTAATACTAACATCTATGGGATGAGATCCACAACATCACCTCAAAAAATGCAGATACCACCACGTAATACACCCTATAGACAAATCTGTTGTGCATACTTTCATTGCAGTCAATACTACTACTATGAATGCATATCTCTATTTTTTTTCTTACCTGTGAACTAAAGAAGAGCATGAAATACAATCTCCTCACTTGGAATATGGTATATCATAAGCATGTTTTACAGAGAAGTAATACATACCAGTAAATCAAGCACAACCTTTATAAGTACCTGCTCGCTCCACTGAAAAACAGTGCCAGGTCCTGGGAAAATAAGGACTTGTAGTATCTATGTCTTCAATGTGATCTAAACGTCGTTTCACAGAAAATGAAAAGTAAATACATATGATACCTGTGTTCACTCCATGATGAAGATGGAATTAGGAGACTGAGCGGTGGTCAAGAGGAGTTTTATAAAGACACTAATGTCTGCTGTGAGTGTAAAATAATGCCTGAAAACACGTATGTCACTGAGTGAATGTTTAGACTACTGGTGAAGGCACACATGTCCCACATTTAAGTAATCTGGTTTGATTACCAGATATGGCTCCTGTTCCAGTTTCTATCATTGAGGACCCTAGAAGGCAGGGGTGAAGACTGAAGTGGCAGGGTTCCTAACATACACATGAGAGCTCTGGATTCAGTTCTCAGCTCCTGATTCCAGGAATGGTCCAGCCCTGGCTTCTGTAGACATTTTGGAACTGGACCAGAAGATAGGAGATTTGTTTATATCTGCCTGTCTTGTTCAAGGCCGATGCAGACTAACATAATAGGGTAAATATTTATAATAATAATTTCATTATTAACTTAAAAGTAGAGATCCTTGTCTCTGCAGTTCTCCTCTAGGCCCTTTCCACTTCCTTGGACGGATGGGGGAGAATAAAGGAGAAATGAGGAATTTCTCCAAATAGGTACACTTACCTGTCTGATTGGAAATCTCATTCTCTGGGCACAGAGTGCAATCAAAACAACAGGCAGCCTTTCCCTCCCGATGGGTCTTCCTGAATCCAGGGCTACAACTCGCACTGCATATGGACTGGGGAGGCTGAGGACAATCAGATATGTGTTGGTCACTACTGAGAGTACCACCCATTCTTCTACCAACTAGGGTTTTTACAATACTGAAATCAAAATAAACTTAACTTGCACACACATCTACATCCAATTTTATGGACTGAATGCCATGTTTATTGTATGCTGTGAAATGTATGAGAACTGAGAAATATTATTGAACAGCTGTGTTCCCTTCATATCCAACAGAAATACAGCAAGAAAAATCTCTTAGTTGGGAAGGTGAGTTGTTAAATGGCATAATAGCCATTTACTGTGCTATGAGTAAACAGAAACCTCCACAACATGATTAATCATTTGGGGCTAGTGATGTAGCATAGTAGGTTAAGCCTCCACCTGCAACATCAGCATCCAATATGGGTGCCAGTTCACATCCCTGCTACTCCTCTTCCAATCCAGCTCCTTGATAATGGCCTGGGAAAGCAGTGGAAGTTGGCCCAAGTCCTTGGGCCCCTGAACCTATGTGGGAAACCTGGAAGAAGCTCCTGGTTCTTGCCTTCAAATAGACCCAGCTCTGGCCATTGTGGCCATTTGGGGAGTGAACCAGTGGATGGAAGACCTCCCTCTGTCTCTCCCTCTTTCTGTCTCTAACTCTGCTTCTCAAATAAATAAATCTTTTTAAAAGATATTTAAAAATATCTTATTATTTTATTTACTAATCTTATTTATTTATTTGAAAGGCAGAGTTAGAGAGAGGCAGAGGCAGAGACAGGTCTTCCATCCACTGGTTCACTCCCCAGATGGCTGCAATGGCCAGAGCTATGCCGATCCAAAGCAAGGAGCTAGGAGCATCTTCCCAGTCTCGCACATGGGTGCAGGGGTCCAAGGACTTGGGACATCTTCTACTGCTTTCCCAGGCCATAACAGAGAGCTGGATCAGAAGTGGAGCAGCTGGGACTCGAACCAGCACCCATATGGAATGCTGGCACTACAGATGGCAGCTTTACCCACTATGCCACAACACTGGCCCCAATAAGTCATTTTTTAAAGATTGGCTATTTATTAGTAGTACAAAGAATTGTTATTAGTTACAACACACCTGTTCAATTTTTGTGGCACACTCTATCAAATCTTCGTATAAAGACAGGTGTTGACCATGTGGAGCATATGGAGAAAACTTCCCTACTTTCACCTTAATTCCTACACCATCTGGGAAATTCCAATAGTTGAGACTGTCATACTCTCTATTCAATTTGTGTTCCTGATTGAAATTCACTGTGTCACCAGCAGGATTGTTAAGCTGGAGGTTCTTCAGAAAAGGGTGCAGCTAAAAGAGATGCATCATTTGATGATAAAGGGCATCCCAGTGTTCAGACACAAAGCCTAAATTACTGAAAGTCTCTTATCATCTGAAATGCCTTGCTGAAGGTTTCAACGTATTGCAGGCACACAAGGGAGACATAGAAATGAAAGGCCACAGAAAACTAATCATAATGTTTCTAAAATATCAGTAAGAATCAACAGAAAACTCCCAAACATGCACACCTACACAGTAAGGAGGCTGACTGCTCAGACAAATCTCAGCTGTTGAGTCAAACCCACACCCTTTTCCTACTGAAGTATCCAGAACATCAGTCTGCAAAGGAGGTTATCAGTGACTGAAGTTACTGCTTAGTTACATTATATGATAAGACTCAACATCTTTTATGAACTTAAAGAACTAATCCTCTTCCTGTTGGGAGGGAAGTACAGTTATCTTTTTAGAACTCTATGAAATATCTGAAATCTGTTCTCAGAAAAATTTTAAAAAGAACTTCACAGGAAACCTCTAGATTTCTCCTATGGAAAGCAGTAGAAGGGCAGGCTGTTGAGGCCTTACATAAAACAAAGCATCAGCCTAGATTCACAATGCCTTTCTGCTTGCCCACTTGGCTCCATGCTCTTGACAATCACTTATACCAAGTCTACATTTATGTCCTGGGCAATACATACAAGTCATATTCCCCAGTGCTTTTGGAGAAGGATTATAAATGATCTGGTTTGCTTAAAACATCTTGGCAACAAGTGACAGTATGTACCATCCAATGGCAGAGCCATTACCTGCCAAGGAGAAAACACCAGTGCTTTTCCATTTCCTCCTGGTGACATTTCTACTCGTTGAAGAATCATCTCATGTATGGCATGAGCCACAGCATACACAGCATTGTATATATTGTAACTCTCTTCTGTCATGGTCATGTCAAAATGGTGCCAAGGCAACCATTCCAAGGATGCATTGGGTGGACAGTTCTCCAAAGCTTTACAGTCAAGTTTAGAAATTGAGCAATTAAAATATGTCAACCACAGGTCAGCAAGGAAAGGGTCCTCTGGGTATCTGGATGGATTGGATGTTCGGATAAAATCTGTGAAACCAGAAATTTCACCATGGTGATGTGAGAAAATGAGTGCCCATGGAATGAGTCAAGTAGGAAATGGTGATATCCCATTGTGAGGTGGTGACCCACACTTTCCACATCATTATATGTTCCCTCTTTCCAAAGACAGGCCTAAAAAAGATTCACTGTCACCAAAAATAACATTTGCTGATGATTTCATGATCTGCCAGTGATACAATGAGGTTCTTGAGTAATACAGCAACACAGTAACAGGGATCATTTTCAAAAAGGCTACAGAAACTCCATTCCTACACTTGATCTTAGCCAACTCCACTCTCAATTCTGAGAGAAGTTGCATACCTTTCTCATCATCTAAGATGGCCAGCCCCACCCATGTCCAACCGAAATGAAGCATCAGAGACACCATGCCATGCACCAGAGTCATCTCCTTGGGAGCCATCTGATAGAGGGAAGGAAACTTGCCATTTTCACGCAGAATAGGATCAAAACGGCTGAAAGTTAGCTAAAGCGAAAATAAAATATGAAGCAACATGAGGGACAGGGTTTCCAAAAATCATAATCTCCGTTCTGACAGGCATTAATCAAAAGATGGTCAGAGGGGGCTAGCGCTGTGGTGCAGCGGGTTAATGCGCTGGCCTGAAGTGCCAACACATATGGGCACTGGTTCAAGACTTGGCTGCTCCACTTCCAATCCAGCTTTATGCTATGGCCCAGGATAGCAGCAGAAGATGGCCCATGTCCTTGGCCCCCTGCACTCACCTGGGAGATCAGAAGAAGCTCCTGGCTCCTCGCTTCAGATCAGTGCAGCTCTAGCCATTGCAGCCAATTGGGGAGTGAAACATTGGATGAAAGATTTTCTCTATCTCTCTCTCTCTCTCTCTCTCTCTCTCATTCCCTGTCTCTCCCCTCTCTGTTTAACTCTGACTTGCAAATAAATAAATAAGTCTTTTTAAAAAGTTGGTCATAACTCTTTAATTAACAATTATTCTTAGGTATTTAAATTTAACTGAAACGTGATCCCTGTTAAATATAAGAGTGGGAATAAGAGAGGGAGGAAATGTACAATTTGGGGCATGCTCAATCAGACTTGCCCCAAATGGTAGAGTTAGAAATGTGCCAGGGGATTCCAATACAATCCCATCAAGGTGGCATGTACCAATGCCATCTCACTAGTTCAAGTGATCAGTTTCAGTTCACAAATCATCATAATGATAGGATTAAGAGTCAAAGGAATCACATAAACAGGACTAGTGTCTGCTAATACTAACTGATAGATTTAAAAAGGAGAGAACCATGCAACACGGGAAGCAGGATACACAGCTGACTCAGAATGGTAGATGTCCTAAACAGCACTCTGGCCTCAGAATCAGCCCTTAAGGCATTCGGATATAGCTGAAGAGCCCATGAGAGTATTTCAGGCATGGAAAGCCAAGACACTTTGGCAAAAAAAAAAAAAAATCTCTGCGAGTGAGATCCCAGTAGAAAGAACGGGCCATCAAAGAAGAAGGTACCTTTCTCTGAAGGGAGGAGAGAACTTCCACATTGACTACGATCTTGTCTAAATAATATCAGAGTCAGCAAACTCAAAAGGCTTCCATAGCCTTGGCAACTCATGACAAGAGCCTAGGGTGAATACTGATGCCATAAACAAGAGTGTCAATTTGTTAAGTCAAAAACAGGATTCACTGTGCACTTACTCCCCATGTAGGATTCTGTCCTTAATGTGTTGTACAATGTGAATTAATGGTGTTAATAGTACTCAAACAGTACTTTATAATTTGTGTTTCTGTGTGGGTGCAAACTGTTGAAATCTTTACTTAATATATACTAAATTGATCTGTATATCAATACAATTGATAATGAGTCTTGATGTGAATGGAATGGGAGAGGAAGTGGGAGATGGGAGGGTTGCAGGTGGGAGGGAAGTTATGAGGGGGGGAAGCCACTGTAATCCATAAGCTGTACTTTGGAAATTCATGTTTGTTAAATAAATGTAAGAAAAAAAAACTGGTCATAGGAAAAAAAAAGCAATCAATCATTTCTTTTTATATTTCTTTTTTTTGGGGGGGGACATATTGGTTTTTATTAACATTTATATCTGAACTAAAGTTACATGATCAAAATGCAATAGAATTCTTTCATTGGCAATAACTGGTTATATTGTATGATTTTTTAAAATTTAAAGATTAACCGTCATGTGCACAAATATTTTCTTTTTTTCAGATTACATTGATACATTTATTTTTTCAACTTTCTTTTTTTTTTTGACAGGCAGAGTGGACAGTGAGAGAGAGACAGAGAGAGAAAGGTCTTTCTTTGCCGTTGGTTCACTCTCCAATGGCCGCCGCTGCAGCCGGCACACCGCGCTGATCCGATGGCAGGAGCCAGGATCCAGGTGCTTTTCCTGGTCTCCCATGGGGTGCAGGGCCCAAGCACCTGGGCCATCCTCCACTGCACTCCCTGGCCATAGCAGAGAGCTGGCCTGGAAGAGGGGCAACCGGGACAGAATCCGGTGCCCTGACCGGGAGTAGAACCCGGTGTGCCGGCGCCGCAAGGTGGAGGATTAGCCTATTGAGCCACGGCGCCGGCCATATTTTTTCAACTTTCATTTAGCTAACAATTTCTTTTTCTAGTCATCCTCACTCCTTTAGAATATTCTAAGGAAAAATTAACAATGTAATAGTTCCAGGAAAAAACTCTGTCTTCTCTCTCTCTCTCTCTCACTCTCTCTCTCTCTCTCTCTCTTCCTGTATTTCAAAAAGAAAATATGGCTTTTCCACCACTTTCCTGAGTATTTGCCCTTTGAGATTATGTACTTTAACAGATGCTTAAATCCAGTCTCCTCCTCTCACCCTTCGAAGCACCAGAGATTGGCATCAGCCAAAAACAGCTCTCTCTCCTCATGACACCCCGCTCACCTGTGGAAACTTCTAGAGTCCCAACAGTGTCCCAATTTGGGCAGAAGTTGCCCACGTTGTCCCTGTCAGCACCGCTGCGGAACTGCTCTCTCTTCCCTAAGTGTAATTCGGGATGCTCTCAACCATCCTTGAGAGCCAAAGGAAGGGAGTCTGTAACATCCTTCGATTACTGTGTAGGACACTGAAGACATCATATCCCAGAGACACGTTGGGTAGAAGATGTGGGCTCCTGTTGATCTCTTCAGTGGTGAAGACCAAAGCCAGAACATGCTGATAGTTCTTAGACTCCAACCTGCATACAGGGCACAGGAGTCCTTAGGGAAAAGACTCCAATTATGACTGGCCTCAAATCCAATTCAGTGACTTGTGTGGCCTGAAAGTTTGTAAGATTCTTTTCCAAATACATCATTTCTGAAGTTTTCAGTTTGGTGTTTGCCTTTAACTGCATCTTTGCTTTTATGTGGTCTATTTCTATATTTCTTTATATTCTGAGGTGAGTACATTAAATGCCTGCAGGTTTAGGGGTATAATTCCATTTCTTTTTACTTTAATACCATTTATTTTACTGACTCTCAAATTTTAAAGAGCTCAGAAAATTAGTGACTATTATTCAGAATAATCATAAGGGGAGAATACAACTTTCCAAGGGGAAGAAAACAACAGCAACTACTTCTTATGTGCAACATTTTAAACAGATTGGCAATGGTTCCAGAAAACACAGACAAATCAGAACAGAACAGCAAATAGAGCTCGATCTCTGTGTTTATACAAAAGTTTCATACATCATTAAGGTAGAATTGAAAAATAAGTAGAAAAATAAGAAATTATTCTAATAATAGTGAAAGTGAACTATCAGGAATGAAAAACTGAAGGAATAAACTTGTATTTGATGAGAAAATAAATTCTAGAGGCTCCAAACAGTTTATAATAAAGTTAAGTCCAGGAAAAAAAAAAAAACTGGCAAAAAGGCAGAAAGTAGAGGACACAAGATTTTTGCATTTTACTCTTCTTTCAAGTTTGTGCTTGTTTCTACTGTAAAGATCCCACACTCAACAATATTTAAGATATGCAGCAACTTCATAAGAACATTGCACAAAGTTCTTTAAAAGGGAAATAACACGTTAAAATTAAAATAAAAATTCAAGAAATCAAATAATATATGAAGACATGAGGTATACATATGATCAACCTATCTACACCTATCTATCCATAAAAATACTAACATTAACAATGAGAAACCATTTGTACATGGACAACCAGGAATAAATCCCTCTTTTAAAAGTAAACATGAGTGCTGGCACCACAGCTCAATAAGCTAATCCTCCAACTGCGGTGCTAGCACACTAGGTTCTAGTCCCAGTTGGGGCGGTGGATTCTGTCCCGGTTGCTCCTCTTCCAGCCCATTTCTCTGCTGTGGCCAGGAGTGCAGTGGAGGATGGCCCAAGTCCTTGAGCACTGCACCCATGTGTGAGACCAAGAGAAGCACCTGGCTCCTGGCTTCGGATCAGCGCAATGCGCCAGCCACAGCGCACCAGCCGCAGCAGCCACTGGGGGGTGAACCAATGGAAAAGGAAGACCTTTCTCTCTGTCTCCCTCTCTCATTGTCCACTCTGCTTGTCAAAAAAAAAAAAAAAGTAAACATGAGGGGCTGAAACTATGACATAACAGGTAAAGCAGCCATCTGCAGTGGCAGCATCACATACCGTGCCGGTTCAAGTCCTGGCGGGTCCACTTCTGATCCAGCTTTCTGCTATGGCATGGGATAACAGTGGAGGATGGCCCAAGTCCTTCAGCCCCTGCACACATGTGGGAGACCTGGAGGAAGCTCCAGGATCTTGGCTTCAGATCAGACCAGCTTTGACCATTGTAGCCATTTAGGGAGTGAGGCAGCAGATGGAAGATCTCTTTCTCTCTCTGCCTCTGCCTCTTTGTAACTCTGCCTTTCTGATAAATAAAATCTTTTAAAAAAGTAAACATGAAGTGGTAATTCTCTTCTGTATAGTTTTTGAAACAGGATATTTCCCTGGGTCAGGGCCAGGGCCAGGGCTAGGGGGTTCTTAGACTATATTCCTCTAACTGCTTTACAATATAGATAACTCTGACTCCAAACAGTGAAAATTGTTGCAGATTAATTAACTTGACTTAATCATTCTCCACAGTGTGTGTCAATTTTACTCTCTAAAAATATAAAATTCTAATTTGTCCATGTAAAATAAAGTAAAACTGAATATAAATAGCAATGTACTCAGCTAGTTTCCATCTCATCAATTCATTACTTTTCAAAATATACTGTAGATCTCTTTGTTATAATCGATCTTCAATCAAAGATCTTTCTACTGGAGCAGGTGTTTATCAAAGCAATTAGGACAATATTGAGATACCCACATCCCAAATTGGAGAGCCTCGGTTTCAGCTTGCTCTACTTCAGTATCTAGTTTCCTTCTAAGGCACAAGCTGGGTGGCAGTAGGTGTTGGCTCAAACATTTCGTTGCCTGCCACCCATGCCCATGGGAGACCTGGATGGAATTTCTGGTTCCTTCATTTGGCCTGGCCCAGATCTCACTGTGTTGGCAATTTGGGGAGTGAAGCAGCAGATGGGTGATCTTCTTCTTTGTCTCTCTGCTTCTCATATAAAATACCCAATTACAGTGCTCTTTATTGTAGTACCACAAACTAGGAATCCAATTAGAAAACTTAGAAACACCCCAAAATTGGTAAGAAACTAAACTTATGCTAACTCTACAAAGTAAAATAATAATAGGTATAATATTCAAATATGAACATGTTTATATAAAATATTTACGGTATTTTGTAACACAAGGAAAATGAGCTAGGAGGAGTCAAGATCAAATGATCCCACTTGTCATGTCTTCATATTTACATGAAGAAATAGAAAGCATAAGATCAGGGTGATGTGATGATTTTGTGGAACTGAGGCATTTACACTTAGGTAGGCCTCTTTCTCCAATAAAGACAAATTGAAAATTTCATTTCGCAAAAGTATTGAACTAAAAAGACAAATATATTAATTCTGCACATGGAAACATCCTCCCTGTCAATAAATCCTTCTGTTTCCCTATCTGAATTATAAAGTAAGGCATTCTCATGGGCCCATAAAGGCTTCTAGCTATTAGATAACTTGGTGTGAACAGGAGGACCTTGTGTAGCTTCAAATATATGCACTTCTGGCATGGATAGGGCATCCAGCACATGGGTCTGGAGAGAAACACTGGCCCAGGCACCTCGGGCCCCTAAGCTGGGGACAGAGAAAATCAGGACAAGAAGAGCAGGAGGTTCACCGTGGCTATGATGAGAGACAACTGCCCTCTCCAGCACCCTAGGAAACCCTGCCTTCTGCCCTGGCCAAGATTCATTTCATCAACTTTGACTCAGCCTCCCCTGAATTGTTTTCATTTTACTGTTTATTTTTATCAATATAAAGAGAACAGATTTAATATAGTTTATCGATAAAATTCTAATATGATACTTCTCACTTCCTCCCTCCCTCCCTCGCTTCCTCTCCATCCCT
The DNA here is from genome assembly GCF_964237555.1 of Oryctolagus cuniculus. Lineage (NCBI taxonomy): Eukaryota > Metazoa > Chordata > Mammalia > Lagomorpha > Leporidae > Oryctolagus > Oryctolagus cuniculus. The sequence goes on along the minus strand of NW_027208201.1, from coordinate 2,117,382 downwards.
GTTGCTTTTCTTTTTAATTTTGGTCATAACATTTTTAATTTATTGTACAGTATATGAGGTATACATAACAGTTTCTATAGGGACATTAGGAATTGTACACTTGATGGAAACAGTCTCAAGATGCTGTGGAAAGAACACTTCTCTGTTCCTCTTAGAAATGAACTCATGCAAATAGACTGCATTGTCATCCTAAGGGGATTGGTTTGACCTCTGGCAGTGGTGGAGGGTCTAGATGATAGGGTAAGGTGTAGAGTGATTGCTCACTCAGACCCAAGCCCTACAAATGGGGAAAAACAAAGTATTCTGCCACCTCCTTTTAAAGGTGGAAACACAGTCTGCAGAGGGAGAGAGAGAATACATTATGGACAGGTGCTAAAGAGAAGGGCACCAAGAGCACTATTCTATCTAGGATTGAAACATGCAAGAAGGGCATAGGGATTCTTAGGGAAATATCTCCAACCATGATTGTTATCAACTCCAATGTGATAACCTCTATAGAATGAATGTTCTGTGCAAATATGCATTGGCTGAGATACTGCTCTTTAGTATGATCATATTTGATGTGGTTTCTGGGAGGTAAGTACAATTTTTTATGACTTACCTAACTATTTCTTAGAAATTTTCAATATGAGATTGTGCAGAGAGATTGTTACGTCTCTCTAACTGGTGAAGATAGTGAGAATAGGAAAGGAAAAATATCTCTCCTTGAGGCAGGAAATGTGTCTTTCACAGATGCCAACCTCGCGTATCTTAATCCTGGACTTCCCAGCCTCAGCAATTCTAAAAAATAAATTCCTGTTGTTAAGTCACAAAGTCATGGTATGTTGTTATATGGAAACTCTAGGTGACTAACACAACAATGAAATGGGGTAGAATGCAGGTTAATTTCATTTGTGTCAACAGCTGGCTCTCCCAAGTCCTTGCATTTTGTGTCTGTAGCAAATGGCAGAAAGGCTCTGGAATACTTTTTCTAAATCCCATGAACCATGAGGAAAAGAAACTGATTTTCAAGGGAAAAGAAAAACGAATTAAATAGAAATCAGTCTTTGTTTTTGCACATGTTCTACCCATGGCCAAAAATGGTTATTTATATTGGCACATCATCAAATGATTCCCCAAACAGCATACACATGAGCATGGCTCAGCACAAGGTCATGGGATTGATGAACTCACCTGAAGGCTAAGGGGCCAGCAGAGGCAGGATATCTAAATGTGGAGATTGGTGGAGTGCAAGACTTGGCATTTATAACTCAAGCTTCCTCCTTATCAAAGCTGAGCATCAGCTTCCCTCCTAAATCAGGAAACTAACTCAAGTTCAAAGCCTAAAGGAAGGAGAATCATGAAAATGCAGAACATATAGAAGATGTTGGAATCATTTATTGGGGGGATGTCAAGTACTATAGATCAAAAGCATGGCACCTAGTGAAGTTTAATGGCTGCTATCTATTTTTTTAACTTTTATTTAATAGATATAAATTTCAAAGTACAACTTTTGCATCACAGTGCCCCCTCTTCAACTTCCCTCCCATCTCCCATTCCCTCTCCCATCCCATTCACATCAAGATTCATTATCAATTATCTTTATATACAGATCAATTTAGTACATATTGAGTAGTTTTTAACAGTTTGCACCAACACAGAAACACAAAGTGTAAAGTACTGTTTGAGTACTAGTTATACCATTAATTCACATAGTAAAACACACTAAGGACAGAGATCCTACATGGGGAGTAAGTGCACAGTGATTCCTGTTTTTGACTTAACAATTGACACTCTTATTTATGATCAGTAATCACCCTAGGCTCTTGTCATGAGTTGCCAAGGCTATGGAAGCCTCTTGTGTTCACCAACTCCAATCTTATTTAGACAAGGTCATAGTCAAAGTGGAAGTTCTCTCCTCCCTTCAGAAAAGGGTACCTCCTTCTTTGAAGACCTGTCCTTTCCACTGGGATCTCACTCACAGAGATCTTTCATTTAGGTCTTTTTTGTTTTGCCAGAGTGTCTTGGCTTTCCATATCCATCAACAGCAGACTGGATAAAGAAATTACGGGACATGTACTCTATAGAATACTATACAGCAGTCAAAAACAACGAAATACGGTCATTTGCAACCAGATGGAGGAATCTGGAAAACATTATACTGAGTGAATTAAGCCAGTCACAAAGGGACACATATAATATGTTCTCCCTGATGGGGTATAACTAATCTAGCACCAAAAAGGAAACCTGTTGAAGTGAAATGGACACTGTGAGAAACAGTGGCTTGATCAGCCCTTGTCCTAACTTTTGAGGAACAGCATACTGTTTTATTGCTATTATTATTTTGGTTCTACTTAATACCATTGGTTGAACTATTTAATTAACACAAATTTATTCTTAGGTATTTAAATTTAACTGAAAAGTGATCTCTGTTAAATATGAGTGGGAATAAGAGAGGGATGACATGTACAGTTTTGCACATGTACAATCAGACCTGTCCCAAACAGTAGAGTTAGAATTGTGCCAGGGGATTCCATTTCAATCCCATCAAGGTGGCTGCTATTTATTTTTCTATGGAAATCTGAAAAGTATGTTCATATAAATAATTACTATTGGTAATAGTCTAACTCCAAATAGGTCTTATTCTCTGAATCTTTCCTGGAGACCTGCATGCAGATAGACTTGCAGGCCAAGAAAAAACACCACACATTTCTACAGGCACTGACAGAAAACTTCCTCAAGGAGGGAACGCAGATGCCCCTTGTATTTCAAGTGTCCTGCATATTCAGTCATGATGAACTGTCTACTGTATGTTGATGACCTGTTCATGCCCACTGTGTGCCCGACAGAAAGAGGCATCTTTCAATTATTGGGTACAGGATTTTATGTGTTTCCAACAAATCCAATTGTGCACTTGATTTTTCAAGCATCTTTGTATTACCTATGTTGTTTTCTGGGTGAGATAAGTTGAAAATCCTCCTTCTAAGAAAAATATATTTTCTGGGGCTGGCGCTGTGGTGCAGTGGGCTAACACCCTGGCCTGAAGTGCTGGCATCCCATAAGGGCAGTGGTTCGGGATCCAGCTCCTCCACTTCTGATCTAGCTCTCAGCTATGGCCTGGGAAAGCAGAAGAACATGGCCCAAGTCCTTGGTTCCCTGCAACCACATGGGAGACTTGGAAGAAGCTCTTGGATCCTGGCTTCAGATTGGTGCAGGTCCAGACATTACAACCAATTGGGGAGTGAACCATTGGAGGGAAGAACACTCTCTCTCTCTCTCTCTGCCTCTGCTCTCTCTGTGAAACTCTTTCACAAATAAATACATTAATATTTTAAAAAAGTAGAAATTATTTTCTCATCTGTATCTATACTTCCTCTTCTCTTCTTTGTCATTTTCTGGTGTTTCTCTAATCCCTCTGCCCTCTTCATCTCCTCATCCTCATCCTCCACCTCCTCTTCTTTATAAAGCTATATATGATCTCTGCCAAACAGGCTTTTTCTGACAGTTTGCATGTGGATACATTATATAATTCCATCCTTTATCTCTTTGAACAGGTAATCAGTAGTAAGAGATATTCTGATGCTGGGAAATGTAACAGTTGGGAGTTTAGAGTCTAAAGCAGTTATTTTATATTCAATGTTGTTTTATTCTACTGTCATCAACAATGGCCTATTTTTCTTCCATGTGTCTAATAAGGCTGCTTTATAAGGTCCTTATTGAATGATTTTTCACCTGTGAATTACCTGTGTTCTTATCACGGTCTTTTCCTCCACTTAAGAACCATGTTGGTTTCTCCGGATCATGGGATGATCCCATGTTGAATGATTTCATGTTCTTCTTCAGACTCCGTGTTTATCTGGGATTCCACATTAATTTGCCCCAGCTTGATGGTGACCTACACACAAATCTTTTCCTATTTGGATGGCTCTTGGCCTTTGTCTGTTGCTGGTTCATGCAAAAATGGACAAGTGTTAACAATCCATTGCCTTTCTTTCTGGGATTTTCTTCTCAAGCAAATTCAGCAAACTAATCAGAATGATATTGTTTGAAAGACCTTGATGTTTTGTTGTAGAAACTCTCATGCTTTATTTGAGAAGAAAGAGAATGGAATTTCAGATCAATAAACTTGCATTTTTATTTAATGAGAAATAAGGGAAGTCCAAAACACAAGGAAGCAGAATTGGGAGAGGCTCCTAGTCACCACATGTGGAGCTGAATGCCACAGCACCCCCAGGTCTACCAGATAAGGCATCACAGAGTGCATCCCAACAGTCTCCCTGTTTCAGTAAGTGTTCAAGGTGATTCTGAGGGTTGCCGAAACAAGGAAACAAACAAAATTACCCTCCTCTTAAAAAGTTGGCATCTCAGTGAGGTAAGACTTCCTATTCCAGAATTTAAAACTTCCATAATATACTGTTCAAGTAAGATGTAAATTCCTGGCCCAAGGGATACAAGGTGCATTAGAATTATTTTACATTACAGGATTACTAGGTTTCACCAAAACAGTGGGGAAGAAACCAGAAGGACTCGCCCTTCTCACAATTCCCCAGGAGAACCCTCAGAGTCACCAACCCAGCTCCTCTCCAGGTCTCACAACCTGGCACAGAGCCTGGAAGGGTCTGTTGAGCTGCAGAGCAGTGAGGAGCCAACAGGGGGTAGTGGCGGGAACACACTTTGCTCCTCTGCAGCTCGGCCCTAGGGGGTCGCACACGTAAAGACCCATATCCTCATATTCTGCACCAAAACAGCCAGGTGGGTTGTGGCCTTTTCTCATTCCTCGTGACACATGACCCATATTCCTGTACAGGACATGGTTCCTGCCTCTGTCCTCTCATGAGAAACTTGTGCTCACAGTGCTGAGCCTCCTGACTTTGGCTGCAGATCGATGTGGGGGTATTCATTATGGCTGATGTGTGGCTCTCTGCGAATTTCAGGTGTTACTCTGGAGGAGCTGACTTGAGAGCTTCTACAAGAAAGAGCCCTATACCCACCCCAAATCACCTCAGTTGCATCACTGCATTCTTGCAGGAATGTTCAAATCCATCCTCGGCCTCAGGCTCCCTCTAGTGTTGTGGTCGGTATTGACCTGGCTGAAAGGAAGGGAGACCTGGGCATAATAGCAGTAGACAGCTCCAAGTCAAGACTGGGTGAACTGAAACATCCATGTAATGGAAGCGATCTCCATGCGAACACCAGATGGCCCTGCAGAAATAAACATGTGTGTGTACAGGAAGTCTGAAAGACTATTTAGATAGGAGCTGCCTCTGAGCAATGGGGTTGCAGTTGGTTTTCCTTTCTCCTTTATAAGTGCTTAGATTTATTTGCCTTAAGGACACTATGGAACAATAACTGAAAACAGGCCAATTTCACATTGAATTTAAAACTGAATACCAACGTGTTTCATTTTAATGAAATAAACAAGCCTATCATACAACAGACAACTCATGAAAGGTAAGTCAGCATGGAATATGCTACTCAGAAAATACATAAACATATGATCTAGCTATGGATGATAGAATTATAATCAGATATCATTGGTACCTTAACTTGGGAATTAGTTTTTACACGCAAAAAATATAGAATTTCAGTTCCAGTGATCTTGCCTTTACACACACACACACATACACACACAATTGTAAAATGCAAAGACTCAGAGACCAATTGACTTGGATATTAGAAAACACACATGCTAATGGCTATTCATACACAATTGAGTATGACTCAGGAAGTGTTGCTATGTTGAGACAGCCACATAAAGTTATGATAACTCCTACTAAAGTGTTTCTCAGACTATAATTGCTGAAGACACTGATGGAGGTTTTGGGGAGAAAGAAGTAATTCTATGAAAAACTGAATACTGTACTAGAGAGGATGGGGACATTTAATTTAAGAAACCTCTATTGGGGTAAAGGCTATCAAAAGATGATTAGAATCTGCGTGATCTGGTGCTTTTCCACTTATCTTTAAGAATAATGCAGGCCAGCACTGTGGCTCAATAGGCTAATCCTCCGCCTTGCAGCACCGGCACACCGGGTTCTAGTCCCAGTCAGGGCACCAGATTCTCTCCCGGTTGCCCCTCTTCCAGGCCAGCTCTCTGCTATGGCCCGGGAGTGCAGTGGAGGATGGCCCAAGGGCTTGGGCCCTGCACCCCATGGGAGACCAGGATAAGCACCTGGCTCCTGGCTTTGGATCAGTGCGGTGAACTGGCCACAGCACGCCAGCCACAGTGGCCATTGGAGGGTGAACCAATGGCAAAAGGAAGACCTTTCTCTCTGTCTCTCTCACTGTCCACTCTGCCTGTTAAAAAAATAAATAAATAAAAGCAATTAAAAAAAAGAATAATGGAAACTGGAGCTGGGCTGTGGTGTAGTATGTTAAGTTTCCATCTTGAGTGCTAGCATCCCACATTTTGTAGGCTCAAGTCCCAGCTGTTCCATAGCAAGAACCCTGTAAGAGAAAGGAATTCAACAACAAAAAAACTAAACATCCAGTTAAGTAATGGGAAACACCTTCATCATGCATTTTTCAAAAAGAAGAAACTGAAAAGGCCAAAGTCACTTAAAAAAATTCTCAGGACTACTAGCCATCAGGGAAATGAAATCAAAACCACCATCAGGTTTCACCTTACCCATCATAATGGCTATCATACAGAAATCAACTAACAACCTATTCTGGAGAGGACTCAGGAAAATGGTAGCCTACTCCAGAGTTGGTTAGAATGTAAACTGATGCAGTCATTGTGGAATACATTATGGAAATTTCTGAGAAAGAAAATAGATCTGCCATGAGACCAAGACAACTGACTCTAGAAATTTACCCAAACAAAATGAAATCAGCATGAAAAGGGGTCATCTGTACCCCCAAGTTCATTGCAGCTCAATTCAAAATAGCTAAGATATGGAATCAACCCAGATATCCATCAACTGATGACAGGATAAAGAAATCCTGGCATACATACTCTAAGAATGTTGATCAGTAGTAGAAAAAAAAAGAATCCTCTCTTTTGCAACAACATTGATGCAACTGGCATCCATGATACTTAAAGAAATGAGCCAGTATCTGAAAAGACATATGCCATGTGTGTCTAGACAGAATCTAGAAGCAACTTAAAATGCAAGGTCAATGGTTCTAAGAAAATGGACAACAGACTCGTTATTGTAAAAAGAAAGAATCATTATTTGACTTACGATACAAAAATGGGATGGTTCAACTTTCGCAAATCAATCAATGTGATACACCACATTAACAAACTGCAGAAGAAAAAACATATGATTATCTCAATAGATGTAGAGAAAGCATTTGATAAAATACAACACCATTTCATGATGAAAACTTACCTAAAGTTTTCATGATGAAAACTCTAAGCAAATTGGGTGTGGAACAAACATTCCTCAACACAATCAAAGCAATTTATGAAAAACCCATGGCCAGAACCTTATTGAATGGGGAAAAGTTGGAAGCATTTCCACTGAGATCTGGTACCAGACAGGGATGCCCACACTCACCACTGCTATTCAATATAGTTCTGGAAGTTCTAGCCAGAGATATTAGGCAAGAAAAAGAAATTAAAGGGATACAAATTGCAAAGGAAGAAGTACAATTATCCCTCTTTGCAGATGATATGACTCTTTATTTAGGGGATCCAAAGAACTCTGTTAAGAGACTATTGGAACTCATAGAAGAGTTTGGCAAAGTAGCAGGATATAAAGTCAATGCACAAAAGGCAACAGCCTTTGTATACACAGGCAATGCCATGGCTGAGAAATAAATTATATCCCATTCACAAGAGCTACAAAAAAAATCAAGTACACATTACACATTATAATGAATTAACATGTCTAAAGATTGCGCTGCAATATTCCAACTATATTAATAAGCTTATTTTAATATAGACTCTAGTGAATTAATAAAAACTGCAAAGAAATGTGTAACTCATTTTATTAAAATATGAATATGACAATGTCAATGAGTTGACATTGAAAATACAGGATTGAAAAGAAATGAAAAGTTTCAAGGGGAGCCTTTATCTGAGATTGGTTTTGTGGTTATGAACATAAAACCCAGACTAAGAAATTAGTTCACAGTATTATTTTGAAGAGAGAAGGAATGGGTCCAGCATGGTGGTATAGTGGCTATTAGTAGCACCTATAACCCCGACATCCCATATTGGTGCCAGTTCAAGTTTTGTCCACTACACTTGCAATCCAGCTTTTTGTTAAGATCTAGAAAATGCGTTGGAAGATGGCCTAAGCCTTTCTGTCCTTGACACTCACATGAAAACCTGAATTAATCTCCTTGCTTTGGCATGAACTAGCACTGGGCCACTACAGATATCTTCAGATTCCATTACCAGATGGAAGGTTTTTCCCACACTCTATCTTCATTTTCTGTAAATTGGTACTACAGAAAAAAACATATTAAGATAAGTATAAATTGTTCATAAGGAGGGTACATTATACAAGTTATTTTTAACATCAGAATGCAAAATCAGTTTTATAATTTTAGATTCTAACCAATAAAAACTGAGAGAGCCTAAGAGCTACACCTGAGAACATCTGTTTCCTTAGAAATTCTTCTATCCCTTAATCCTTTCAAAGCATTCTTCTCAGGTCTTAGGAGAATAATGTAGCACTTGGGGACAAAGATGCAGCCCAGGAGCCCCGCACTGGAGCACAAGATGGAGAAGACCTCCACAGCCACCATGACCTTCCCCTTGGTGCTGTGGTAGACAGGCAGGAAGGTCACCCAGACACTGCAGAACACCAGCATGCTGAATGTCAGGAACTTGGCTTCATTGAATGTGCCAGGCAGACTCCTGGCTAGGAAAGCCACACTGAAGCTCACCAGGGCCAAGGAGCCCAGGTAGCCGAGGACACTGTAGAAGGCAATGACTGAGCCCTTGTTACACACCAGGATGATGTGGCCATGCTCTGAGTGTGCATCTGTGTCAATAAAGGGAGGAGAAGTCCCAAGCCAGATGCCGCAGAGAGCCAGTTGGATCAGGGAGCAGATGGGAATAATGGAATTAGGTACCCCTGATATCAGCCAGTGTCTCATCCTTCTCCCTGGGGCAGTGACCTTGAAGGCCAGAACCACAGTGATAGTTTTGGCCAGGACAGTGGAAACAGCCACGGTGAACACTACTCCAAATGTGGTCTGCTGGAGGACACAGGTGGTTGTGTTGGGACGACCAATAAACAATAAGGAGCAGAGGAAGCAGAAGATGAGGGCGATGAGCAGGATGTAGCTGAGACAACGATTATTGGCCTTGACTATGGGAGTGTCTCGGTGCTTTACAAAGACCCCAAGAACCAGAGCAGTGAGGACAGAGAAGCACAGAGCTGTGCAGACCAGGGTCATCCCCAGGGGCTCTTCAAAAGATAGAAAGGTCAGTTTTTTGTAGAAGCACTGGTTTCGCTCTCTGTTGGCATACTGATGATCCAGACACTTCATACACTGGTCCATATCTGGCAAGAAACGTACAAGAACATCATCCTGAGTTCAGTTATTTCTGATTCACAAGGACCTTGTGGAATAACAGACATAGCTAGTTTAGGCAAATAGCCCTTATTTGATGTTGAAATAGCATATAAAATAACATCTAGGAAATTATTAGCCATTATTCATGCCCATCTTCCTCATGTTAGCCAGAGTTATTACTTCATCTCTCTAACTACCTTACATACTGATGAGTACATGTTCTTTTTCTCCTAACAAAGCCCTACAGGCTACTCTCTGTAACTACTCCTGGTGCTTTAAATCCTACCTTTTTTGCCTGTATCATTTTAACACCACAAATTCATTCTTCATGGTTTCTCCACACTTGGAAGTGGTGATCAAGATTCCAGAGGTTTCCATGTATTATAAAGATTACTCTGACCTTTATATATGGCACATGCTTGCTGCATCCTCACTTTCAACAAGAGCAAGCAGCAGTCCTTGTTTTCTTAAGTTTTTATGTAGTGATTACATTTTTTCATAATTTTTTTTATTTTAAAGTTTTTATTCAACAAATGCATTTTTTCATAGATAGAACTTTAGAAATATTGTTTCTTTCCCCTAAACCCACCCTCCCATTCCAACTCTCATCCCACCTCCCTCACCCTCTCCTATCTCCTTCATTATGTTACATTTTTATTTGATTTTATATACAGAGGACCAACTCCATATAACATATAGATTTCAATAGTTTGCATCCACACAGACACACTACATATAGAGTACAGTTTGAGAAAAAATTGCAGTTGATTCTCACAGTTCAACTCATTATAGATGGAGTTCCTAAATGGGGATTAAATGCGCAGTGACTTCGTTGTTCCGTTAACAATTAACACTTGTACGTATGATATCAGTGATCACCCAAGGCTCTTGCCATGGGCTGCCAAGGCTATGGAAGTCCCTTGTAACCATAGACTCCATCAGCATTTGGACACTGCCATAAGCAAAGTGGATGTTCTCTCCTCCCTTCTGAGAAGAGTATATCCTTCTTTGACGATCATTTCTTTCCACTGGGGTCTCAAGGAGATCCTCCATGTAGGCTATTTTTTGTCCAGAGTCTTGGCTTTCCATGTCTGCAGTGAGCCCTTGTTTTATTGGTGTTATTCCCTCTGTACTCTCATTGCCTAATCAATGACCAAAGGGCCCCAGTCTTTATTTCTAATGAGTGTTTTTATTTATTTATAATTTAATGGAAATGCAGAGTTTCAGAAGGAGGCAGAGAAGTATGAGGGAGAGAGAGGGAGAGGGAGAGAGAGAAGGACAGGAGGGCAGGGAGAAAAAGAGAGGGAGAAAGGAAAAGAGTGGAAAAGAGAAAGAAAGACATCTTCCACCAGTGATTCACACCCCAAATGATGGCAATAAATGGAACTAGGCTGTCTTAAGGCAATAAATGGGAGCTTCTTCTGGGTCTCCTACATGGTATGGACTCAGAAACTTGGGCTGTCTTCTATTGCTTTCCTAATCATCAGCAGAGAGCTGCATTGGAAGTGAAGCAGCTGAGACTGGAACTGCTGCCCAACTGGGATGCTGGCATGCCAGTCAGAGGCTTCAACTACTATGATGTAGCACTGGCCCCAGGTTCCCACTCTTAGTGTCATGCACTGGGAGATTTACTTTGTGAATTTTGGGTGCACAGAAAGCACACAACGATTTCACTAAACCACATCTCTCTAAGGTAGCATCTGGATAGTCATTCTATGGGCAAGCACTGATTGAGAGATCACCATTAGAAAACAGATGATCAAGCTCTAGAGAAACACAGAAGAGTTGTGCACTTGATACCTTCTGGATAAGATGCCACCCTTGAGCAGATTTCCACCAAGGAACACACTGGGATGCTGCCTGTAATCAAAGTCAGTCTGGAGATCACCTTGAACCCTACTGGCATATTTCCACTTTGCTGCCTTTTGATTCTTGAACATGAATTTTATCTCCATCTCTGCCAGTATCCCCTTCTTTTTCCATACATTTCTCCATCAATGTCAGTTGTCACAACTTGCAGATGTCTTCCAAAGTTTAGGTGGTCTTATTTTTGGATAGTTCATACTTTTGAGACATTACATGTGCTCATCTTTCAGAGCTTTGTTTTCCAGAATTGATAAGCAAAAATATCTCTTTTTGTATTTAATCTAGTATTCCAGCACTACTTAACTCAATTACTGATTTTTGATTGTATTACATCATCCCAATATCAGTTGAAAATGATGCCATTTTAAATCTTCCTCTATAATAAGTTGAATGGCTTTCATTTTTATTGTATGCACAAACAGACCAATGGGTAATTTCTTGCAGAAGTTGCATTCTTTATTCAACTTTGTATCCAATCTTCAGCCATAACTTCCATGTTTTTTAGCATTCTAAAATACACTTTAGGATTGAAAACTGATCCTCCTTTTTGGCATTTTGTGTTGTTTTGTTCTTTTTTTATAATTCTTAGATCACTTAAATTTATTAAATGTTTTTCTTCAGAAATGCTAATTCTTATTACTATTTTTCAAGGATTATAAACTGAATTACACTTTATGCAAGACATTGGGCATGATGTAACCTATTTAAAAATACTGTTGGGTTTACATTGTTTAAAATTTCTATGTGTGAATTCATTTCAACAACAGTGTCTTACAATTTCATTTTGCTGAAATATCTGGCAGTATTTGATCAAACAAGTTAAGATGTTCCTGTAGAAGAAACAGAATTTTTCCTATTCTGTACAGTAGTTGAGAAAGAGTTCCTTTCCTATGTGAACATTTGATAAAGGTGTTTATCACAATAAAAGTATTGGGAATTATTTTAATAACTATGAGGTTACTTGGATTTTTCAAATATTTCTCAAAGTTTTTATAATGTTTCTATCTGGAAATTTCTGAATTTCTTCTATATTCTTCAATCTATCACCATTAAATGATTCACATGTTCTAGTATTAGTATCTTTTATATCTGTGCAGAGATCTCTTCAGCTCTCTTTGTGTAACACACACAGACATTGTAATCTTGTTTTTAGTACTGTTCCAACTGGTTGAGGTTCATAAATTTTACTTGTTCTATGATCACCAACTGTAAGCTCTTCCAATTTTTATTTACTTCAGTTTCCTTATAATGTCCACATCCTATCTTCAAGGGCTTGTGTTGAATTTGCTGTCATTGACCTACCTTGATATGCATAATTTTTACCATGGAAGTCAGCCTGTATTCTTTCAAAATAAATTTTACTCATGAGTGTGTATGAGTGTAAGCATAGGAATGTTCCTGAAGATTTATATTTTGATACGCAATGATTTTGCTCAAAGGCTAAGGTTAGCTCGTTTATGATATCTGATGAGTATTATCCTCAGCATGATATACTGTATAATTTCTAATACAGTTTTTCAAATTACACACAGTTTGATGAGAGTTGTGCTTTCTTACTCCAAGCATGCTATACTTGAATTAGGTGAAAGCATTTTATCTATTCATGTACAAGGAACACAGACGTGAATTTACCTAAATGATTTTGCAAATACTACATGCAGTAAAGTATAGTGTGCAAACTTTTATCATTTTAAGGGTTATTACTGAATATAAGGTTTAACTTCTACCAGAAGGTGAAAAGAATCTTCTGAGCAGTCATACTCCACATCCTTTTCTTTCCATGGAGAAGAGGACTATTTTAAGAAACAGGTGTTAACTTCTCCATGAGGCTGGCACTGACTTACCTGTCTGATTGGAAATCTCATTCTCAGGACAAGGTGTGCAATCAAAACAACAGGTAGGCTTTCCCTCCAGAGGGGTTTTCCTGAATCCAGGGCTACAACTCTCACTGCATACTGAGTGTGGAGTCTGAGAAAAATCAGATGTGTGTTGGTCAGAGATGGGACTATTGCTTATGTTCCATGTAGTGTTTTCAAGTCCTGCACAACCTGTTCACTTAAACTGTAAATACCTATTTCTGACACAATGATGGCATGCAAGTTTATTTTCTAAATAAATAAATAGATTCAAAACATGTGGAGGAACAAGTGCGTGTACTGTCCAACCTCAGACACTAAAAACATAAGAAAGTATTTAGATTGGAAGGGGTGTAGTTTAATGTCTCTAAGTGTGTTTTTAATAAGCCAAGTGGTACAAATCCCCATATGAATTGTGGGTAACAATGTGCATTGTGAACCTTATGATCAGGTGCAACTTACCTCTGTAATTCCTGTGGCCCACTCTATTGAATTCTCAGAGAGAGACAACTTCTGGCTCTGTGAGGCATAAGGGGAAAACTGTCCTACTTTAACCTTATGAACAACACCATATGGAAAATTCAGAAAGTTGAGAATGTCATATTCAGCTTCCAAATTCCTCAAGTGATTCAAATTCACTAGGTCACCCGCAGGATTGGTAAATTGGAGGTTCTTGAGAAACGGGTGCAACTGAAAAAATACATTATATTCACATGAAGACTGCCCAAGCAATAACACATCAAACCCAGTTTAAAGAAAGCCTTTTGTTTGTAATCACAAATAAACAAAGGGAACTTTTTATAGCCACCCAATGAATTAAAACTAAAACATGATGAGAACTACATCAAAGTAAGTATGATTTCACTCATTTTCATCTAAAAACTAGGGCAATCAAAAAGATCTAACTGTGAGATTCTGATCATTTCCAACTGTGGAGTCCATGCTACTAACACTCACTTATTTTCTCAGTGTACCTAGGAAAACCATCTGTAGTACAGTTACCAGGATAAAAAAAATGCAATTTAATGAGATGTCTTATGTACATTGTGGCTGAACATACTCAACAACATTTGACACTAAAAAGCAATATTTTTTTACTGTTGAGACAGAAAATGGAATGACACAGTCTAGGTATTCACAAGTCATAATTAAATTGACAGGATGGGAGAGTACTTTTTAAGACACAACACTGAAGCTTATCCAAGTTACCTTCCCACTTGTCAATGGAACCCTGTGTCTTATGACAAATTACAAGAAGAGGCTCATATATATCTCATGATTGGAGAAAGGATCCCAAGCTACTTGGTTTGAACACCGGCAGAAGCTGTTAAAGGGATCACTTCAGGAGTACATGTCATGCAATGGAAACCAAATTACCTGCCAGGGAGAAAATGCCACCTTTTCCCCCTTGTTCCCTGGTTGCATTTCTAACAATTGTAGAAGCATCTCATGTATGCTGTGGGCCACAGCATACACAGCATTATATATGTTGTAACTCCCATCACTCATGCTCATATCAAAATTATGCCATGTCAATGATTCCAAGGAGGTATTCAGTGGACAGTTTTTCAAGGTTTTGCAGGATGCCCCAGTAACTGAGCAATCAAAAACCAATGACCAGAATCTTAAGAGGTAAATGTCTTCTGGGTATTTGGAAGGGTTAGCTGTCCGAAGAAAGTTTTTGAAACCAGAGATCTCACTATGGTGGTGTGAAAAAATGAGAGTCCCATGGAATGAGTGGAGCAGAATATGACGCTCATCGCTGGCAAAATCCCATTGTGAGGTGGTGACCCAGACTTTCCATGTCATTACATGTTCCCATGTTGGAAAGCTGATTCCTATGAGTGAATCAGTGTCACAGAAAAGAATCACGACATTTGCTGATGATTTTAGGATCTGGATATGAAACCTATTCTGGAGTGACATACGAGACTCCTCAGTAACTGGAATCAATTCCACAAAGTCCACACAGATGCCATTCTTCTGCAGCTCTACTTTCAAATTGGACATAAACTGAATACCTTTTGGGAGGTCTGAGATGGCCAAACCCACCCAGGTCCAGCTGAAATGAAGCATCAAGGAGACTATGCCACGGGCCAGAGAAGTGTCTTTGGGGGCCATCTGATAGAGGGAAGAAAACTGACCACTGTCACTCAGAAGTGGTTCAAAAGACCCAATTGTCAGCTAAGGGAAAATGCAAGAAATATGTGTAAGTATATTGCCATAGTGTACTATCTTATTCCTGAAGAAATTAAGCAGATGATGGAAGCATCAGAAGATTTTAGAATATTTCATTTTTCTCATCTGCCTTGCATGAAAACATCCTAGTTCCTGAGACATTACATTCACAGATTAAGGAAAACATTTCTCATTTTCACTCGCCAACACTCAGCTTCTGATAATATGTGGCTAATCCACCTAATCTCTATACGCCTTCCCTTTTGATCACAAGCTGTGGCAAGTGTATTTGGTTCTGTCACTTAAATTTTTGGGTCTAAGTCAGGCACCTCAGGTGATGTGTTTTATCCCTCTCTTTCACTTACACACTCACCTGTGGAATTTTGTAGAGTTCCAGCAGTGTCCCTACTTGGACAGCAATGCTTGTTCCTGATATTACAGCTACAGACTTGCTCTGTTTCCTACACGTGTAATTAGGAACATCCTCTTCCAGTCCTGCAAGCCAGATGAAGGGATTCTGCATCACCATCATGTCACTGTGCATGACATTATAGAGATCAAATCCCAAGGTCACGTTGGGTAAAAGCTGGGGGTTCTTGTTGATCTCCTCAATAGCAAAAACCAAGGCCAGAGCATACTGGTAGTTTTTGGACTGAAATCTGCATGAAATGCACAAGGATCTTTAAGGGAGAAGCCTCAAATCCAGATTATCATCAATTCTACTGTAATAACTGTAACAGATGGATTGGTCTTGGCCAAAGATTCATATGTTCTAATGATTATCTGCACATTTGCTGAGGACAGCATGTGAAGAGTGTTGCATTTGCAGGACACATGTCCTCACCAGACCCATAGCTGCTACTCCCTTGATCTCAGTCTCCCAGCCTAAATGATTCTGAAAATAAGATCTGCTTTTACATTATAATGTCTTGGGCATGTTATCACATGGCTGTCCATGCAGCCAAAGAAAATGATCTTATTTTTAATATAAACCTATCAATTTAAATCATCTCTGGCAACAACTACATCTTCTAAGTTTTTATATTTGATATCGAAATACTATAATATGCTCTGGAATGCCCTTTCGAATGTTTATGCACACCTAGAAAGAACATTAAAGTTTCAAAGAAAACTTGACAAGGAAAGGTGCATCTTTAGCACTGCCTCTACAAATATTCCTATATTCGGAAACTACAATGATGCTTCATCTTATCACATCATTATATGCTTCTTGAAATAGGAGTCCTATGATCATAAGGCTGCAGGTTGTAATGGGAAAAGAGAGTAACTCAACTGAAGGCTATGTGATCACATAGAAGGATGACGTCAAAGCACTGAGAATGGTAGATGTAAGTCTGGATATATCCTGGAAAATCTCTTCCCCAACAAACTCACCCATCAACCACCATCACAAGCCAGGAAAATGAAATCAGATTCAGAGCTTGAAAGAAGGAAATCAGTGAAAAGGGAGGAACACTTTAGAAAAGCCTGAAACACTCCCCGGTTGGATTTGTAATGCTTTACAATTAAGACATTCATGCATTTATTTTGAACACTAGGTATATATTAAAGTAAATCATTATCAGTGGTATAAGTATATACTCCAAACTGGCCTTATTCACCCAATTTTCCCTACAGAACCAAACATAAATATCCTTCCATGCAAAGAACATGATGCATTTCTACTTTCCAGGTTCTGACATTTCACAAAGTGTGTAAATGAGGAGCCCCTTGTATGTATTTCAGATTTACTGTGTGTTGAGTCATTATGAATAGACTAGGTCATGTACACTGATATTAAGGGTCACTGTGTGCTCCAGAGGAAGTGACAGTCTTTCTTTTCTTGGTTCATGTTGCAACATAATATGTATGTATGCATGCATATTATATACATATTCTGCCTATATATTTATATATAGGTATCCATTACCATGTAAAGAGTTGCTCAATATCTATTGCTTTATATAAATCTCATTTCTATAAATATTTGTTATCCAAATATTTCACTCATACTTTGTATATAATGAAGAACTTTAAAAATCCTTGCTAAGAGTATCAAATAATATTCCATTTTTAGTTCATATTTCTCTGTTCCCCTCCTCATTGTTTACATTTCCATCAATTCCTTAACCTCTCATTTCTTATTCCCACTGCCATTGGTATAAAAGGTCTAAAAGATTTTTGGACACACTGGGCATTTTTGAGAGTTGCCTTTTCAATCTGTTTTATGTTGTGTTTCTTATCTCTAAGAACAGTTTATATATAATTATTGGGTGTTCTAAAGTTGTTGAATCTTATATTATATTCCCAAATATCATTAACACAGGCATTTTCTCCTGGGTTTTCTAAGATTTGGTTATGATCTCCAGTTGGCAAGGTATACATCTTGGAGGAACCTGGGCTCTATTCATAAACTCTATTCCTACTACAGGAAATTTACACTCTTCTGGTCTCCATCATTTAGGGTACACGTAAATGATGTACTGCATGCATAACCATGGGGAATACCACTACTACTAATAAATAAATATTTCATAATTGGGATGTCATGTGCACTATCAAAATAGGCAAATTCATAAAAATCATGTGACGTGAATAATATCATTATACCAAGCTGGTATCCATTAGATTTTTTCTGGATAGAACTTAGGACAAATGCCTAAAATACTTGATCAGTTGTCTCACCTTTGTGGCACCAACTATAGTTCTAAATTCCATTGGCTTTAATGATACTGCAATGATATATGTCCTAATATCTACCTTCTATCAAAGATCTATGTATCATCAACCTACTTTTATAGCTTACAGTAGAAACCAATTAGAAATTAGCACCAAAATAAACAGATGTGAGGAAAACAATTTCACTGTCCTACAAGATACTATATTCTGGAGGCATGAAATATTCCTATATAAATATATATGAAACATTTATATTTAGCTACAGGTAGACAGTATCTTAAAGATGGGCAGAGCAGAATAATCCCTCTTCTGAAATGTATTTTTCCATAATAAGATCAGGGCTGCATCCTGAATGTGTAGATTCCAACCATTACAGTTCTCATGGGTATATTCATCATTAACATACAATTATTATTATACTTGTGGCCTGAGGTTACTTTTACCTAGTAAAATCTTACTTTCTTGAATATCTTTTCTTCTTTTTGACTGTAGAAGAAATGAAGTGAGCTCATGGCTCCAAATCTAATATGTAGCAGAAAAGTTTGTGAGCACATGTGGAAGAGCTCATGTAACTCAGGGTTGTTCATTTCAGTGCATGGGTTCTGTAAGAACCTGCTACTGAGGCACAATAGGCCCCTGAGCTGATGAACAGGGACAGGGAAGGACAAGAAGATCCCAACCAGACTCTCCTTTCTCGTATGATGAGATAACATTTTCCTGAGCAATTCAATGTGCGAGGCAGAAAGAAATATCTTCCACATGCTCCAAGTTAATTATCAGAACTTTTTAGGTGGGACAGAAATGGAAAGGGCAGGGACACACAAAGCATGTGTCTATCCATCTGCAGACCCATTAGCAAGCATCTATTATGTAAATCAAGGAAAAATGATTATGGCAAAGAGAACTTACCCTTTGAATGTGATATATTTTTTGAAAATATTAATCATTCTGTCCACAAGGTATATGTAAATGGGGAAAAAAGCAGCGATCTCAATATCTCCATCCTTGTAATAACTCCGTTCCATCTGGAAAAAGCAGTTCGGATCATGACAAGTCACAAGGAGACACAGTTGCAAAAAGAGCAACAGAAAAATCAAAGGAAACATCTTCAAAGTCTATGAAAACCCTAGGACACAACCATAGTGGAACTTGAAGGGTCATGCATGTGCATACAAATAGCGTGTGTGTGTGTGTGTGTGTGTGTGTGTGATTCCTCGCATCAAGCCATTTTAATACTGCTCAATCTGATTTCTTTCTACCATCTGTCCATTCGTCCATGTGGGAATCTGGAAGCCTTTCTGCCCCAAGGCTCTACAGCTCAGGGCTTCTGTCCTGATGAAAAACACAAGAAGGAAAACATGTTTGTGAATCATCCTCTTCACCCCAGGTGCAAGTATTTCCTCCAAGTCCATGGGTACAAAGACTCAAGGGCATACCTCCTATTAGTTACATTTGGTCCATGGGCTTTGTCAATAAACCTCTCCATGAACTTTTGGCAATTATGTACCTGGATTGCATCAGAGGGCATGAAGAGAGGCATCAGGTGAGTTTCTCAGAAAGTTTTCAGACCAGAAAACTCCAGTGTAACAGATGTCAAAGACCCAAAGAACAATAGGGCAGCCTCCAGACCCCATGTTCTGGGGAGCCATACATTGCCTTGATGCCACACAGACCCAAAGCAGATCCTGTTTACAAAGATACCCAATAGGCCTTCTGATTCTCAAGCACTGTGGAACCAGTAATCACCCTGAATTCAGGAGTTTCATTCTATATGTCAAATCATCACATCCTTACTTGTAAAATACAAAACCCTTCCACATTGCTGTTAACCATGGTAATCTCATGGTAAACTCTTTTCACACTAAAACCTTGGTTAATACTCTCATGAGAACTAGGGACTATTTGAGGACTTCTCACTTTTAACTATAAGGCAGACAATACTAGCTGGAAGTCGTCACTTTATTCCCACCACGACAAACACCAAGGGCAGGATGATGCATACAGATACTTGTACTTCTTGAATGTAAGCGACTTTAAGGACTCATGTAGGACACCATCATGGCAGATACATACCTTTAACACTTTGCAAAACCAAGAGACTGCACAACACAACTGAACAAAATGGATAGCATGTCTTGTAAGCAAAAATGATGATCAACACTGACTAATCATTTGTGCTTGCATATCAGTGTGAGGTATCACTAATGGGGTAAATCTAATGAGGAGGGAAACAAGAGAGCATGGAAGAGAACTCTGTTATTCCACTCAGAAGTTTCCTAAACTCAAACTGCTATCAATGAGTTCCCTAATATTTTAAGCAAAACACATTCTCCATTGCCTAGTCACTGCTCTGATGCCATTAGTGAGATTTTGAATACAGGCTCATGCAAATTGAGATGAAGTATAGGAACAAAACACACAAAATTCACTGACTTGCATAAAATTGAAAATATAATGTCTTGATGAGTTAGATTTATTACCAGTACAATGACATAACTTGTTGTCTATTCAGTTAAACAAGAAAAGTAAATCTAAATCAGAGAGCAAACATCTCCCATTCTCTCTAATGTGTAGAAACTAAAAGTAGAGTCAATCTGAATGCACAAGATTCACTGAACAAAGGTTGGGACTGGAAAGGATGAATTCCATGCAATGAGAAAGCTTCGAAAATGTATTGAAAATGTGTGTTATGAAACATTATGCATGAATTTTAAAAAAATTTGGCACCCAGATCTATTCATCATTTTTGGTTAACTATTTCTTTCATATTTATCACATATCTTCTACATTATTTTTTTCATAGAAAACTTTTATTTAACAAATGTAAATTTCAAAAGAACAGCTTTTGGATTACAGTGGTTCTTCCTCCCGTAACAACCCTCTCACCGGCATACCATCCATCTCTTAATCCCTCTCCCATCCCATTCTTCACTCAGATTCATTTTATTATCTTTATATACAGAAGATCAATTCTATACTAAGTAAAATTACAACAGTTTGCACCCACACAGACACACATAGTATCAAGTCCTGTTTGAAGATTAGTTTTACCGTTAATTCTCATAGATCAACACATTAAGGATAGAGGTCCTATGTAGGAGCAAGTGTACAGTAACACCTGTTATTGATTTATCAATTGACACCCTTATTTATGATGTCAGTAATCACCTGAGGCTTTCGTCATGAGCTGTCAAGACTATGGAAGCCTATTTTTTTTTTTTACAAATAGAGTTAGACAGTGAGAGATAGAGAGAGGCAGAGAGAAATGTCTTCCTTCTGTTTGTTCATCCCCCAAATGGCTGCTGTGGCCAGAACTATGCCAATCTGAAGCCAGGAGCCAGGTGCTTCTTCCTGGTCTCCCATGGGGGTGCAGCCACCCAAGCACTTTTGGCCATCCTCCACTGCCTTCCTGGGCCAGAGCAGAGAGGTAGACTGGAAGAGGAGCAACCAGGACTAGAACCTGGTGCCCATATTTGATGCCAGTGCCACAGCGGAGGATTAACTAAGTGAGCCATGGCACCAGCCCCTGGAAGCCCCTTGAGTTCACAAACTCCAACCTTATTTAGACAAGGCCATAATTAAACTGGAAGGTCCCTCCTCCCTTTAGAAAAAGGTACTTCCCTCTTTGATGGCTCATTCTTTCCGCTGGGATCTCACTCACAGAGATCTTTCATTTAGGCTTTTTTTATTTGGCTACAGTGTCATGGCTTTCCATGCCTCCATGCCTCTCATAGGCATTTCAGCCAAATCCAAATGCCTAAAGGGCTGATTCTGAGGTCAAAGTTCTGTTTAGGGCATTTGTAATTCTATGAGTCTGCTGTGTATCCAGCATCCTATGTTGTATTGTTCTCTCCTTTTTAAGTGTATCAATTATTATTAGCAGACACTGGTCTTATTTATGTGATCCCTTTGACACTTAATCCTATCTTGATGATGAATTATGAACTTAAACTGATCGCCTTAACTAGTAAGACGGTGTTTGTATCTGAGAACTTAATGGGATTTGGAGTCCCATGGTACATTTTTTTTAATTTTTATTTAATGAATATAAATTTCCAAAGTACGATTTATGGATTACAATGGCTTCCCCCCATATCGTCTCTCCCACCCGCATCCCTCCCCTTTCCCACTACCTCTCCCCTTCCATTCACATCAAGATTCATGTTCGATTCCCTTTATATACAAAAGATCAGTTTAGCATATATTAAGTAAAGATTTCAACAGTTTGCTCCTACACAAACATAAAGTGAAAAATAATCGTGATTTTTTAACTGATGATGAAATCAGATCAGACCTATTGTCATGTTTAATCCCAGTGAGAGTCAAGTTGGGAATTGATAATTTCTTCTTTTTTTTTTTTTACAGAAGATCAGTTTAGTATACATTAAGTAAAGATTTCAACAGTTTGCACCCCCATAGAAACACAAAGCGAAATATACTGTTTGAGTACTCATAATAGCAATAAGTCTCAATGTACAGCACATTAAGGACAGAGATCCTACATGAGGAGTAAGTGCACAGTGACTCCTGTTGTTGACTTTACAAATTGACACTCCTGTTTATGGCATCAGTAATCTCCCTATGCACCAGTCATGAGTTTCCAAGGCTATGGAAGCCTTTTGAGTTCACTGACTCTTATCTTGTTTAGACAAGGTCATATTCAATGTGGAGGTTCTCTCCTCCCTTCAGAGAAAGGTACCTCCTTCTTTGATGGCCTGTTCTTTCCACTGGGATCTCACTCACAGAGATCTTTCATTTAGGGATGTTTCTTTCTTTTTTTTTTTTTTTTTTTTGCAAGAGTGTCTTGGCTTTCCATGCCTGAAATACTCTCATGGGCTTTTCAGCCAGATCTGAATGCCTTTAGGGCTGATTCTGAGGCCAGAGTGCTATTTAGGACATCCACAATTCTATGAATCTGCTGAGTATCTCGCTTCCCATGTTGGATCACTCTCCCCTTTATTTATTCCATCAGTTAGTATTAGCAGGTACTAGACTTGTTTATGTGCTTCCTTTGACTCTTAGTCCTTTCATTATAATCAATTGTGAACTGAAATTGATCACTTGGACTGGTGAGATGGCATTGGTACATGCCACCCTGATGGGATTAAATTGGAGTCCCCTGGTATGTTTCTAACTCTACCATTTAGGGCAAGTCAGCTTGAGCATGTCCCAAATTGTACATCTCTTCCCTCTCTTATTCCCACTCTTATGTTTAACAGGGATCACATTTCAGTTAATTTTTAACACTTAAGAATAACTGTGTATTAATTACAGAATTAAACCAGTCATATTAAGTAGAACAGACAAAAAAACTACTAAGAGGGATAATGTATTAAGTTGTTCATTAGCAGTCAGGGCTATGCTGATCAAGTCACCATTTCTCATAGTGTCCATTTCACTTCAGGAGGTTTCCTTTTTGGTGTTCAGTCAGTTGTCACCGATCAGGGAGAACATATGGTATTTGTCCCTTTAGGACTGGCTTATTTCACTCAGCATGATGTGTTCCAGATTCCTCCATTTTGTTGCAAATCACTGGATTTAGTTGTTTCTTACTGCGGTATAGTATTCTAAGGAGTAAATATCCCATAATTTCTTTATCCAGTCTACCGTTGATGGGCATTTAGGTTGGTTCCAGGTCTTGGCTATTGTGAATTGAGCTGCAATAAACATTAGGGTGCACACCGCTTTTTTGTTTGCCAATTTAAATTCCTTTGGGTAAATTCCAAGGAGTGGGATGGCTGGGTCGAACGGTAGGGTTATATTCAGGTTTCTGAGGAATCTCCAGACTGACTTCCATAGTGGCTTGACCAGTTTGCAATCCCACCAACAGTGGGTTAGTGTCCCTTTTTCCCCACATCCTCGCCAGCATCTGTTGCTTCATGCTTCTGCACGTGGAAATCCAGTTTTCCCAGCACCATTTATTGAATAGACTGTCCTTGCTCCAGGGATTGGTTTTAGATCCTTGATCAAATATAAGTTGGCTGTAGATGTTTGGATTGATTTCTGGTGTTTCAATTCTGTTCCATTGGTCTATCCATCTGTTTCTGTATCAGTACCATGCTGTTTTGATTACAACTGCCCTGTAGTATGTCCTGAAATCTGGTATTGTGATGCCTCCGGCTTTGTTTTTGTTGTACAAGATTGTTTTAGCTATTCGAGGTCTCTTGTGCCTCCATATAAATTTCAGCACCATTTTTTCCAGATCTGAGAAGAAGGTCTTCAGTATCTTGATTGGTATTGCATTGAATCTATAAATTGCTTTTGGGAGAATGGACATTTTGATGATATTGATTCTTCCAATCCATGAGCATGGAATATTTTTCCATTTTTTGGTATCATCTTCTATTTCTTTCTTTAAGGTTTTGTAATTATCATCGTAGAGATCTTTAACATCCTTGGTTAAGTTTATTCCAAGGTATTGGATTCTTTTGGTAGCTATTGTGAATGGGATTGATCTTAGAAGTTCTTCCTCAGCCATGGCATTGCTTGTGTATACAAAGGCAGTTGGTTTTTGTGCATTGATTTAATACCATGCTACTTTGCCAAAATCTTCTATGAGTTCCAGTACTCTCTTAGTAGAGTTTTTTGGGTCCCCCAAATAAAGAATCATATCATCTGCAAAGAGGGATAGTTTGAGTTCTCCCTTCCCCATTTGTATCCCTTTAATTTCTTTTTCTTGCCTAATAGCTCTGGCTAGAACTTCCAGAACTATATTGAATAGCAGTGGTGAGAGTGGGCATCCTTGTCTGGTACCAGATCTCAGTGGAAATGCTTCCAACTTTTCCCCATTCAATAGGATGTTGGCTGTGGGTTTTTCATAGATTGCTTTGATTGTATTGAGGAATGTTCCTTCCAAACCCAGTTTGCTTAGAGTTTTCATCATGAATGGGTGTTGTATTTTATCAAATGCTTTCTCGGCATCTATTGAGATAATCATATGGTTTTCTTCTGCAGTCTGTTAATGTGGTGTATCACATTGATTGATTTGCGAATGTTGAACCATCCCTGCATACCAGGGATAAATCCCACTTGGTCTGGGTGGATGATCTTTCTGATGTGTTGTTGCATTCTATTGGCAAGAATTTTATTGAGGATTTTTGCATCTATGTTCATAAGGGATATTGGTCTGTAATTCTCTTTCAGTGCTGCATCTTTTTCTGGCTTAGGGATTAAGGTGATGCTGGCTTCATAGAAAGAACTTGGGAGGATTCCCTCTTCTTCGATTGTTCTGAATAGTTTGAGAAGAATTGGAGTTAGTTCTTCTTTAAATGTCTGGTAGAATTCAGCAGTGAATCCATCTGGTCCTGGGCTTTTCTTTGTTGGGAGGGCCTTTATTACTGTTTCAATTTCTGTCTCATTTATGGGTCTGTTTAGGTTTTTGATGTCTTCCTGGTTCAATTTAGGTAGGTTGCATGTGTCCAGGAATGTATCCATTTCTGATAGGTTTCCCTGTTTGCTGGCGTACAAGTCCTTGTAGTAATTTCTGATGATTCTTTTTATTTCTGTGGTGTCTGTTGTTACATTTCCTTGTTCATCTCTGATTTTATTGATTTGGGTCTTTTCTTTTTTTAGTTAGTTGGGCCAATGGGGTGTCAATTTTGTTTATTTTTTCAAACAACCAGGTCATCGTTTGGCTGATTTTTTGTAATGTTTTTCTTGATTCAATCCTGTTGATTTCTTCTCTTATTTTAATTATTTCTCTTCTCCTACTAGATTTGGGTCTGGTTTGCTGTAGGTTTTCTAGATCCTTGAGGTGAATTGAAAGCTCATCTATTTGGTGTCTTTCCAATTTCTTGATGTAGGCACCTATTGATATAAACTTTCCTCTTAACACTGCTTTTGCTGCGTCCCATAAGTTTTGGTATGTTGTGCTGTTATCCTCATTTACTTCCAGAAAGTTTTTGATTTCTCTTTTGATTTCTTCTATGACCCATTGTTCATTCAGGAGCATGTTGTTCAATCTCCATGTGTTGGCGTACGCTCTAGGGATTCCTGAGTTGCTAATTTCCAACTTCATTCCTTTATGGTCTGAGAAGCTGCATGGTATGATTCTAATTCTTTTGAATTTGCTGAGACTTGCTTTATGGCCTAGTATGTGGTCAATCCTAGAGAAGGTTCCATGTACTGCTGAGAAGAATGTAAAATCTTTAGCTGTAGGATTGAAAGTTCTGTATATATCTGTTAGATCCATTTGGGCTATAGTGTCATTTAAATCTACTGTATCCTTGTTGATCTTCTGTCCTATTGATCTGTCTATTTCTGAGAGTGGAGTATTGAAGTCTCTCTTAACATTTTTTGTGGTAAAGTTTATGTTGTCCAATATTAAGATGGCTACGCCCGCTCTTTTTTCATTTCTGTTGGCATGGTATATCTTTTTCCAGGCTTTCACTTTCAGTCTGTATGGATCTTTGTTGGAAAGATGTGTTTCTTGTAAGCAGCAAATAGATGGGTTTTGTTCCTTAACCCAATCAGCCAATCGGTGTCTTTTAACTGGACAGTTCAGGCCATTAACGTTTAATGTGACTAATGATAAGTGGTAACTTTGCCCTGCCATTTGCCAAACATAAGTTCTAATATATGCTTTGAATTCCCTGTGATCTTTTGCTGTGAGGTTTCCTTCCTTTATCTTCTTTCATATTGATGACTGTGTTTCTGTGTTTGTGTGTGTAACACATCTGTAAGCATCTGTTGCAGGGCTGGACGAGTGGCGACAAATTCTTTCAATTTCTGTTTGCTATGAAAAGTCTTTATTTCACCTTCATTCACAAATGAGAGCTCAGCAGGATATAATATTCTGGGCTGGCAGTTTTTCTCTCTTAGCACCTGGGCTATATCTCGGCATTCCCTCCTAGCTTGTAGAGTTTCTGATGAGAAGTCAGCTGTGAGTCTGATTGGAGATCCTGAGAGTAATCTGACGTTTCTCTCTTGCACATTTTAGAATCTTTTCTTTATGTTTCACTGTGGAGAGTTGAATTACAACGTGTCGTGGTGAGGATCTCTTTTGGTCGTGTTTATTAGGGGTTCTGTGAGCTTCCTGTACTAGGATGTCTCTGTCCTTCTCCAAACCTGGGAAATTTTCTGCTAATATCTCACTAAAAAGGCCTTCTAATCCTTTCTCCCTCTCCATGCCTTCAGGAACTCCTAGAACCCGAATGTTGGTTTTTTTAATAGTATCCTGAAGATTCCCGACAATATGTTTTAGATTTCTAATTTCCTCTTCTTTTCTTTGGTCTGACTGTATCCTTTCCTGTTCTCTGTCTTCTAAGTCCGATATTCTCTCTTCTGCTTCACCCATTCTGTTTGTAAGGCTCTCTATTGTGTTTTTCATTTGATCTATTGAATTCTTCACTTCATTATGATTTCTCGTCACTATCCCAGTTTCCTGTTGTTCTAGTTGTTTCGTTTCATTTTGATTCCTCCATAATTTCATTTTCATGAGAGAGATTTTCTATCTTGTCCATTAAGGATTTCTGTAGTTCAAGAATTTGTTTTTGAGAACTTCTTAATGTTCTTATCAATTTTTTGAGATCTGCTTCTTGCATTTCTTCTATGTCATCATCTTCATAATCTTGAATTGGGGTGTCTTTTTCATTTGAGGGCATCATGGTGACTTCCTTGTTTTTATTACCTCTGTTTTTGCATTTGTTATTTGGCATATTGGAGATATTCTTTGGTTTCTTCCCTGTTGTGCTTTTTCTTGTTATACTATGACTCTAGATTAAGTGGACTGTTTTTGATGGAGCCTTAGGGCTTGAGATGGGTGTGGCCTGAGAGCTCTGTTTGGTGTGCCAAAGGTGACACTCCCAGGTTAGGCATGGCAAATCTCTCTCCCTCTCTTTCTTTTTTTGATTCAAAAGGGAAGTAATTCCGCACAGCTGAACGAAGTTGGAGGTAGTTAGCAGGCAAATGATATACCCACAGGAGCCAGAGATCGGAAACTCTTTCCCAAGGACCACACAGGGAATCTGTAAGGCCCTCAGAGTGGGCTCAAATTCTCCTTCAGTCTCCCACTGGGTTGCCAAAGTTACAGAATTGTAGCGTCTCTGGAGAGTGCTCACGTGAATTCCATGAGTTCTCTCCCCCACCGTCTCTTTTTTCACAGTCTCAGTTCAGTAGCACCACAAATTTACTAGGTCCTAATCTCCTGTTACTTTGCCCCACCGAGAGTCAGGTTTTTCTGCTAGACTGAGGGCCGATGCAGACCTGAGGTCGCTCTGCTTATGACGTATGTCCAAGATGGCACCTGCTCTTTGTCTTGCTCGCCCTTGAGAGGTGAGCGGAGAGAGAGAAACCCATGTCCGTACCAGTCACCTTTTGTTTTTTCTTTTGTCTCTCTTCCATTTAGCCTGGTGAACTTTTCGCCCCCGGGGTTTGATCCCTCTAGTCTCCTCTCTCCGCTTGCCTGCCGGTGTCTCGGGCTATTGAGGTTCAGCTCACCTCGCGTTCCAGCACTGGTGTGTTGAGTCTGCCGCTGGTGTCCCGAACTGTGGGCTCCCACGCTCTCCACGCAGGTCCGCTGTGAATCACACGTTCTGGAAGGGTTTCTTCTGCTGTTTCCTCCCCTACTCTTCCTTGAACCTGCAGTATCTCCACTTTTATTAAACTATCTCTCCCCGGACTATCAGTGTGCTCCCTTCCTATTCCGCCATCTTGCCTCCTCCCCCCCAAGGCACATTTTTAGCTTTACCCTTAGGAATAAGTCTGAGGGAGGATGTGCCAAACTGTATATCTCCTCCATCTCTTATTCTCACTCTCATTCTTTCTGAAAGGCTTATTTTATTTATTTGAAAGACAGAGTTACAGAGGGAGGTAGAACAGATAGAAAGATTTTCCATCCACTGGCTCACTTCCCAGATGGCCGCAATGGCCAGAGCTGCACCAATCGGAAGCCAAGACACAGGAGCTTCTTCCGGGTCTCCCACATGGGTGCAGGGGCCCAACAACTTGGGCCATCTTCTACTGCTATCCCAGGCCATAGAATAGAGATGAATCCAAAGAAGAGCAGCCGGGATTTGAACCGGCACCCATATGGGATAATGACACTTCAGGCCATGGCTTTAACCTGCTGAGCCACAGGTTTGGCCCCTCCCACTCTTATTTTAATAGATATCAATTTTCAGTGAATTTTAAACACCTAAGAATAATTCAGTGTTAATCCAAGAGTTCAACCAATGGTATTAAGTAGAAAAAGAAAATACTAAAAAGAATAAAATAGTAAACTGTTCCTCAAAGGTCGGGACAAGAACTAATCAAGTCATTGCTTCTCCTAGTGTCAGTTTCACTTCTACAGGTTTCCTTTTAGGTGCTCAGTTAGTTGTCACAGATCAGGGAGAACAGGATATTTGTTCCTTTGAGACTGGCTTATTTCACTCAGCATGATGTTTTCCAGATTCCTCCATTTTGTTGCAAATAACCAGATTTCATTTTTTGCTTTTACCACTTTGTAGTATTCTATAGAGTTCATATCCATAGTTTCTTTATCCATTCTTCCATTGATGGGCATTTAGGTTGATTTCACCTCACCTGTCTGAATGGCTCTCACACAGAAATCAGCAAACAACCTGTGCTGGAGAGGATTTGAAGGAAAATGTACCCTCATCCACAGGTTGTGGGGATGTAAAGTGATGCAGTAGTTGTGAAAGACAGTATAGAAACCTATGAGAGTGGAAAATAGATCTGCCATATGACCCATCCAACTAACTCCTAGGAATCTACCCAAAGTGAAATCAGCATGAAAAAGGGGCATCTATACCCCCATGTTCATTGCAGCTCAATTCAAAATAGCTAAGAAATAGAATCAACCCAGATATCCATCAATAGCTTACTGGATATAGAAACCATGGTATATATACTCTAAGAATATTAATCAGCAGGAAAAAAAAAGAATAAAATCTTGTCTATTGAAACAAAATTGATGCAGCTGGAAACCATGGCACTTAAGAGAAATCAGCAAGTATCAAAAACAGACATAACCATATGTATTCTCTTATCTGTCATAACAAGTGCCTAAATGTAATGTTGGAGTAAAATTGACAATTTGAGATTCCATGGGTTTTTTTTTTTTATAGCCTTTGTCTTTATTTTGAAGAATAGTTTGGTTTCTTCATATGATTTGTAGAACACATTACATACAGTAAGGTTAATCTCTTGAGTATAAAGTAAGCTAGAAAACAGTTCTTTGCAAAAATTAAGAGTGGCAATAGGAGAGGGAGGAGGAAGAAGCATAAGATTGCGGCCGGCGCTGTGGAGCAGTGGGATTACACCCTGGTCTGAAGTGCCGGCATCTTATATGGGCACCGGTTTGATACCAGGCTGTTCCAATTCCTGTCTGGCTCTCTGCTGTGGCCTGGAAAGGCAGTGGAGGATGCCCCAAGTCATGGGAGACCTGGAAGGAGCTCCTGGCTTTGGATCGGCACAGCCCTGGCTATTGCAGCCAATTGGGGAGTGAATCATCAGATGGAAGACCTCTCTCTCTTTCTCTCTCCTTCTCTCTCTGCCTCTCCTCTCTCTGTTTAACTCTTTCAAATAAAATAAATAAGTCTTTTTAAAAAAGTAAGCTTCAGATTGTGGACAGGATGAATGAATAGGTGGGAAGCGTCTCTGTGTTCTAAAACTGTATATGTGATGCTCATGAAATTTTTATACATCAACTAAAATTTGAAATATAAACACATTTAGTAACTTACAAACAAGAACATATATTTTTAAAAAGTAGAAGTAACAACAAAATATAATTCATGAACAATGGGAATATAATATGATGGATATTTCTGCACAGATAAATAAATGACCAAAGGACATAACAAATGATGCTAATCAGAAATAAGTATGGACAAACCGTTCCACACCAGGAGCCTCTACTTCACAAACACTACCTGACTACAAAAAATTTCAAAGTTTTTACTTGTTGGAGATGCCATAGAGAATTTGGAACTTCAAACCATGCTATAAAGTTACAACACATATGGTATGGAATACAGTTGTCACCTCCTTAGCAAATTCAACATAAAATTCATTGATGACCAAAACATCCCACACCTAATGGTACACTCCAAAATTAGAAAATATGCAAAAATCTCTTGTACATCAGTGTGTGTCTCCAAACAGCCAAAGTGAAAAATAACACACAAGTCAGTGTATGGAGACACAAAACTCAATGAATTACTACAAGGAATTATCAGTTTGTCATGAAAAATGTAGATTCTTGCAATAATGTGGATGCCCCTTGAAAACACCATGCAAAATCAAAGGTCACCTAAATCCACAGAGTCTAATATATAATTTATACAAAACACTCAGGACCATTAAATCCATGGAAACAGAAACAGACTGGTGGTTGTGTGACCAGCAAGAGAAGGAACTGAGAGTGACCATTAATGGATAAGGAATCTGATTTGTAGCAAAGAAAATATTTTTAAAATATGACAGAGATAACAGTTGCACAAGAGAGTGAATGGTCCAAATGCCATTACTTCACTTTAAAATTGTTACTTTTTGTTGAATTATTTTCTGCTGAAGAAGATATAAAAATCACTTTCTTATGTCTGGTATTGGCAAAAGTAAATCTAAAGCCAAATTGATAATAAACAGAAATGAGCAGATGGAAAAGAAGTTTGCAGAATCAGTTCTACATATAATGAAAACCTGGTGTGTGATTATCACATCATTTCAAATCTGTATGAAATGATATATAATTAAGGATTTCCTGGATAATGCATATACATATTGAAATGATTTAACATGTCCAATGATTGCATGAAAATATCCCAACTATATTACAAAGCCAAAATTAATATAGATTCTAGTGAATGAATGAAAACAGCAAACAAACATGTAACTCATTTTATTAAAATATGAATATTACAATGTTGATGAGTTGACAATGAAAATGCAGAAATGAAATTTTCAGGGACAGCCTTTATCTGAGATGGGTTTTGTTTGTGAACATAAAGCCCAGGCTAGGAAACTTGTACACAGTATTATTTTGAAGAGAGGATGATTGCAGCCAGTGTTGGGGTGTGGTGGATATAACAAACACCTGTAACCCCGACATCCTATGTGGGTGCCAGGCCATATGCCGGCTGTCCACTTGCAATCCAGCTCCCTGTTAATGAACCAGAAAAAGCAGTGGAAAATGGCCTCTTGCAGTCCCTGACACCCGATGGAAACCTAACTGAGCTCCTTTCTTTGTCCTGAACCAGCACTGC
Source organism: Oryctolagus cuniculus (assembly GCF_964237555.1). Lineage (NCBI taxonomy): Eukaryota > Metazoa > Chordata > Mammalia > Lagomorpha > Leporidae > Oryctolagus > Oryctolagus cuniculus. The sequence continues at coordinate 2,085,137 of NW_027208201.1, read as the reverse complement.
ACCACTGCGGATATCTTCAGAGTATATCACTAGATGGTTTTCCCCAATCTATCTCTGTTTTGTTATTCAGTGTATGAGAATTAAAAAGTTTCTAAGAGAAATGTAAGTTGTTCATAAGGTAATTAAAATGTTCAACTTATTATATAGCATCAGAATGCAAAATCAGTTTTTTTAACTTTTATTTAATGAATATAAATTTCCAAAGTACAGAATATTGATTACAATGACTTCCCCCATAATGTCCCTCCAACCCGCAACCCTCCCCTTATCCACTCCCTCTCCCCTTCCATTCATGTCAAGATTCATTTTCAATTCTCTTTATATACAGAAGAGCAGTTTAGCATACATTAAGTAAAGATTTCAATAGTTTGCTCCCACACAGAAACATAAAGTGAAAAATACTGTTTGAGTACTAGTTATAGCATTAAATCTCAATGTACAGCACAATAAGGACAAAGATCTTACATGAGGAGTAAGTGCACAGTGACTCCTGTTGTTGACTTAACAAATTGACACTCTTGTTTATGGCATCAATAATCACCCTAGGCTCTTGTCATGAGCTTCCAAGACTATGGAAGCCCCCTGGGTTCACTGACTCTGATCATTTTTGGACAAGGCCATGGTCAAAGTGGAAGTTCTCTCCTCCCTTCAGAGAAAAGTACCTCCTTCTTTGATGACCCATTCTTTCCACTGGGATCTCACTCACAGAGATCTTTCATTTAGGTTTTTTTTTCCCCCCAGAGTGTCTTGGCTTTCCATGCCTGAAATACTCTCATGGGCATTTCAGCTGGATCCTCATGCCTTAAGGGCTGATTATGAGGCCAGAGTGCTGTTCAGGACATTTGCCATTCTATGGGTCTGCTGAGTATCTCACTTCCCATGTTGGACCATTCTCTCCCTTTTTTATTCTATCAGCTAGTATTTGCAGACACTATTCTTGTTTATGTGATCCCTTTGGTTCTTAGTCCTATCATTCTGATCAATTGTGAACTGAAATTGATCACTGGGACTAGTGAGATGGCATTGGTACATGCCACCTCGATGGGATTGAATTAGAATCCCCTGGTATGTTTCTAACTCTACTGTTTGAGGTAAGTCAGCTTGAGCATGTCCCGAATTGCACATCTCTTCCCTCTCTTGTTCCCACTCTTATATTTAACAGCAATCACTTTTCAGTTGTTTCAGCACTTAAGAATTGTGTATTGATTACAGTATTCAACCAAAAGTATTAAGTAGAACAACCAAAAAAAAAATACTAAGAGGGATAACATATTAAGTTGCTCATCAGCAGTCAGGGCAAGGGCTGATCAAGTCACCATTTCTCATAGTGTTCATTTCACTTTAGCAGGTTTCCTTTTTGGTGCTCAGTTAGTTGTCACCTATCAAGGAGAACAAGTGGTATTTGTCCCTTTGGGATTGGCTTATTTCACTCAACATAATGTTTTCCAAATTCCTAACAGGGATCACTTTTCAGTTAAAATTTAAACACCTAAGAATAATTGTGTGTTAATTACAGAGTTCAACCAATGTTACTAGAAAAAAAATGCTAAAATGGATAAAGTATTACATTGTACATCAACCGTCAGGACAAGAGCTGATCAAGTCACTGTTTCTCACAGTGTCCATTTCACTTCAACAAGTTTCCCCTTTGGTGCTCAGTTAGTTGTCACCAATCAGGGAGAACATATGATATTTGTCCCTTTGGGACTGGCTTAATTCACTCAGCATGATGTTTTCCAAATTCCTCCATCTTGTTGAAAAGGACCGGGTTTCATTGTTTTTGACTGCTGTGTAGTATTCTATAGAGTACATGTCCCATAATTTCTTTATCCAGTCTACTGTTGATGGGCATTTGTGTTGGTTCCAGGTCTTAGCTATTGTGAATTGAGCTGCAATAAACATTAATGTGCAGACAGCTTTTTTGTTTGCCAATTTCATTTCCTTTGGGTAAATTCCAAGGAGTGGGATGTCTGGGTTGAATGGTAGGGTTATATTCAGGTTTCTGAGGAATCTCCAGACTGACTTCCATAGTGGCTTTACCAGTTTGCATTCCCACCAACAGTGGGTTAGTGTCCCTTTTTCCCCACATCCTCTCCAGCATCTATTGTTGGTGTGCAAAATCAGTTTTCTAAATACTACTTTCCAATCCTTGAAACTGAGAGAGCCTCAAGAGCTTCTCTTCAGAACCAACACTGGGCCACTTAGATATCTTCAGCATCTATCAGCAGATGGAAGGTTTGTCCCACTCTCTCTTTCTTTTCTGTGAATTGGTCCTTCAGAACAAAAACATTTAAATAGAAGCATAAATTGTTTATAAGGTGGTTACATTCTGCAAGTTAATTTTTAGTATCAGAATGCAAAATCACTTTTGTAAATACTAGTTTCTAACCATGGGAAATTGAGACAGCCTTAAGAGTTACTGTTCAGAACATCTGTTTCCTTGGAAATTATTCTATCCCTTAATCCTTTCAAAGGCTTCTTCTCAGGTCTGAAGAGAATAATGTAGCACTTGGGGACAAAGATGCAGCCCAGGAGCCCTGCACTGGAGGCCAAGATGGAGAAGACCTGCACGGCCACCATGACCTTCCCCTTGGTGCTGTGGTAGGCAGGCAGGAAGGTCACCCAGACACTGCAGAAAACCAGCATGCTGAATGTCAGGAACTTGGCTTCATTGAAGGTGTCAGGCAGATTCCTGGCTAGGAAAGCCACAGTGAAGCTGGCCATGGCAATGGAGCCCAGGTAGCCAAGGACACAATAGAAAGCAGTTTCCAAGTCCTTGTTGCACACCAGGATGATGTGGCCATGCTCAGAGTGTGCATCTGTGTCAACAAAGGGAGGAGAAGTCCCACGGCAGAAGCCACATGGAGCCAGTAGGATCAGGGAGCAGATTGGAATAATGGAGTTAGGTGCCCTTGATATTAGCCAGTGTCTCATCCTTCTCCCTGGGGCAGTGACCTTGAAGGCCAGAAGCACAGTGATAGTTTTGGCCAGGACAGTGGAAACAGCCATGGTGAACACCACACCAAACGTGGTCTGCTGGAGGACACAGGTGGCTGTATTGCGATGACCAATGAAGAGTAAAGAACAGAGGAAGCAGAAGATGAGGGCAATGAGCAGGATGTAGCTGAGACAATGATTGTTGGTCTTGACTATGGGAGTGTCTCAGTGCTTCACAAAGACACAAAGAACCCCAGTGGTGAGGACAGAAAAACATAGAGCTGTGCAGACCTGGCTCATTCCTAATGGGTCTTCATAAGCCAAGAAGGCCACAGCTTTGTGCAGGCAGTGGTCAGACTCGGTGCTGGTATACTGATGATCCAGACACTTTACACACTGGTTCACATCTGGTGAGAAATGTACAATAACATCATCCCAAGTTCAGTTATTTCAGATTCACAAGGTCCTTCTAGAATACCCGACTGAGCAAATACTCCTTATTTCTTACTGAAGACAACTTATAAAAATGACATGTAGGGAATTTTTGGCAATTAGTCTTGTTCTTCAGGGGCCGGCTAGTGGCTCAGTAGGTTAATCCCTCATGGGTGCCGGTTCTAGTCCTGGCTGCTCTTTCAATTCAGCTTTTGCTATGGCCTGGGAAAGCAGCAGAGTATGGCCCCAGTCCTTGAGCCCCTGAACTCCTCTCAAGATGGAAAGAAATGCCTAGCCCCTGGCTTTGCATCAGTACAGGTCTGGCCATTGCAGCCATTTGGGAAGTAAACCAACAGACAGAGGACATTTCTATCTGTCTCTCCCTCTGCTGTGTGTTACTCTGTCTCTCAAATAAATAAAATTTTTGGGCCGGCGCCGTGGCTCAATAGGTTAATCCTCCACCTTGCGGCGCCGGCACACCGGGTTCTAGTCCCGGTCGGGGCGCCGGATTCTGTCCCGGTTGCCCCTCTTCCAGGCCAGCTCTCTGCTATGGCCAGGGAGTGCAGTGGAGGATGGCCCAGGTGCTTGGGCCCTGCACCCCATGGGAGACCAGGAAAAGCACCTGGATCCTGGCTCCTGCCATCGGATCAGCGCGGTGCGCCGGCTGCAGCGGCGGCCATTGGAGGGTGAACCAACGGCAAGGGAAGACCTTTCTCTCTCTGTCTCTCTCTCTCACTGTCCACTCTGCCTGTCAAAAATAAATAAATAAATAAAATTTTAAAAAAATTAAAAATAAAAAAATTCATGTTCATCTACCTCATGTTAGTCATTTATTACTTATTCTTCCTAAGTACCTTACATACTGATGAGTACATTCTCTTTTTCTAATAACAGAGCCCTAAGTCCTACTCTCTGAACCTATTCATGTTGCTTTAAAAACATATCTTAACCTGTGTCATTTTAACACCACAAACTCATTCTCCATGGTTTCTTAGGACTGGGAAGTGATGATCAAGGTACCGGAGGATTCCATGTGTGGTGAGGACTACTATGCCCTTATACATGACACATTCTTTCTGCGTCCTCACTTTGAACAAGAGCAAGCAGCAGTCCTTGTTTTAAGGGTGCTATTCACTCAATAATATCATGACCTAATCAATCAGTCAAGGTTCCTTGTGTTTGTTTTTAATGAAAGTTATTTTATTTTTTTTAATTACATGAAAGGCAGAGTTACAGAAATAGGAGAAGTAGAAGGAGGAAAGAAGAGGGAGAGTGACAGGGGGAGGAGGAGAGGAAAGGAAAAAGAGAGAGAGGAAGAGAGAGAAAGGGAGAGAAAATCTTTCACCTGGTGGTTCATACCCCAAAAGACTGTAATGGCTGGAGTGGGGCTGATCTGAAACCAGTAACCAGGAGTTTCTTCTGGATTTCCCAAGTGGGTGTGGGTCCAAAAGCCCAAGGATCAGCAGAGAACAGGACTTGAAATGAAGCAGTTGGGACTGAAACTGGTGCCATTTGGGATGCCTGCATCACAGGCAGAGGCTTAACCTGCTATACCACTCTTAATATCATGGACTGGAAGTTTGCAAATTTTGGCTGTACAGAAAGCATCCAGCTATCTCCGTGAAGCATAACTCTCTATGGTAGGATCTGGATTAAGTCATTCTAAAGTCAAGCTTGATTGAGAGACTACCATTAGCAAGGCTATGGGTTAAATTCTAGAGAAACATGAAGAGCTGTACACATGATATCAGCTGGATTAGTTGCCACTCTTGAGCAACTTCCCATCAAGAACACACTGGGATGCTGCCTGTGATAGAAGTTGGTCTAGATCATCTTGAACCCTACTGGCATATTTCCACTTTCCTGTCTTTTTATCCTTGAAAATGAATTTTCTCTCCACTGTTTCAGTATCCTCTCCTTTTCTTTATATTGCTCCAATGATGTCCCATGTCTGAACTTGCAGTTGTCTTCCAATATTAGGGTAGTTTCACATTTGGATATCTCATACATTTAAGATATCATACATGCAATCTTTCAAAGCTTCATTTTCCAGAACTGCTAAGTGAAAATAACTTTTCTCTGTGTTTAATCTTGTATTCAAGCACTACTTAATCAATTACTGATACACTGACTTAATTACACAATCCCATTATCATTTTAAAACAATGCCACTTTTATATCTTCATTTCCAATAAGTTCCATGTCCTCATTTTTGGATAATATGCAAATATGAAAATTGTTTACAACAAAAAAACTATTGGAAATTATTTTAACAACCATGGGTATATTTGGATTTTTAATATATTTCTTAATATGCTTCATAATATTTCCCTCTAAATGTTCGAATTTCTTCTGTATTCTTCAATGTGTCACCATTTAGTGATTATATTCTGCTATTAGTATTTCTTACATCCGTGCAGAACCCCTTCAACTTTGTACACATGCACTGTAACCATGTTTTTCCTATTGATCAATCTTGCTGAGGTTCATGAAGTTTCCTTGTTTTAGATGACAATCAACTTTAAATATTCTAATTTTTATTTACTTCCATTTTCTTATAATATCCACATCCCATCTCCGAGGGTTTGTGTTGAATTTGCTTTCATTGACCTACTTTGCTATGCATACTTATCAATGAGGATGTCAGCCTGTGCTCTTTCAATATAAATTATATACATGAGTATGTGCCTGGATGCATATGAGTGTTCCTAGAGAATTATATTTTGAGAAGCACTGATTTTTCTCTAAGGCTAAGGTTAGTCCCATTTATGATATCTGATGAGTATTATCCTCAGGTTGATATACTGTATAATTTCTAATATAATTTTCCATACAATACAGTTTGTTTGGAGGTGTGCTTCCTCACTTCAAGCATGTTATATGTGAATTAGGTGAAAGCACTTTTATTTATACATGCAAAAGAAACACAGACACAAAGTTACCTAGAATGAAGTTGCACATAGGACATCTTACACAGATTGTACTCTGTTGCCAGAATCTATCACAATTATCAATAAGTTTCAAATTGAAATGATACCTAATATATGGTGAAAATCACTAATCATCCAACACAAACAGAAATTGGAAAATCTTCATGATACATGTGATGATGGCATATTACTGCTAAGTGGAATAAATCAGAGAAGTCCCACATTGTTTTATGGGGTAAACATTCTTAAATATTGGTTTGTGTTCATATTTTTTTCATTGGACAAGGATTTTTATGCTTAAGGCCACAAAAGCACAGGAAACAAACCAAAATAAATACATGAAATTTCATCAAGCTAAAAAGGTTCTGCAAAGAAAAGGAAACAATCAACAGATTGAAGAGACCACCTACAGAAATAAAGAAAATAGTTGAAAATCATTTATCTGACAAATGTTTAATAACTGTAATATATCAGGAACTCAATAAACAGGAGCAAATAATCCAATTTTAAAATGTGCTACCAATCAGCATAAATATTTTTCTCAAAGTTATACAAAGGAACAACAGGTGTGTGAAAAAACAAAACTCGACATCACTAAGCAAATCAGAACCATAGTGATACAGTCCTTTACTCCAGTTACAATGGCTGTTATACAGAAATGAAGGATAAGAGAGGGTGGAGATGTGGAAAATGGGGAATTCTTCTGCACTATTGATGGGAATGGAAATTACTGTGATCATTGTGAAAAGCAATATGAAATTTCCTCAACAATTTCAAATAGAACTACCATATAGTTCAGCAATCCCACTGTTGGATTTTTATCCAAAAGCAGTGAAATCAATTTGTCAAAGGGAAATCTGCACTCCCAAGTTTATTGCAGCACTACTCACAATAGCCGGGAAATGGAAGTAGCCTGTGTTAAAGACAGTGTCAAACACACACACACATACACAAGATTACTATTTAGCCACAAAAAGAGTGAAACCCTGTCATATGCAGCAATACAAACATTATATTAAATGATGCTTCTATTATAAATTGTATGTAATGTAATTATTAACCAGGAAAAAAAGTAAGTGCCCCATGATCTCGTTTTATTTGTGGAATCTGAAAATATTGATCTGATAAAAGTTGAGAGTACAATGATGTTTCCCAAAACCCGGGAAAGTAGAGGGGGAAGATTAATGAGCACTAAATTACAGTTAAATATGAGGAAGTCTTGTGCTCTATTGCACAATAGGGTAACTATAGATAACAATGATCTAGTATGTGTACTTGTTAATTTTTTAAGCTTTTAGTTTTGAACAGATTCAATATAGTTCATAGATGCAATTCTAATGTTATAATTATACTCTCTTCTCTTTTCCTTTCTTCCCCCCCTTCTCTCCCTCCTAGCTGCCCTCCAACTCCCTTTTCTTTCTTTCTCTTTTAGTTTTGAGATAACATGTTAAATTTGTATTATAGTAGAAAGGCTTAATGCCTCACAGCATAAGTTTAACAAGTAAAATATAAACTCTTGATTAGTGAGAATATAGGTAATGGCTATAAAGGACCTCAATAGACATTTTGCAAAAGAGGAAATCCAAATGGCCAACAGACACATGAAAAAAATGTTCAAGATCACTAGCAATCAGGGAAATGCAAATCAAAACCACAATGAGGTTTCACCTCACCCCGGTGAGAATGGCTCACATACAGAAATCTACCAACAGTGGATGCTGGAGAGGATGTGGGGAAAAAGGGACACTAACCCATTGTTGGTGGGAATGCAAACTGGTAAAGCCACTATGGAAGTCAGTCTGGAGATTCCTCAGAAACATGAATATAACCCTACCATACAATCCAGCCACCCCACTCCTTGGAATTTACCCAAAGGAATTTAAATTGGCAAACAACAAAGCTGCCTGCACCATAATGTTTATTGCAGCTCAATTCACAATAGCTAAGACCTGGAACCAACCGAAAAGCCCATCAACAGTAGACTGGATAAAGAAATTATGGGACATCTCCACTCCTCCCCAGGTCTCACAACTTGGGATAGAGTCTGGGAGGGCCCATTGAGCTGCAGAGCAGTGAGGAGCTTACAGGGGGCAGTGGCAGGAACACACTTTGCTCTTCTGCAGCTCGGCCCTTGGTGACCACACACATAAAGCCCCATATCCTCAGATTTTGCACCAAACAAGCAAGGCAAGGTGGGGCATCTTCTCATTCCCCATGCCTCATGACCCATATTCCTGTACAGGACATGGTTCCTACTCTGTCCTCACAGAATGTACTAATTAGTTAATACAGAAACATATGATCTAGTTATAAATGGTAGAAATTATAATCAGAAATATCATTTGCACATTAACTCAGGACTTAGTTTTTTTATGCAAAGAATATGGAATTTCAGTTCCAGTGATCTTGCCTCTGTAATGAATGAATAATGAGAGGAGAGTTCATATGGTGCTACATGCCTTACACCTTGGAACTGCAGAGCAAGGAAGAAGGATTGGGTTTCATTTTCACAGAGTTCCTCCATGTAGTCTGTTTTTGCTAGAGTCTTCACTTTCCATGCCTGCAATGAGGACTTGTTTTAATAGTGCTATTCACTCTGAACTTTCATGGTGTATTCAACCACCCAAGGGTTGCAGTCTTTGTTTTAATGAGTGTTCCTTTATTTATTTATAATTTACATGAAAGTCAGCTTCAGAAAGAGGAGGAGAAGCAGGAAGAGGAAGAGGGAGAGAAAGGAGGACAGGAGGACAAGAAAAAAGGGATGGGGAAAAATAGAGAGAGGAAAAAGAGAAAGGGAGAGATCTTTCGACCCAGTGATTCACACGCCAAATGATGCTAATAGCGGGAACTGGGCCATTTTGAAGCCTGTAACTAGGAGCTTCTTCTGGGTCTTCTACATGGTGTGGGCTCAGAAACTTGGGCCATCTTCTGCTGCTTTCTCAAGCATCAGCAGAGAACTGCATTGGAAGTGAAGCAGCTGGGACTGGAAATGCTGCCCAAATGGGATGCTGCCATCCCAGCCAGAGGCTTAACCTACTATGTTACCATGCTGGCCCCCGGTTCCCACTTTAAGTATCATGCACTGGGAGGTTTACTTTGTGAATTTTGAATGTGCAGGAAGCACCCAGTGATCTCACTAAAGCACATCGCTCTAAGGTAGAATCTGGATCATGCCATTCTAGGGGTAAGCACTGCTGGACAGACCACCATTAGAAGGCAAATGGTCAAGTTGTAGAAAAACACAGAAGAGCTGTCTACTTGATACCAAGTGGAGTAGTTGCCACCCTTGAGCAGGCTTCCATCAAGGAACACACTAGGATGCTGCCTGTAATCCAAGTCAGTATGTAGAACACCTTGTACCCTACTGACATATTTCCACTTTTCTGGCTTTTTATCATGAACATGAAATTTTCCCTCCAGCTCTTTCTGCATCCTCTTTTTCTCTATACATTGCTCCATCATTGTCCAATGTCTGAACATGCAGATGTCTTCCAACATGTATTCTTATTTGGGGATATTTCATACGTTGGAGACATTACATGTACCATTTTTCACAGATTATTTCCCAGAATTGGTAAGCAAAAATAACTGTTTTGTGTGTTTAATTTTGTATTCCAGCACTACTTAACTCAGTTACTGAATCCCTGATTTCATTACACCATCCCAGTAGCAGTTGTAAATGATGCCACTTGTATATCTTCCTTTTTAGTAAGTTGTATGTCATTTTTTTGACAATGTGCATGGAGCCAAGCCTCGGATAATTACCTGCAGAAGTTGCATGTTTTCTTAAACTTTGCATCCAATCTTCAGCCATAACTTCTATTTTATTGAATTCTGCAAATACTCTTTAAGATTGCAAACTGATTCTTCTTTTTGTCTTGTCATGTTTGAGTTGTTTTGTTCTTTTTAACAATTCTTAGATCAGTTAGATTACATCAAGTGTTTTTCTTCCATTATTCTAACTATTATTACATTTTTTCAGGGACTATAAACTTAATTAGATTGTATACATCACTTTGGCATTATGTAACATATTTAAAAATACTGTTGGATGTACATTGTTTCAGATTTCAAATGTGAGAATTTATTTCAACAATACTGTCTTTTTTGAGCAATTAAAAGATTTATTTATTTATTTATTTATTTTAAACTTTTATTTAATGAATATAAATTTCCAAAGTACAGAATATGGATTACAATGGCTTCCCCCCATAACATCCCTCCCACCCTCAAACCTCCCCTTTCCCACTCCCTCTCCCCTTCCATTCACATCAAGATTCATTTTCAATTCTCTTTATATACAGAAGAGCAGTTTAGCATACATTAAGTAAAGATTTCAACAGTTTGCTCCCACACAGAAACATAAAGTGAAAAATACTGTTTGAGTACTAGTTATAGCATTAAATCTCAATGTACAGCACACTAAGGACAAAGATCCTACATGAGGAGTAAGTGCACAGTGACTCCTGTTGTTGACTTAACAAATTGACACTCTTGTTTATGGCATCAGTAATCACCCTAGGCTCTTGTCATTAGCTGCCAAGGCTATGGAAGCCCCCTGAGTTCACCGACTCTGATCATATTTAGACAAGACTATGGTCAAAGTGGAAGTTCTCTCTTCCCTTCAGAGAAAGGTACCTCCTTCTTTGATGACCCATTCTTTCCACTGGGATCTCACTCGTGGAGATCTTTCATTTAGGTTTTTGTTTTCCCCAGAGTGTCTTGGCTTTCCATGCCTGAAATACTCTCATGGGCTTTTCAGCCAGATCTGCATGCCTTAAGGGCTGATTCTGAGGCCAGAGTGCTGTTCAGGACATCTGCCATTCTATGGGTCTGCTGTGTATCTCACTTCCCATGTTGGATCATTCTCTCCCTTTTTGATTCTATCAGCTAGTATTTGCAGACACTATTCTTGTTTATATGATCACTTTGTTTTTTAGTCCTATCATTATGATCAATTGTGAACAGAAATTGATCACTGGGACTAGTGAGATGGCATTGGTACATGCCACCTTGATGGGATTGAATTGGAATCCTCTGGTATGTTTCTAAATCTACCATTTGAGGTAAGTCAGCTTGAGCATGTCCCGAATTGCACATCTCTTCCCTCTCTTATTCCCACTCTTATATTTAACATGGACCCCAAAACAAGTGCCTTGCAGAAAAGTTGATCAGAGCAAGAAGAATAGCTCAAGTAAACACAAGGATGTTCATTTCATGGCAACCATCAGGAGACAGTGTTTTACCGAGGCATAAAGGATTTCTGAGCTGATCAAAGTGGAGAAGAAGAGAAGCCAATACCCTCTCTTTTATTCCATGAGGAGACACAGTCTCTCACTTCACCAATAAGAGATAGGCTAAAAAGAAATATGATCAAGAGACCACCAACAAATTATCAACAATATCTATGTGAGGTAAGGGATGGACAGGCCAGGGACACAGAATTTTATCTCACCATTTATCTAAGCATTTATCTAACCATTTGCAGAATCCTTGAGAAGTAACTATAAGGACAACCATCAGAAATAAGAATAAATCAAAGGCCACTTACACTTGGCATATAACATGGGATTATTGATGCTTCTGGTAGTGATGTATCTATACATGGCAGGGGATCAGCAATCACCATATATCCATCCTTATGAAGTCTGTTTTGCATATCAAGGAAGTACAAACTATCAACCAGCCAACACACAAGGAAGGAAACCTGCAGTAGGGGAAGGAGAAAAAGCATAGGAAGCATTTAGGAAATCTGTACAGAACCCTAGAACTCAATTGCTGAGGAACCTTCAGTCCTAGGCAGGTACACTCACATATTGTATTTTTCTGCATTCATGTATGCACATCTATGCTTTTTTCTACTGGACTGGAGAGGCCATTCCAATGCTCTTCAATCTAACTCCTTTCTGCCAAGCCACCTCCCTTTCCCTAGAGTAAGGGATCCTTTCTTCCCTGGGTCTCTGCAGCTCAAGTCTTGTGTCCAGGTGAAAAATACAAGATGAAAAACCTATTTTTGGCCCATCTTTTCTACCTCCAGGTGCTTTGATGATATCAAAGTCTATGGTTACCAAGATCCTAGAGATGAACTGCTGTAAAATTTGATCCAAAAACTTTGCTGTTTAATATGACACAAATAGACTGCCTCAAGGGTGCAATGGGAGCTGTCAGGTGAGAACCTGGAAGGGCCAGTCTCAGCCAGCACTTAGCCAAGAGCATTCCAGCATCAGACTCCCCAGAGGACAAAAGAGGAAGGGGCAGCCCCACACACCCAGTATCCAGAACAGCCACAGAACATTTCCTTGTTTCCCACACAGATCTCATAGCAATCCTGTGCACAGAGTACAGGTATCCCAAGTACTGTGGCTCAACTCATCACTCTCAATTCAGAGATTCCTAATCAGTTCATCAACATCAATGTATCTTTAGCAAACAAGGTATCAATGCCTAGTCAGCCACCCCCCACATACCCATGGGGTGAACTTAGAGGACCTCTAGACAATAACTCATGTGAGGTCATTCCATTTGCACACACTGAGGATCCCCAGATTTGTGGCAGTATTCAGGCACCCTAAGCTCTTAGGGCAGCTGCTAGACCCATCCCACCTGCACGTTTGCTGTTAATGTAGGAGCGGATGCAGAATTCAGACCCTGGATTCCAACACCCATAAATGACCTTACTATGCTAAAAAAGGCTTATCAAGAGTCAGGTCTTAACGCTCCCTACTTTGAACAAATGCTCACACAATGGGCAGCAAACCTTCAAACTCATTTTGACTGGGTTGCACTGCTCAAAGCATGTTTGTTGAGACCACAGTTTTTACAGTGGAAAGACCCCTATGAGGAAGAGGCTGAAACTGTGGCAAGGAATAATGATGCCTATGGAATAGCAGTAACCTTTGATATGCTTACAAGCCGTGGTACCTACATATATCCTCACGAACAGGCCCACATTGGAGTAGTTGCCTATTTTGATCAGGTCAGAGATTTGGCAATTAAAGCCTTAAAAATATAAATCCTCCTAATTATAGTCAGCTCTTTAGAAATCTAATTCAAGGCCCAGGCAAATGGTTCCCTGATTTCCTTGCACAGAGTCTTGGAGGCAGTAGAGAAAAGACTACTGCCTGGCCCCCATCAAGACAATTTGATCAAACAATTAGCTTGGGAATGTGCTACCAAAGAGGCAAAAGCAGCAATCGCCCCAGTTCATAATGAAGACATTTCTAAATGGATAGTAGCCACAAAGGAGGTAAATCCTGCCGATACACCCATACAGGCCCTAACTGCAGCCATTAACAAACTGAACACAAAGAAGTCTAATGACCTTCCAGTTTGTTGGGGATGCCAGGAAATAGGACACCTATGGCAAAACTGCCCAAATGCTGAAATACGGGGCAAGCCCAAAATGCTGTGTCCCAGATGTAAAAAAGGCTTTCATTGGGCAAAAGATTCCAAGACCAAGCTTTTAAACTCCCAGTGGGGCAGCCCTCAGCCCAGCAAGTAAGAGAGAGTCCCACCACCATTAACTGGTCGATGCCCATCTACAATCTGAGGCCGAAATTGACTCTATATTTAGATGACATTGCCTTTATGGGTTTAATTGATAAGGGAGCAGATGTTACTGTCTTAAAAGCTAAGGATGCTAGAAAAATACAACATTGGAAGACAGCACCTGGACCTGACCTCAAGGTGTTGGAGAATTATATATATAGGGGAACTGAAAGACTCCACAAGGAGACTACTGGAACTCTTAAAAGAGTTTGGTAAAATATCAGGATATAAAATCAATACACAGAAAATTACAGCCCATGTATACACAGACAATGTCATGGCTGAGGAAGAACTTCTGAGATAAATCCAATTCACAATAGCTACAAAAATTGTAAATACCTTGGAAAAAATTTAACAAAGGAGGTAAAAGTTCTCTATGATGAGAATTACAAAACTCTAAAAAAAGAAATAGAAGATGACATTTAAAAAATGGAAAAAAAGTTCCATGTTCATATATTGGAATAATCATCATCATCAAAATGTCCATTCTTCTGAAAATATTTCCAGATTCAATGCAATACCAATGAAAATACCAAATGCATTTTTCTCAGATGTAGAAAAGATGATGCTGAAATTCATTTGCAAACCTAAGAGGCCTAGGGTAGCTAAAGCAATCTTATACAACAAAAATACAGCCAGAGGCATCATAATACCAGATTTAAAGCATACTACAAAGCAGTTATAATCAAAACAGCATGGTATTGGTACAAAAACAGATGCATAAACCAATGGAACAGAATAGAAATGCAGAAATCAATCCAACAATCTACAACCAACTTATAGTCATTCAAGTAGCTAAAACCACTCCCTAGAGCAAGGACAGGGATTTCCACATGCAGAAATATGAAGCAAGGCCCCTACCTTACATCCTACAGAAAAATCCATTCAAAATGGATTAAAGACATAAATCTATGACCCGATACCATCAAAGTACTAGAGAGCATTGGGGAAACCCTGCAAGACATCAGCCTAGGCACAGTGTTCCTGGAAATGACCCCAGAGGCACAGGCAATAAAAACCAAGATTAACAAGTGGGATTGCATCAAATTGCAAAGCTTCTGTACAGCAAACAGGAAAGTAAAGAAGCAATTAACAGAATGGGAGAAATTATTTGCAAACCATGCAACTGATAAAGGATTAATAACTAGAATATATAAAGCGATCAAAAAACTCAACAATAGCCAAGCAAACAACCCAGTCAAGAAGTGGGCAAAGGATGTAGACATTTCTCAAAAAACGAAATCCAAGTGGCCTACAGACACATGAAAAAAAGCTCAGGATCACTAGCCATCAGGGACATGCAAATCAAAACCACAATGAGGTTTCACCTCACTCTAGTTAGAATGGCTCTCATACTGAAATCAACAAACAACAAATTCTGGTGAGGATGTTAGGAACAAGGAACCCTAATTCACTGCTGCTGGGAACGCAAACTGTTAAATCCACTATGGAAAATAGTTTTGAGATACCTTAGAAATCTGAATATATCCCTACCATACAATCCAACCATCCCACTCCTTGCAATGTACCCAAAGGAAATGAAATCAGCAAATAAAAGAGAAATCTGCACCTGTATGTTTATTGTAGCTCAATTCACAATAGCCAAGACATGGAATCAACATAAATGCCCATTAACCAAAGACTAGATAAAGAAACTATGGGATATGTACTCTGTGGAATACTACACAGCAGTTTAAAAAATGAAATTTGGTCATTTACAGCTAAATGGATGAACCTGGAAAATATCATACTTAGTGACATAAGCCACTCCCAAAGGAACAAATATCATATCTTCTCTCTGATCTGTGACAACTAACAGAGCACCTAAAAGGGAACCTGTTGAAGTGAAATAGACACTATGAGAAGCAATTACTTGAACAGCCCTTGGCTTGACTGTCGAGGGAACACTTTATTATTTCACTTTTTCTATTTCTTCATTCTTTTTTTCTTCTCTGCTTAATACCTTAGCTAAACTCCTTACTTAACCTAGAATTAATCATAAATGTATTATCAATTGAAAATAGATTCCAGTTAAAAATAAGAATGGGAATGGAAGAGGGAGGAGCTATACAGATCAGCACACATTCACACAGATCTACCCCTAAGGGTGAAGCTAAAAATGTTCCATGGACTCCAAATCCCATTTAGCTTGGTGGCACTGTTCCCATCTTATGCGTAAAAGTGATCATATTAAGTATGGACTTGATAATATACATAGGACCATCAGAAAAATGGATCACATAAATAAGACAAGTGCCTGGTAATAACAATAGACAGAATTACAAAGAAGAGAAAGTTCCAACATGGGAAGTAGTCCACACAGCAGATTCATAGAATGACAAACACCCTAAACAGCACTCTGACCTCAGAATCAGCCACTAAGACCTGACTGAAAACACAATGAGATAAGTTCAGGCATGGAAAGCCAAGACATAGTGGTAAAAATGGTTCTGCATGAAGGATCTCTGTGAGTGAGACCCCAGTGGAAAGAAAAAGCCATCAAAGAAGGATGTACTTTATGCTGAAGGGAGGATAGAACTTCCACTTCACATATACCCCTATATAAAAAACTAATGGAGTTTGTGAACTCAAAAGGCTTCTGTAACCTTGGCAACTCATGTCAAGAGTCTCAGGTGATCACTGACCTCATAGCTAAGAGGTCAGTTGTTAAATCAACAACAGGAGTCTCTGTGCACTTGCTCCCCATGCTGGACTTCTGTCCTTAATGAGTTGTACTATGAGAATTAAAGGGAAAACTTGTCTTCAAACTGTGAGAATTAAAGGGAAAACTTGTCTTCAAACTGTACTTCATATCATGTGTGTCTGGGTGCAAAGAGTGGAAATCTCTCTTAGTAAAGAGTAGATCTTCTATATATGAAGTCAGTTGAAAAAGAATCTGAATAGAAAATGGAACAGAATGAAAGTATTTTAGGCATGGAAAGCCAAGACACTCTGGCAAAAAAAGAGGACCTAAATGAAAGATCTCTGCAAGTAAGATCCCAGTAGAAAGAATGGACCCTCAAAGAAGGAGGTACCTTTCTCCGAAGAGAGGAGTGAACTTCCACTTGGATTATGACCTTGTCTAAATAAGATCGAAGTTGGCAAACTCAAAAGGCTTACATAGCCTTGGTAACTCATGACAAGAGCCTAGGGAGATTATTGACGTCATAAACAAGAGTGTCAACTTGTTAAGTCAACAACAGGAGTCACTGTGCACTTAATCCTCATGTAGGATCTCTGTCCTTCATGAGGTGTTCAACGTGAATTAATGCTATAACTAGTACTCAAACATTATTTTACACTTTATGTTCTGTGTGGGTACAAACTGTTGAAATCTTTACTTAATATATACTAAATGGATTTTCTGTATATAAAGATAATTGAAAATGAATCTTGATGTGAATGGGATGGGAGAGGGAGCAGAAGTTGGGAGGGTTGTGTGTGGGAGTGAAGTTATGAGGGGGGAAAGCCACTGTAATACACAAGCTGTTCTTTCGAAATTTGTATTTATTAAATTAAAGTGTGTGTGCACGTTCAAAAAAAAAAGAAAATGGAATGGGAGAGGGAATGGGAGTGTGGGTGGGAGGGTGGGAAAGGGGGGAAGAAACACTATAACACTAAAAGCTGTACATATGTAAATTTGTATTCATTAAATAAAAACCTTAAAAAATGAAATAAAAATAAAAAAAATAAAAAATAATGGAAACTGGAGGTGGGCTGTGGTGTAGTATATTAAGCTTCCACAAGCAGTGCTGGCATCCTATGTCAATGGCTTGAGTCCTGGCTGCTCCACATCTGATCCAGTTCCCCGCAAAAGCAATAGGAACAAAACAGCAACAAACTAAACATCCAGTTAAGAAATGGGAAATGACTTTAACACGCATTTTTCAAAAAGAAGAAATTGAAATGGCCAAAAGCACTTGAAAAATGCTCAGGACCACTAGCCATCAGGGAAATGAAATCAAAACCACAATCAGGTTTCACCTCACACATCAGAATGGCTTTCATACAGAAATCAACAACCAACCTGTGCTGGAGAGGATTTGTATGAAAAGGCACCCTAATCCACAGGTGGTGGGAATGTAAACTGATGCATTCATTGTGGAAGAGAGTATGGAAATCTCTGAGAGCTGAAAAGAGATCTGCCATATGCCCCAGCCAACTGACTCCTAGGAATTAACCCAAACAAATTGAAATCAGCATGAAAAGGGGTCTCTGCACCCCCATGTTCATTGCACCTCAATTCCATATAACTAAGTATGGAATCAACCCAGCTATTCATCAACTGATGACTGGATAAAGAAATCATGGTATGTACACTATAAGAATATTATTTTGCAGTTAAAAAAAAGAAATCCTGTCTTTTGTAACAATGAATTACTACAAGGAATTATCATTTTGTCATAAAAAATGTAAATACCTGCAATAATGTGGAGGCCCCTCGAAAACACCATGCAAAATGAAAGGTCACCTAAATCCACAGAGTCCAATATTTCATTTATATGAAACACTCAGGACCATTAAATCCACAGAAATAAAAACAGATTGGTGGTTGTGTTACCAGCAAGACAAGGGACTGAGAGTGACCATTAATGCATAAGGAACCTGATTTAGAGTGATGAAAATATTTTAAAATATGACAGAGATAATAGTTGCAAAATAGAGTGAAAGGTCTCAATGTCATTAGATCAGCTTAAAATTGTTACTTTCTTTTGAATTATTTTCAGGTCAAGATGTAAAATCACTTTCTTTTGCCTGGTATTGGCAAAAGTAAATCTAAAGCCAAATCGATAATAAACAGAAATGAGCAGATGGAA
The DNA here is from genome assembly GCF_964237555.1 of Oryctolagus cuniculus. NCBI lineage: Eukaryota > Metazoa > Chordata > Mammalia > Lagomorpha > Leporidae > Oryctolagus > Oryctolagus cuniculus. The sequence continues at coordinate 2,066,473 of NW_027208201.1, read as the reverse complement.
AAGAAGTCTGCATAATCACTTCTATGTATAATGAAAAGTTTGTGTGTGATTATCACATCATTTCAAATCTATATGATATGTTATAAAATTAAGGAGTTTCAGGACAAGGCATTACACACATTAAAATTATTGAACATGAGGGGGGAGGAGACAAGATGGCGGAATAGGAGGGAGCACACTGATAGTCCGGGGAGAGATAGTTTAATAAAAGTGGAGATACGGCAGGTTCAAGGAAGAGTAGGGGAGGAAACAGTACAAGAAACTCTTCCGGAACGCGTGATTCGCAGTGGACCTGCGTGGAGAGCGTGGGAGCCCACAGTTCGGGACACCAGCGGCAGACTCAACACACCAGTGCTGGAACGCGCAGTGAGCCGAACCTCAATAGCCCGAGACACCGGCAGGCAAGCGGAGAGAGGAGACTAGAGGGAACGACCCCCGGGGGGAGAAGTTCACCAGGCTAACTGGAAGAGAGAGAGAGAGGAAAAAAAAAAAGTTGACTGGTACGGACACGGGTTTCTCTCTCTCCGCTCACCTCTCAAGGGCGAGCAAGACAAAGAGCAGGCACCATCTTGGACATACGTCATAAGCAGAGCAACCTCAGGTCTGCATCGGCCCTCAGTCTAGCAGAAAAACCTAACTCTGGGCGGGGCGAATTAACAGGAGATTAGGACCTAGTAAATTTCTGGTGCTACTGAACTGAGACTGTGACAAAAGAGACGGTGGGGGAGAGAACTCACGGAATTCACGTGAGTACTCTCCAGAGACGCTACAATTCTGTAACTTTGGCAACCCAGTGGGAGACTGAAGGAGAATCTGAGCCCACTCTGAGGGCAGAACAGATTCCCTGTGTGGTCCTTGGGAATGAGCTTCCAATCTCTGGCTCCTGTGGGTATATCATTTGCCTGCTAACTACCTCCAACTTCGTTCAGCTGTGCGGAATTACTTCCCTTTTGGATCAAAAAAAGAAAGAAAGAGAGAGAGAGAGATCTACCACCCCTAACCTGGGAGTGTCACCTTCGGCACACCAAACAGAGCTCTCAGGACACACCCATCTCAAGCCTCTAAGGCTCCATCAAAAACAGACAGTCCACTTAATATAGATTCATAGTATAACAAGAAAAAGCACCACAGTGAAGAAACCAAATATCTCCAATATGCCAAATAACAAACGCAAAAACAGAGGTAATAAAAACAAGGAAGTCACCATGACGCCCCCAAATGAAAAAGACACCCCAATTCAAGATTATGAAGATGATGACATAGAAGAAATGCAAGAAGCAGATCTCAAAAAAATTGATAAGAACATTAAGAAGTTCTCAAAAACAAATTCTTGAACTACAGAAATCCTTAATGGACAAGATAGAAAATCTCTCTCGTGAAAATGAAATATTAAGGAGGAATCAAAATGAAATGAAACAACTAGTACAACAGGAAACTGTGATAGTGATGAGAAATCATAATGAAGTGAAGAATTCAATAGATCAAATGAAAAACACAATAGAGAGCCTTACAAACAGAATGGGTGAAGCAGAAGAGAGAATATCAGACTTAGAAGACAGAGCACAGGAAAGGATACAGTCAGACCAAAGAAAAGAAGAGGAAATTAGAAATCTAAAAAATATTGTCGGGAATCTACAGGATACTATTAAAAAACCCAACATTCGGGTTCTAGGAGTTCCTGAAGGCATGGAGAGGGAGAAAGGATTAGAAGGCCTTTTCAGTGAGATATTAGCAGAAAATTTCCCAGGTTTGGAGAAGGACAGAGAAATCCTAGTACAGGAAGCTCACAGAACCCCTAATAAACACGACCCAAAGAGATCCTCACCACGACACGTTGTAATTAAACTCTCCACAGTGAAACATAAAGAAAAGATCCTAAAATGTGCAAGAGAGAAACGTCAGATTACTCTCAGAGGATCTCCAATCAGACTCACAGCTGACTTCTCATCAGAAACCCTACAAGCTAGGAGGGAATGGCGAGATATAGCCCAGGTACTAAGAGAGAAAAACTGCCAGCCCAGAATATTATATCCTGCTGAGCTCTCATTTGTGAATGCAGGTGAAATAAAGACTTTTAATAGCAAACAGAAATTGAAAGAATTTGTCACCACTCGTCCAGCCCTGCAAAAGATGCTTAAAGATGTGTTACACACAGAAACACAGAAACACGGTCATCAATAGGAAAGAAGGTAAAGGAAGGAAACCTCACAACAAAAGATCACAGGGAATTCAAAGCATATATTAGAACTTATCTTTGGCAAATGTCAGGGCAAAGTTACCACTTATCATTAGTCACATTGAACATTAATGGCCTGAACTGTCCAGTTAAAAGACACAGATTGGCTGATTGGGTTAAGGAACAAAACCCATCTATTTGCTGCTTACAAGAAACACATCTTTCCAACAAAGATGCATACAGACTGAAAGTGAAAGGCTGGAAAAAGATATACCTGACAACAGAAATGAAAAAAGAGCGGGCCTAGCCATCTTAATATCGGACAACATAAACTTTATCACAAAATCTGTTAAGAGAGAAAAAGAGGGGCACTATATAATGACTAAGGGATCAATTCAACAGGAAGATATAACGATTATCAATGTACATGCACCTAATTACAAGGCACCAGTTTATTTAACAGATTTGTTAAGGAAATTAAAGGGAGACTTAGACCTCAATACAATAGTACTGGGGGACTTCAATACTCCACTCTCAGAAATAGATAGATCAACAGGACAGAAGACCAACAAGGAGACAGTAGATTTAAATGACACTATAGTCCAAATGGATCTAACAGGTATCTACAGAACTTTTCATCCTACACAGAAAGCATTAACTGAAATGTGATCCCTGTTAAACATAAGAGTGGGAATAAGAGAGGGAAGAGATGTATAATTTGGGACATGCTCAAGCTGACTTGCCCCAATTGGTAGAGGTAGAAACATACCAGGGGATTCCAATTCAATCCCATCAAGGTGGCATGTACCAATGCCATCTCACTATCCCAAGTGATCAATTTCAGTTCACAATTGATCATAATGAAAGGACTAAGAGTCAAAGGGAACACATAAACAAGTCTAGTACCTGATACACTAACCGATAGAATAAAGGGGAGAGTGATCCAACATGGGAAGTGAGATACTCAGAGGACTAATAGAATGGCGGATGTCCTAAACAGCACTCTGGACTCAGAATCAGCCCTAAAGGCACTCGGATCTGGCTGAAAAGCCCATGAGAGTATTTCAGGCATGGAAAGCCAAGACACTCTGGCAAAAAGATCTCTGTGAGTGAGATCCCAGTGGAAAGAACAGGTCATCAAAGAAGGAGGTACCTTTCTCTGAAGGGAGTAGAGAACCTCCACTTTGACTATGACCTTGTCTAAATAAGATAAGAGTCGGAGAACTCAGAGGGCTTCCATAGCCTTGGAAACTCATGACTGGTACATAGGGAGATTACTGATGCCATAAACAGGAGTGTCAATTTGTAAAGTCAACAACAGGAGTCACGGTGCACTTACTCCTCATGTAGGATCTCTGTCCTTAATGTGCTGTACATTGAGGCTTAATGCTATAACGAGTACTCAAACAGTATATTTCACTTTGTGTTTCTATGGGGTGCAAACGGTTGAAATCTTTACTTAATGTATACTAAACTGATCTTCTGTAAAAAAAAAAAAAAAAGAAATTATCAATTCCCAACTTGACTCTCACTGGGATTAAACATGACAATAGGTTTGATCTGATTTCATCATCATTTAAAAAAAATCATCTACTATTTTTCACTTTATGTTTCTGTGTGGGAGCAAACTGTTGAAATCCTTACTTAATGTATACTAAGCTGATCTGTATATTAAGATAATCAAAAGTGAATCTTGATGTGAATGGAAGGGGAGAGGGAGTGGGAAAGGGAAGGGTTGTGGGTGGGAGGGACGGTATGGGGGGGAAGCCATTGTAATCCATAAGTCGTACTTTGGAAATTTATATTCATGAAATAAAAGATAAAAAAAATAAAAAATAAAAAAAGAAATCCTTACTTAATGTATACTAAGCTGATCTTCTGTATATTAAGATAATCGAAAATGAATCTTGATGTGAATGGAAGGGGAGAGGGAGTGGGAAAGGGGAGGGTTGTGGGTGGGAGGGACGGTATGGGGGGGAAGCCATTGTAATCCATAAGTCGTACTTTGGAAATTTATATTCATGAAATAAAAGTAAAAAAAAAAGAAACATACCAGGGGACTCCAATTCAATCCCATCAAGGTGGCATGTACCAATGCCACCTCACTATTCCCAGTGATCAATTTCAGTTCACAATTGATTATAATGAAAGGAACAAGAGTCAAAGGGAGCACATAAACAAGTCTACTACCTGCTAATACTAACTGATAGAATAAATAAAGGGGAGAGTGATCCAACATGGGAAGCGAGATACTCAGCAGACTCACAGAATGGCAGATGTCCTAAACAGCACTCTGGCCTCAGAATCAGCCCTAAAGGCATTCCGATCTGGCTGAAAAGCCCATGAGAGTATTTCAGGCATGGAAAGCCAAGACACTCTGGCAAAAAAAAAAAGCCTAAATGAAAGATCTCTGTGAGTGAGATCCCAATGGAAAGAACAGGTCTTCAAAGAAGGAGGTACCTTTCTCTGAAGGGAGGAGAGAACCTCCACTTTGACCATGACCTTGTCTAAACAAGATAAGAGTCGGAGTACTCAAGGGGCTTCCATAGCCTTGGAAAATCATGACTGGTGTATAGGGAGATTACTGATGCCATAAACCAGAGTGTCAATTTGTAAAGTCAACAACAGGAGTCACTGTGCAGTTACTCCTCATGTAGGATCTCTGTCCTTAGTATGCTGTACATTGAGACATAATGCTATAATGAGTACTCAAACAGTATATTTCACTTTGTGTTTCTATGTGGGTGCAAACTGTTGAAAACTTTACTTAATGTATACTAAACTGATCCTCTGTAAAAAAAAAAAAAAAAAAAAAAAAAAAAAAGAAATTATCGATTCCCAACTTGACTCTCACTGGGATTAAACATGACAATATGTCTGATCTGATTTCATCATCAGTTAAAAAATCATCTATTATTTTTCACTTTATGTTTCTGTGTGGGAGCAAACTGTTGAAATCTTTACTTAATGTATGATAAACTGCTCTTCTGTTTATAAAGAGAATCGAAAATGAATCCTCATGTGAATGGAAGGGGAGAGGGAGTGGGAAAGGGGAAGGTTGTGGGTGGGAGGGGCATTATGGGGGGGAAGCCATTGTAATCCATAAGCCGTACTTTGGAAATTTATATTCATTAAATAAAAGTTAAAAAAAAAACCTGAAAAAAATTATTGAACATGTCTAATATTTGCACTGAAATACTCCAGCAATATTATAAAGCCAACCTTAATATTAAATGAATAATGAATGAATAAATATACTAATGAATGAATAAAAACAGCAAGCAGGGGCAGATGCTGTGGCACAGCAGGTTAGCACCCTGGCCTGAAGCTCCGCCATTTCATATGGGGGCCGGTTTGAGACCCAGTGCTCCATTTCTCATCCAGCTCTCTGCTAGGCCAGGCAAAGCAGCAGAAAATGGACCAAGTCTCTAAGACCCTGCACCAGGAACCCCTGGCTCCTGGCTTCACATCAGTGCAGCTCTGTGGAATGTGGCCAATAGGGAAGTGAATGAACAGATGGAAGACCTCTCTCCCTCTGCCTCTCCTCTCTCTGTGTAAACTCTTTCAAATAGATGAATAAATCTTAGAAAACAGCAAATGTGTAACTCAATTTATTAAAATATGAATATTACAATGTCCACCAGGTGACAATGAAAACACAGAAATGAAAAGCAATGAAAAGTTTCAAGGAGAGCCTTTATCTGAGATCAGTTTGTGTTTGTGAACATGAAACACAGGCTAAGAAATTTATACACAGTATTATTTTTGAAGAGAGGAGGATTGGGACAAGTGTGAGTGTGTACTGGATATAACTACCACTTGTAACTATGACATCCCATGTGGGTGCCAGTTCATATCCTGGCTGTTCCACTTGCAATCCAGCTCCCTGTTAATGATCCAGAAAAAGCAGTAGAAGATGGCCTAAGATGCTGACACTCAAATGGACAACTGAAATGATCTTGCTTTGACATGAACCAGCACTGGGCCACAGCAGATATCTTCAGAGTCTATCACCACATGGAAGGTTTCTCTGATTATCCCTTCCTTTTCTGTAATTGGTGCTTCAGAACAAATACATTTTAAGAGAAGCATAAACTGTTTATTAGAAGGTTACATTCTGCAAGTTATTTTATAACATCACAATGCTAAATCGGTTTTATAAACCTTAGTCTCTAACAACTGAAAAACTGTGAGAGCATTAAGAGCTACACTTCAAAACATCTGTTTCCTTGGAAACTATTCTATCCCGGAATCCTTTCAAAGCATTCTTCTCAGGTCTGAAGAGAATAATGTAGCACTTGGGAACAAAGATGCAGCCCAGGAGCCCTGCACCAGAAGCCAAGATGGAGAAGACCTCCACAGCCACCATGACCTTCCCCTTGGTGCTGTGGTAGACAGGCAGGAAGGTCACCCAGACACTGCAGAACACCAGCATGCTGAACGTCAGGAACTTGGCTTCATTGAAGGTGTCAGGCAGATTCCTGGCCAGGAAAGCCACAGTGAAGCTGGCCAGGGCCAAGGAGCCCAGATAGCCCAGGACACAGTAGAAGGCAGTGACGGAGCCCTTGTTGCACACCAGGATGATGTGGCCATGCTCAGAGTGTGCATCTGTGTCAATAAAGGGAGGAGAAGTCCCAAGCCAGATGGCACAGACAGCCAGTTGGATTAGGGAGCAGATGGGAATAATGGAGTTAGATAACCCTGATATCAGCCAGTGTCTCATCCTTCTCCCTGGGGCAGTGACCTTGAAGGCCAGAACCACAGTGATACTTTTGGCCAGGACTGTGGAAATAGCCATGGTGAACACCACTCCAAACGTGGTTTGCTGGAGGACACAGGTGGTTGTGTTGGGATGACCAATGAACAGTAAGGAGCAGAGGAAGCAGAAGATGAGGGCGATGAGCAGGATGTAGCTGAGACAACGATTGTTGGCCTTGACTATGGGAGTGTCTCGGTGCTTCACAAAGACCCCAAGAACCAGAGCAGTGAGGACAGAAAAGCACACAGCTGTGCAGACCAGGGTCATTCCCAGGGGCTCTTCAAAAGACAGAAAGGTCAGTTTTTTGTAGAAGCACTTGTCTCGCTCTGTGTTGGCATACTGAAGATCTGGACACTTCACACACTGGTCCATATCTGGTGAGAAACGTAATTAACATCATCTCAAGTTCAGTTATTCCTGATTCACAAGTATCTTCTATAATACCCATCGTAGCTAGTTTAGGCAAATGGTCCTTATTTGATGTGAAAGACAGCATATAAAATGACATATAAAATTACTGGCAATTATATATGTCCATCTTCCTCATGTTAGCCAGTTAATACTTCATCTTCCTAAGTACCTTACATAATGATGAGTACATTCTCTTTTTCTCCTAACCAAGCCCTAAGGGCTACTCTCTGAACCTATTCATGGTGCTTTAAAAGCATACCTTAGCCTGTGTTATTTTAACACCACAAATTCCTTCTTCATTGTTTCTTTGGATTGGGAACTGATGATCAAGGTGCCAGAGGGTTCCATGTGTGGTGAGGGCTATTCTGCCCTTATACAGGGCATATTCTGCTGCATGCTCACTTGGAACAAGAGCAAGCAGAAGCCCTCAGTTTTTAAGTTTTTATTTAATGATTGCATTTTTCATACATTCACCTTTAGGAATATAGGGGTTCTTTTCCCTATACCCAGCCTCCCACTCCCACTCCCATCACATCTCCTTCTCCCTCTTCCTATACCATCTCCTTCTTCATTATGGTTCATTTTCAGTTTGATTTTAAATACAGAGGACCAACTCCATGTTAAGCATAGATTTCAACAGTTTGTATCCACACATACAGACCACATATAGAGCACAGTTTGGGAAAAAAATTGGCAGTTGATTCTCATAGTACAACTCATTAGGGACAGAGGTCCTACATGGGGACTAAGTACACAGTGACCTCTATTGTTACTTTAATGATTAACAATTTTATGTATGTATGACGTTAGTGATCCCACGAGGCTCTTGCCATGGTCTGCCAAGGCTATGGAAGCCTTTTGTGACCAGAGACTCCATCGGTATTTGGACAGGGCCATACGCAAAGTGGTTGCTCTCTCCTGTCTTCAGAGAAGAGTACATCCCTTTTTGATGACCTTTTCTTTCAACAGAGGTCTCACAGAGATCCTCCATGTAGTCTATTTTTTACTGCAGAGTCATGGCTTTCCATGCCTGAAATGAGCCCTTCTTTTAATGGTGTTATTTCCTCTGTACTCTCATGGCCTATTCAACCACCCAATGGTTGCAGTCTTTGTTTTGGAGAGTATTCATTTATTAATAATTTACATGAAAGTCAGAATTTCAGAAAGAGGAGAAGCACAATGGAGAGAGAGTGAGAAAGAAGGAGAGGAGGACAGGGAGAAAGAGGGAAAAAGAGGAGGGGAGCGATCTTCCACCCATTGATTCATACCCCAAAAGACATTAATAGCTGGAACTGGGTTGTTTTGAAGCCAGTAACTGGGAGCTTCTTCTGGGCTTCCTGTATTGGTGTGAGCTCCAAAACTTGGGCCATCTTCAGCTGCTTTCCCAAGCATCAGGAGAGAGCTGCATTGGAAGTGAAACAGCTGGAACTGAAACTGCTGACCAACTGGGATGCTAGCATCCCAGCCAGAGGCTTAGCCTACTATACCACAGCACCGGCCCTAGGTTCCCACTCTTAATATCATGGACTGGGAGATATACTTTGTGAATTTTGGTTGCACAGAAATCACCTAGTGATCTCACTAAAACATATCTCTTTAAGGTAGAATCTGGATTATATCATGATAGGGGAAAGCACTGATTGACAAACCACCATTAGAAGGCAAATGGTCAGGTTCTAGAGAAACAGAAGAGTTGTACACTTGATACCAGCTGGATTAGTTTCCACCCTTGAACGTTTTCATCAAGGAACACACTAGGATGCTGCCTGTAATCAAAGTCAGTCTGTAGATCAGCTTGAAACTTGCTGGCATATTTCCACTTTCCTGTCTTTTTATCCTTGAACATGAATTTTCTCTCCAGCTCTGTCTGTATCATCTTATGTTCAATATATTGCTCCATCGAAGACTGATGTCTCAACTTGCAGATTTCTTCCAATATTTAGTTAGTCATACCTTTGGATATTTCATACTTTTGAGACATTACAAGTGCCATCTTTCATAGGTTTGTTTTCCAGAATTGGTAAGGAAAAGTAACTGCTTTGTCCAATTTGGTATACCAGCACTACTTAATTCAATTACCAATTCACTGATTTCATTACACCATCCTGATATCACTTTAAATGATGCCACTTTTAAATCTTCCTTTTTAGTAAGCTTAATGTCATTCTTTTTTGACTATTTGCGTGGAGCTGAACTTCCTGTGTAATTTTCTGTAGAAGTTGCGTTCTTTCGTCAACTTTGTATCCAATCTTCAGTTGTAATTTCCATGTTTTGTAGCATTCTAAAATACTCTAGGATTGAAAGCTAATCCTTCTTTTTGTCATGTTTGAGTGGTTTTGTTCTTTGTTTACAATTCATAGATCACTTAGATTTTATTAACTATTTTTCTTCAGTTATGCTAATTATTATTACATTTTTCATGTACTATAAACTGAATTTGATTTTATGAAACTCTTTGGGCAAGATGTAGCCTATTTAAAAAATACTGTTGGATTTACATGTTTGAGATTTCAAATGTATGAATTTATTTCAACAACAGTGTCTTACAATTGCATTTTGCTGAAATATCTGGCAGTATTTATCCATCAACTTGAGATGTTCCCATAGAAGAAACAGAATTTTTTGATTTTCCTGTTCTCTATAGGAGTTGAGAAAGGAGTTCCTCTGAAAATTGTTCAACACAATTCAAGTATTGGGAATTATTTTAATAACTGTGAAGATATTTGGATTTTTCAAATATTGCTCAACATATTTCATAATATTTCTATCTGAGAATATCTGAATTTCTTCTATATTTTTCAATGTATCAGAATTAAATGATTAATAAGCTCTAATATTAGTATTTTTATATCTAAATAGACCTCTTCAGCTCTCTTTGTGTATACACACACACACACATACAGAGTAATCTTATTGTTCGCACTGTTCCATCTTGCTGAGGTTCATAAATCTTTCTTGTTTATCATCACCAACTTTAAATTCTTCCAATTTTTACTTACTTCAATTTCCTTATAATGTCCACATTTTACCTTCAAGGGCTTGTGCTGAATTTGCAGTCATTGACCTACCTTGGTATGCATAATTATTTTTTTTAAAAGACAGAGTTATAGAGGGCAGTAGAGACAGAATGAGGCCTTCCATCTGCTGGTTCACTCCCAAGATGGCTGAAGCAGCCAGAGCTGTGCTGATCTGAAGACAGGAGATTCTTCAGAGTCTCTCATGTGTGTGCAGGGACCCAAGGACATGGGCCATCTTCTACTACTATCCCAGGCCAGAGTAGAGAGCTGGATCAGAAGAGGAGCAGTTGGGACTAGAACCGGTGCCCATAAGGGATGCTGGTGCTTCAGGCCAGGGCTTAAACCCACTGTGCCACAGTGCCAGGTTCACTATGCATAGTTATTACCGTGTATGTCAGCTTGTGTTCTTTTGTTATAAATTTTATAAATGTGTGTACATATGTAAGAATAAGAAGGTTCTTGAAGATTTATATTTTAAGCAGCAATGACTTTCGTCAAAGGCTAAGATTAGCCCCATTTGTGATATTTGGTGAGTATTATCCTCAGGATGATATACTGTATGATTTCTAACATAGTTTTTCATAAAACACACAGTTTGTTTAGAGTTGCACTTTCTCACTCCAAGAATGGTGCACTTGAATTTGGTGAAAGCATTTTTACCTATATAAGCACAAGGAACTCAGACATGAGTTTTCCTACTGAATTAGCACATACACCACACTACTCCCATGGACCGTACTCTGTTGCCAGAACCTTTCATTATCAACAATAAGTTTCAAAAAATTAGAATGATACTAAATACATGGTGCAAATAACTACTCATGCAACACAAGCAAAAACTGGAAAATCTTTATGATACATGGGATAGCATAGCTCTGATTCATGGAATAAATCTTAGAAATGCCACATTGTTTTATGGGGTGAATATTCTCCAATCTTGGTTTCTATTCATTTTTACCATATGTATATCAGCCTGAACTCCAACATGGTCAGCATTCCAGAGACATTCAGTCTTTTATATGTTTTCATAAATAATACAGAGTATATTATGGAAAGTTTTATCCTTTTGTGGATTATTATTGATTATTGGGATTAATTTCTACCTGAAAGTGGGAAGAATTTTCTCAGCAGTCATATTCCACAGTTTTTTCTTTCCATGGATAGTTTGATAATTTAAGAAACAGGTGGTAACTTCTCCATGAGGCAGGGACTGACTTACCTTTCTGATTGGAAATCTCATTCCCAGGACAAGGTGTGCAATCAAAACAACAGGCAGGCTTTCCCTCCAGAGGGGTTTTTCTGAATCCAGGGCTGCAACTCACACTGCATACCGAGCGTGGAGTCTGAGAAAAATCAGATGAGTGTTGTTCATAGTTCAGACTATTACTTAAGTTCCATGTAGAGGGTTTTCAAGTCCTGCAAACCTGTTCACTTAAACTGTAAAAATCTGTTTCTGACACAATGACAACATTCAATTTGATTTTCTTAAATAGTTTCAAAAGATGTGGAGGAACAAGTGTGTGTACTGTCCATCCTCAGACACTAAAAACATAAGAAAGTATTTGGATTGGAAGTGGAGTGATTTAATGTCTCTAAGTGTCTTTTTAATAAGCCATACTGCACATACTCCCTTAGCAGTTGGGGGGGTAACAATGTGTCATGTGAATCTTATGATCAGTCCTACTTACCTCTGTAATTCCTGTGGCCCACTCTATCAAATTCTCAGAGAGAGACAACTGTTCACTCTGTGAAACATATGGGGAAAATCGTCCTACTTTAACCTTACGTCCAAAACCATATGGAAAATTCCAAAAGTTGAGAATGTCATATTCAGCTTCCAAATTCCTCTTGTGATTAAAATTCACTAGGTCACCAGCTGGATTGGTAAATTGAAGGTTCTTCAGAAATGGGTGCAACTGAAAAAATACATCATATTCTCATGAAGATTGACCAAGTTATAACACACCAAACCCAGGTTAGAGAAAGCCTCTCTTTGTCTGTAATCACAAATAAACAATAGAACCTGTTTAGGACCACCAAATGAATTGAAGTAAAAAAAAAATCCTGATGAGAACTACATCAAGGTAAGTATGATTTCACACATTTTTCTATAAAAACAAGGGGAATCAAAAATATCTAGCTGTGAGATTCAGACCACTTCCAACAGTGCATTCCAAGCTACCAACACTCTTTTCTTCAGTGTACCTAGCACAACTATCTGTAATAAAGTTACTAGAATAAAGAACTGTGCAAATTATATGAGATCCCTTATGTTCATTGTAGAAGAACTTCCTCAGTAACATTTGAACCTGAAAATAATTGCCATACCGCTGAAGTTGAAAATGGAATAACACAGTCTATGTATTTCACATGTCAAAATTAAATGGACAGAATTGGAGAATATTTTTAAGTCACAGCATTTATGCTTACCCAAATTACCTTCCCACTTTTCATTGGAGCCCTTTTGCTAATGACAAATTACAGGCAGAGGCTCATTTTTATCTTGTGTTTTGGAGAAAGGTTCCCAAGCTACTTGGATTGAACAGCTGCAGAAGCTCTTAAGGGGATCACTTCAGGAGTACATGTCAACAATGGAAACCAAGTCACCTGCCAGGGAGAAAATGCCACCTTTGCCCCCTTGTTCCCTGGCTGCATTTCCACATCTTGTAAAAGCATCTCATGTACACTGTGGGCCACAGCATACACAGCATTGTATATGTTGTAACTCCCATCACTCATGGTCATATCAAAATGATGCGGAGGCAAGGATTCCAAGGAAGCATTCAGTGGACAGTTCTGCAAAGTTTTACAGAATGCCCCAGAAACTGAGCAATTAAAAGCCAGTGACCAGAATTTGGAGAGGTAAGAGTCTTCTGGGTACTTGGAAGGGTTAGCTGTCCGAAGAAAGTTTTTGAAACCAGAGATCTCACTATGGTGGTCTGAAAAAATGAGAGTCCCATGGAATGAGTGGAACAGGAAAGGTTCCTCAGTACTGGCAAAATCCCATTGTGAAGTGGTGACCCAGACTTTCCACATCATTAACTTCCACCATGATTGAAAGCTGGTGCCTATGAGTGACTCAGTGACACAGAAAAGAATCACCACATTTGCTGATGATTTTAGGATCTGGATATGAACACTATTTTGGAATGAAGAAAGTGTCTCTTCAGTGGCTGGGATCAATTCCACAAAGTCTACACAGATGCCATTCTTCTGCAACTCTACTTTCAAATCAGACATAAACTGAATACCTTTTGGGAGGTCTGAGATGGCCAAACCCACCCAGGTCCACCCAAAGTGGAGCATCAAGGAAGCCATGCCACGGGCCAGGGAAGTGTCTTTGGGTGCCATCTGATAGAGGGAAGGAAACTGACCACTGTCACTCAGAAGAGGTTCAAAAGGCCCAAGAGTCAGCTAAGGGAAAAGGCAAGAAATCTGTGTAAGGGTATTGTCATAGTGGAAAATATTATTCCTGAAAAAATTAAGCAGATAATCGAAGTGTCAGATTTTAGAATATTTCATTTTTCTCATCTCCCACTACATGAGATCTTCCTAGTTCATGAATCATTAGACTCATAGGTTGAGAAAAACATTTCTCCTTTTCACTCACCCACACCTCTGCTTCAGAACAAATGTGGCTAATCCACAAAATCTCTGCACACATTCTCTTTAGATCACATACTGTGTCAAATGTATAAGGTCTCTTTCCCTTAAATTTTTGGATCTAAGTAAGGCACCTAAGGTGATGTACTTTATCCCACTTTTTCACTACACACTCACCTGTGGAATTTTGTAGAGTTCCAGCAGTGTCCCCATTTGGACAGCAATGCTGCTTTCTGATATTACAGCAACAGACTTGCTCTGTTTCTTACATGTATAATTAGGAACGTACTTTTCCAGTCCCACAAGCCAGATGAAGGGGTTCTCCATCACAGTTATATGACTGTGCATGACATTATAGATACCAAATCCCAAGGTCATGTTGGGTAATAGATGGGGGTTTTTGTTGATCTCCTCAATAGCAAAAACCAAGGCCAGAACATACTGGTAGTTTTTGGACTGAAACCTGCATGAAATGCACAAGGATCTTTAAGGGAAAAGCCTCCAATCCAGATTATCATCAATTCTGTGATTATTGTGAAAGATGGATTGGTCATGGCCAAAATTCATATGTTCTAATCTGTGTAGATTTGCTGAGTACAGAGTGTGAACTGTTGTATTTGCAGGACACGTCCTCACCAGAACCAAAGCTGCTACCAACTTTTACTGGTTTCCAAGCCTAAATGATTCTGAAAAATAAGATCTGCTTTCACATCATAATGTCTTGGGCATGTTATCCCATGGTTGTCCATGTAGCCAAAGAACATGATCTTATTTTTGGATGCAAACCTCATCAATTTTAATCATCTCTGGCAACAGCTACCTCTTCTAAGTGTGTGTATTTGATATCTAAAGTAAATGCTACAACAGGCTCTGGAATGTCCTCTCTAAAGTTCATGCACACCTAGGAGTACACTCCAGTTGTCAAAGAAAGCATGACAAGGAAAGTCACATCATCTTTAGCACTGCCTCTAAATGTTTCCTACATCCACAAACTACAATGATTCTTCATCTTACCACATCATTAAGTGCTTCTTGAAATAGCAGTCATACGATCATAAGGCTGCAGGTTGTAAAGGCAAAAGAGAATAACTCAATTGAAGGCCATGTGTTCAAAAAGAGGGATGATGTCACAGTACTGAGAATGGTAGATGGGAGTCTGTAATTGATCCTGAAAAATCTTTTCCCCATCATACTTACCCATCAACAAGCATCACAAGCCAAGAAAATAAAATTGAATTCAGAGCTTGAAAGAAGGGAAATAGTGAAAAGGGAGGAGCACTTTAGAGAAGGTGGAAACACTCCCTGGCTGAACATGAATCACTGGGCTATGAGGCACCTGATGCTTTACAATTAAGCCAGTCATGCATTTAGAACACTAAACATATGTTAAAGTAAATCATTATGAGTGATATCAGTATTTACTCCACACCGGCCTGCTTCACTCACATTTTCCTACAATACTGAATATAAATAGCCTTACATGTGAAGGAAATGATGCATTTCTACATTTCATTATGAGTGATATCAGTATTTACTCCAAACAGGCCTTCTTCACTCAAGTTTTCCTACAATATTGAATATAAATAGCCTTCCATGCATAGAAAATGATGCATTTCTACTTTTTAGGATCTGACATTTCACAAAAAATGCAAATGAGGAGCCCCTTGTATTTATTTCTGATGTTCTGTGTGTTGATTCCTCATGAATAGACTAGGTCACGTACACTGCTTCCTAAGGGTTACTGTGTGCTCCAGAGGAAGTGACAGTTTTTCAGTTCTTGGTCCTTGCTGTAACATAATATGGATATATGTATGCATATTATATATGTATTCTCTCTATATATCTATACATAGGTATACTATAACCATGCACACAGTAGCTATATATATAGTGTTTTATGTATATATAATTTGCATACATATTTGCTATCCAAATATGTCATTCATACTTTGTAGAATGAGGAAATTTGAAAATCATTGCTATGAATCAAATAAAATTCAGTTTTGTATTTCATATATCTGTTTCTCTCCTCATTACTATGACACTTCCATTATTCCACATCCTCTAATTTCTTTTTCCAGCTGCTGCCTTATACCAAAATGTCTATACAGCTCTTTGACACACTGGAATTTGTAAGAGTTTATCTCTTTTATGCTGTGTTCTTTATCTCTAAAAACAGTTTATCAGTAACTGTTGTATATTCTAAAGTTAGTGAATCTAACATTGGAGGGTATAGCACCTAAATCTATTGACAGTTCAGTATTTCTTGTTTTTCCAAGTATCATCAACACAGATATTTTCCCTGGGTTTGCTAAGATTTGATTATGATCTCCAGTTTGCATGGCATACATCTTGGAGGAACTTGGGCTCTATTCATAGCCTTTTTTCCTACTACTGGAAAGTCACTATTTCCTGGTCTCCATCATTAAGGGTACACTAAAATGATGTGCTGCATGCATAACCATGGGGAATACTACTAGTAGTAATAAATATATATTTCATGAATTGGACCCCATGTGCACATATTAAATTAGGTGAATTTATAAAAATCAATGTGAAGTAATATTGTTCTACCAAGCTAGTATCCATTAGATTTTTTCTGCAGAGATCTTTGGACAAATGCCTAAAATACTTCATCAGTTGCATCACCTTGGTGGCACCAACTATACTTCTCAAATCCATTGGCTTTAATGATACTGAAATGATCTATATCCTAATACCTACCTTCTACCAAAGTTCTATGCAGCTGCAACCTACTTCCTATAGCCTTACAGAAGAAACCAATGAGAAAATTGGCACTTTCATAAACAGGTTTGAAAAAAACAATTCTGCTGTCCTACAAGATACTATATTCTGCATGCATATAATTTATATATACTATATATGTATATGAAACATTTATATTTAGCTACAAATAAAGGATCTTCAAGAGGGGCAAAAAAAAAAAACCAGAATAATCCCCCTTAAGTAATCTATTTTTCCCAGAAAAGGCAGAATCAGGGAAACACTATAAATGTAGTAGATTATAACCATTGAAATTCTTATGGGTATATTCATCAGTAAAATATAATTACTATATTTGTGCAATGGTGTTGCCCTGAGATTACTTTTACATAGAAAAAACTTTTTGAATCTTTCCTCCTTTACAACTATAGAAAAAATGAAGTGTTCTCATGGCCACAAATCTAGTATGTAGCAGAAAAGAGTGTGAGCACATGTGGAAGAGCTCATGTAACTCAGTTCATTCATTTCAGTGCATGGGTTCTGTAAGAATCTGCTACTGAGGCACAATAGGCCCTGGAGCTGATGAAAGTGGACAGGGAAGGACAGGAGGATACCGACCAGACTCTGCTTCCTCCTCTGATGAGACAACATTTCCCTGAACTATCCACAGTGCCAGGCGGAAAGAAATGTCTTCTTCATGCCCCAAATCAATTACCAGTAGTTTTTAGGAGGGACAGAAGATGGACAGGGCAGGCATACAGAACATATTTGCCTATAGATTTGCAGACCGAAAAACAAGTAGCTAATATGTAAATAAATGGAAAATGATTATTGCAAGAAGAACTTACCATCTGAATCTGTGATATTTGATGAACCTCTTCATGATTATGGGAACCTCATATGTGTAAATGTGCAAAAAAGCAGCAATCTCAATATCTCCATCCTTGTAAAAACTCTGTTCCATCTGGGAATAGCAGTCAGGACCATCCTGACATGTCACAAGGAGATACAGCTGCAGAAAGAGCAACAGAAAGATCAAAGAAAACATCTGTGAAAAACCCTATGAGACAAGAGCACTGGAACATGCAGGGTCATGCAGGTGGATACATAGTGTGTGTGTGTGTGTGTGTGTGTGTGTGTGTGTGTGATTGCTTCAAACAAGCCACTTTAATACTGCTCCATCTGACTTCTTTCCACCAGCTGTCCACTCGTCCATGGGGGAATCTGATACTTTTCTGCCCTGAGGCTCTGCAGTTCAGGTCTTCTGTCCTGGTGGAAAACACAAGAAGAAAAACATGTTTGTGAATCATTCTCCTCACCACATGTGCCAGGATTTCCTCCAAGTCCATGGATACAAAGACTCAAGGGAGAAACTCCTGCTAGTTACATTTGGTCCAAGGGCTTTGTCAATAAACCATTCCATGAACTTTTGGCAATTATGTACCGGGATTGCATCAGAGGGCATGAAGGGGGGCATCAGGTGAGGCTTTCAGTGAGCTTTCAGACCAGAAATCTCCAGCATCACACACTATAATGACCCAAAGTGCAATAGGGCAGCCTCCCTCAGCCAGTATTCTGGGTAGCCACAAATCACTTTGATAGCACATGGACCCCAAACCAGTCCTGTTTACAGAGATGCCCACTAAGACATGTGGTTGTCAATCACTGTGCAACCAGTAATCAGCCTGAATTCAGATATTTCCATTCTGCATTTCTAATCACTTCATCTTTAGTTGTAAAACATAAAAAACTTCCACGTTGCTGTTAACCCTGGTAATCCCATAATGATCTGCTTTTGCACCTACAACCTTGGTTGATGCTCTCATGAGAACCTGGAACTATTTGAGTACTTATAGCTTTTTACTCTAAGCAGACAGTACCAGCTGGAAGTCACCTCTTTATTCCCACCACCACAAACACCAAGGGCAGAATGATGCCTCCAGACACCTATACTTCTTGAATGCAAGTGACTTTCAGGATGCTTATGTAGGACACCATCAGGGCAGCTAGGTAGCATTAAAACTTTGCCAAATCCACAGACTGCACAACACAACAGTGAACAAAATGGATACCATGTCCTATAGGCAATAATGAGGATCAACACTGACTAATCATTTGTGCTTGTATACTTGTGTGAGGTATTGCCAATAGAATAAATCTAATAAGGGGGGTAGAAAGGGCATATATGAGAACTCTATTTTTCCACTCAAAAGTTTTCTAAACTCAAATTACTGTATATGCGGTGCCTAATATTTTAAGTAAAACACATTCTTCATTGCTTAGCCACTGCTCAGATGCCATTAGGGAGATTTTTTTTTAACTTTTATTTAATGAATATAAATTTCCACAGTACAGCTTATGGATTACAATGGCTTCCCCCCCCCATAACTTCCCTCCCACCCGCAACCCTCCCCTTTCCTTCTCGCTCCCCCCTTCCATTCACATCAAGATTCATTTTCAATTCTCTTTATATACAGAAGATCAGTTTAGCATATATTAAGTAAAGATTTCAACAGTTTGAGATTTTGATTAGGGGTACATGCAAAGTGAGATGCAGTATACAAACAAAATACACAACAGAATTCAGTGACTTGCCTAAAATTGAAAATATAATTTCTTGATGAGTTAAACTTATTACTGGTACATTGATGAAGCTTGTTGTCTATTCAGTTAAACAAGAAAAATAAATCTAAATCAGAGAGCAAGCATCCACTGTTCTCTCTAATGTGTAGGAACTAAAAATAGAGACAACCTGAATGCACTCCACTGAAAAAAAGATTGGGAATGGAGAGGATGAACTGCATGCAATGAGGAGGCTTCAGAAAATTCATGGAAAATGTGTGTTATGAAACAGTTATGGATGAATTTTTAAAAATTAGCACCCAGATTTATTCAATATTGTTAGCTTCAGTGTTTCTTTCATATTTAACATTTTCATCTTCTATATCCTTAATGCTGCATTTGACATTTTTTATAGTTTGTGATGAATGCTTCAATTCTAGAACTTCAGACTTAATTCAGGGAAATATATATTCTAATTGCATAAACTTATATGGAATCTGAGATTATACATTTATGTCAAATTGAACTTTAGCAACAACATCATAAAAGTTGATAATATTTTTTCTATTTGAGACTTTTAATAATTTATATTGAAGTCCAATATCATGTAGGTTACTGTAAAGCAATTTCCAAAAATAAAAATATGTGGACATTTGAGCGGGTAGGTACAGAGTTCTCTGTGTGTACAGGGAACACACACATGAAATTACACTCATTCTACATCGAGAACACTGTCTCCAATGGACTATCCTGGACTATCTTCTCAGGCTCTATACCCTTCAAATCAAAAGTAAAAATCACTATAAGTACATTGTAACTTAATGTCATAGCAAGCAGTAAAGGAAACTAAGAAAATTCACAATGCAGAGGTGAGCTGGCATGTCAGCACTCACTGTATCAATTCTCAGTAACTCCAAATTAGCTATGCTGGTATGTAAAGTCTACAACACTGCATTTTTAACCATTCTGAATTATGTCCCAGACAAAAATCCCCACATCATCCATCTTCTAGCCATGCTTAATCTGATGCAGCTCCTCTGAATATAACAGAACATGACACTTTGCTAGTTTTGCCATTTCTGGTAATCTATCAGGATTCTGTTTCTACCATTATCCATCTAACCTAGGAATAATACTGCTGATTACTGAAGAGAGACCAAGATGGCTGAATGAGAAGGACATACTGTTATAATCTAGGAGGAGATATAAAAGTAAAAGTGGAAGAAATACATTCTCCTGGGATAGTTAGAGAGAAAACCACAGTGGGAATTCTATGGAAGGAAGAAGAATGCTGTGGATCAGTGTGGAAGGTGCAGACATGCAGTATGTTCAAGGACACAACAGAAAAACCCAGCAGCCAAGAGCCAGAGAAAGCAACAGTGTTGGAGAGGGAGGGGAGATCAGACTGCAGTGCCTGAGCCACTGGTTATGTAATTGGAAGGAGAGATTTCAAGAGTCAACCACTTGAGAGAAAATGGGAGAATATGGCTACATATCCTTCCAGATACATGTTTCCAACATACAAATTAAAAAACAGAACGGACAATACAAATATCATCCAAACTGCATAGAGGAATTGAACAGACATTCATGCACAAATAGATGAGCCAAAGGCCTTACCAAGGGTGCTAAACATTAGTACACTTGGAATACTATTCAAAATCACACTGAGATATCACCTCACGTCTGCTCGATTGGCTACAATAATTTTTGTTTTAAAGATTTTGTTTGGAAGATTGAGAGAGTGAATGTGAGTGATACAGTCAGAAAGAGAGAGAGAGAGTATCTTCCATCCCATGGTTCACTCTCAAATGATCACAACAGCTGGAGCTGAGCTGATCCAAAGACAGGAGCCAGGGGCTTCTTCAGGTCTTCCCAATAGCTGCAAAGGACCAAAGACTTGGGCCATCTTCCACTGCTTTCCCTGGCCACAAAAGGCACTTGGATCCTTAGGGATCCTTGGTAAATGTCTCCAACCATGATTATTATCAACTCCAAACTTAGAACTACTAGAGAATGAAGGTTTTGTGCAAATATGGGGAGGTTGAAATACTGCTCTGTAGCATGATCATAGTTGATGAGGTCTTTGGGAGGTAATAGCAATTTTTTATGGCTTACCTAGTTGCTTTCTCACAATTTTCAATATGAGACTGCAGAGAGAGTTTGTTACATCTCTCTAAAAGGTGAAGACTGTGAGAAGAGGAAAGGAAAATTATCTTTACTGGAGGCAGGAAACGTGTCCTGGACAAACACCAACCTCATGTATATTGATCCTGGTCTTACCAGCTGAGAGAAATTCTGAAAAATAAATTTCTGTTGTTAAGTCATAAAGTCATGGTATGTTATTACTAACACAAGTAAATTGGGATGAACACTAGTTACTCTCATTTGTGTCAACAGATGACTCTCCCAAGTCCTTGGATTTTGTATTTGTAGCAAATGCCAGAACAGGCTCTGGAATGTTCTGTCTAAATTACATGTTCCACAAGGAAGAGAAACAGATTTTCAAAGGAAAGCAAAATGAATTAAAAACAAATCAATCTTGCTGAATTTTGCACAGGCTCCATCATGGAACAAAAATGGTTATTTATATTAGCACATCATTAAATGACTCCTCAACTGCATCATCATGAACATGACTTTGTGCAAGGTCTTGGGAAAGAATAATTCATCTGAGGGCTATGTGGCTAGCAGAGGCAGGATATCTAAGTGTGGAGAATGGTGGAGTACAAGGCTTGGCATTTATAACTGTTAAGCCTCCTCCTTTTCAAAACTGGGCATCAGCTCCCACCCCAGATCAGGAAACTAATTCAAATTCAAAGCCTGAATGAAGGAGAATCTTAAATGCAGAACATTTAGAAGATGTCAGAATCACTGGGGGGACTTCAAGTACTGTAGATCAAAAGGTACTGCACCTAGTGAAGCTGAATGGCTTCCATCTAGTTTTCTATGGAAATCTGAAAAGTATGTTCATATAAATAATGACTATTGGTAGCAGTTCTAACTGCAAATAGGTCTTATTCTCTGAATCTTAACTCAAGACTTGCATGCAGATTGACTTGCAGGTCAAGAAACACATCGTGCATTTCTGCAGGCACTGACACAAAACTTCCCTAAGGTTAGAACACAGGTGCCCTTTGTGTTTGAAGTGTCCTGAGTATTCAGTCATGATGAACAGTCGATTTCATGTTGACAGCTTATACACCCTCGCATGTTCTGACCAGAAGAGGTATCTTTCAATTGTTGGGCACAGGATTTTATGTTTCCAACACGACAAATTGTAAACTTGCGTTTTCAAGTATCTCTTTACTATCTATGGTGCTTTCTGGGCGAGATAAGTGGAAAATTCCATTCTAAGCAAAAATATATTTTCTGATCTGTATTTAGTCTTCCTCTTCTCTTCTTTGTCATTCATCCAGTTTTCCTCTGATTGCTCTGTCCTCTTCATTTCCTCCTCCTCCTCTTCTCTAGAAAGCTGTATCTGATCTCTGCCAAACAGGCTTTTGCTGAGAGTTTTCAAGTGGATACGATATATCATTCCATCCTTTATCTCTTCGAATAGGTCATCAGTGGTAAGAAGAGATTCTGACACTGGGAAATCTAACAGTTGGGGATTTAGTGGCTCAAGCAGTTATTTTAAATTTAATATTCTTTTATTCTGCTGCCATCAACAAATGTCTATTTTTCCTTCATGTGTCTAATGAGATTGCTTTATAAGGTGCTTCTTGCATGAATTTTTACTTGTGAGTTACCTGTGTCCTTATCACAATCTTTTCCTCCACTTAAGAACCATGAGAGTTTCTCTTGGTCATGGAATAATCCCATGTTGAGTGATTTCATTTTCCTCTCATGTCTCAGAATTTATCTGGGATTCCCACATTAAGTTGCCCCAGATTCATAGTGAAATACACATAATTTTTTTCCATTTAGGGTGGCTATTAGCCTTTGTGTGTTGTTTTGTCTGCAAAAGCATTCAACTGTTTACAATCCATTTCTTTCTTCCTGGGGTTTTCTCATCTAGCAAATTTATGACTAACTAAATATTGGCAGACATCTGCAAGTTGAGATATTGGACAACAATGGGGTAATATATAGAAAAGAAGAGAATACTGACAGACCTGGAGAGAAAATTGATGTTCAAGGATAAAATGGCAAGAAAGTAGAAATATGCCAGTAGGGTTCAAGGTGAACTACAGACTGACTTTGATTACAGGCAGCATCCTAGTGTGTTCCTTGATGGAAACATGCTCAAGGGTGGCAACTAATCCAGCTGCTATCAAGTGTACAGCTCTTCTGTGTTTCTCTGGAACTTGAAAACCTGCCTTCTAATGGTGTTCTCTCAATCAGTGCTTGCACCTAGAATGACTTAATACAGATGTTATCTAAGAGAGATGTGCTTTAGTGAGATGGTTGTGTGCTTTCTGTGCACCCAAAATTCACAAAGTAAATCTCCCAGTCCATGTTACTAAGAGAAGGAATCTGGGGCTGGCACTGTGGCATAGTAGGTTAAGCCTCTGGCTGTGATGCCAGCATCCCAACTGGGCACCACTTCCAGTCCCAACTGCTTCAATTCCAGTCCAGCTCTCTGCTGATGCCTCGGAAAGCAGCATAAGATGGCCCAGGTTTCTGAGCCCACCCCCACATAGGAGACCTAGAAGAAGTTCCCAGTTTCTGGCTTCAAAGTGGCTCAGTTCCAGCTATTGTTGCCATCTGGGGTCTAAATCACCAGGTAGTAGATCTCTCCCTTTCTCTTTTTCCATCTCTTCCTTTCTCCCTCTCTATACCTGTCCTCCTGTCCTTCTCCCTCTCCCTCCCTCCTATTCTCCTCCTGTTTTGGAACTCAGTCTTTCAAGAAAATTTTAAATAAATAAATAAATAAATAAACAAACACTTATTGAAAACAGACTTGAGCCCTTGGGTGGTTGATGAGGCCATGAGAGTACAGAATGAATAGCACCATTAAAATAAGGGCTCATCACAGGCATGGAAATCCAAGACTCTGACAAAAAAAAATAGCCTACATTGAGGATCTCTATGAGTCCTTAATGGAAAGAAACAGTCATCTAAGAAAAATATTCCCTTCTCTGGAGGGCAGAGAGAGCATCCACTTTGCTTATGGCCATGTCAAAATGTTGACTTAGTCTATGTTCATAAAAGGCTTCCATAGCTTTTACAATGCATGGCAAGACCCTCAGATGATCAGTGATGTCATGCATAAAAGTGTTAATTGCTAAAGGAACAACAGAAGTCACTGTGCACTTACTCCCCATATAGGACCTCTGTCCCTAATGAGGTGTACTATGAGAACCAACTGCAAATTTTCCCCCAAACTGTATATGTTGTGTGTCTGCATTGATACAAATTGTTGAAATTTTTGCTTAATTTGGAGTTGGTCCTCTGTATATAAAATCAAACTAACAATGAACCATAATGACAAGGATTGGGAGAGGGAGAGGAAGGTGGGATGGGAGTTGGGGTGGGAGGGTGGGTTAGGGGAAAGAACCACTATGTTCCTAAAGTTCTTTCTATGAAAAAATGCATTTGTTAAATAAAAAATTAAAAATAAAAAAACAAGGGCTCTACTTGCTCTTGTTCAAAGTGAGGATGCAGCAAGAATGCACCATATATAAGGGCAGAGTAGCCCTCACCACCATGGAATCCTCTGGCACCTTGATCACCACTTCCTAATCTGAAGAAATAATGAAGAACAAATTTTTTGGTGCTAACAAGACACAAGTTAAGGTATGTTTTTAAATCACCATGAGTAGACTCAGGGAGTAGGCCTTAGGACTTTGTTAGGAGAAAAACAGCATGTACTCATCAGTATGGAAGGGACTTAGGGAGGTGAAGTAATAACTCTGGATAACATGAGGGAGATGGGCATGAATGATGGCCAATAATGTCCTAGATGTCATTTTTGTGTGCTGTCTTCAAAATCAAATAAGGACTATCTGCCTAAACTATACTAAATTGATCTTCTGTATATAAAGATAATTAAAAATGAATAAAGAAGAATATGATGGGAGAGGGAGTGGGAGATGTGATCGTTGTGGGTGGGAGGGAGATTATGGGGGAAAAGCCACTATAATCCAAAAGTTGTACTTTGGAAATTTATATTAAACAAAAGTCAAAAAAATAAAATAAAAATAAACAAGCTAGTTGTGTGTTCAAGAAGGACCTTGTAAATTAGAAATAGCTGAACTTTGGATAATGCTATTGTACATTTTTCACCAGATATGCACCAGTGTGTGAAGTGTCTGGATCATCAATATGCCAGCACAGAGCAAGATCACTGCCTGCACAAAGCTATGACCTTCCTGGCTTATGATGAACCATTAGGAATGACCCTGGACTGCACAGCTCTGTGCTTCTCTGTTCTCACCGCTGTTGTGCTTGGGGTCTTTGTGAAGCAGCAAGACACTCCCATAGTCAAGGCCAACAATCGTTGTCTCAGCTACATCCTGCTCATTGCCCTCATCTTCTGCTTCCTCTGTTCCTTAGTGTTCATTGGTCGTCCCAGTACAGCCACCTGTGTCCTCCAGCAGACCACATTTGGAATGGCATTCACTGTGGCTGTTTCCACTGTCCTGGCCAAAACTATCACTGTCCTTCTGGCTTGCAAGGTCACTGGCCCAGGGAGAAGGATGAGACACTGGCTGATATCAGGGGTACCTAACTCCATTATTCCCATCTGCTCCCTGATCCAACTGGCTGTCTGTGCCATCTGGCTTGAGACTTCTCCTCCCTTTATTGACACAGATGCACACTCTGAGCATGGCCACATCATCCTGGTGTGCAACAAGGGCTCAGTCACTGCCTTCTACTGTGTCCTGGGCTACCTGGGTTCCTTGGCCCTGCTGAGCTTCACTGTGGCTTTCCTGGCCGGGAATCTGCCTGACACGTTCAATGAAGCCAAGTTCCTGATGTTCAGCATGCTGGTGTTCTGCAGTGTCTGGGTGACCTTCCTGCCTGTCTACCACAGCACCAAGGGGAAGGTCATGGTGGCTGTGGAGGTCTTCTCTATCTTGGCCTCCAGTGTGGCGCTCATGGGCTGCATCTTTGTCCCCAAGTGCTACATTATTCTCCTAAGACCTAAGAAGAATGCTTTGAAAGGATTCAGGGATAGAATAGTTTCCAAGGGAACAGACGTTTTGAAGAGTAGCTCTTAAGGCTCTCACAGTTTTCTATGATTAGAAACCAAGGTTTATGAAACCAATCTTGCATTCTGATGTTATAAAATAACTTGTAGAGTATAATCTACTGATGAGCAATTTATACTTCTCTTCAAATGTTTTTGTTCTGAAGGACCAATTCACAGAAAAGAAAGAGAGAGTGGGAGAAACCTTCCATCTGGTGATAGACTCTAAAGGTATCTACAGTGGCCTATTGATAGTTCATGACAAAGCAAGGAGTTTAATTCAGGTGTCCATGTGAGTATCATGGATGGAAAGATGTAGGCCATCTTCCACTGATTTCTCATGATCATCAACAGGGAGCTGGATTGCAAGTGGAGCTGCCAGGACATGAACTGGCACCCACATAGGATGGCAGGGTTACAGGTGATGATTATATCCACTACACCCCCATGCTGGCCCCATTCCTCCTCTCTTCTTCAAAGTAACACTGTGTACAAATTTCTTAGCCTGGGTTTTATGTTCACAAACACAAACCTATCTCAGATAAAGGCTCTCCTTGAAAATTTCATTTCTTTATTTGCTTTGTCAGCTAGTCAACACTGTGATATTCTTATTTTAATAAAATGAGTTACATGTTTGTTTACTGTTTTCCTTCATTAGAGTCTATATTAAAGTGGGCTTTATAATATAGAATGCATATTTTCAGTGCAACCATTAGACATGTTAAATAATTTTAATTATATATCATTTCATATTGATTTAAAATGATGTGATAATCACACACCAACTTTTAATTATATGTTGGTAGAAGGATTCTGCAAACTTCTTTTCACCTGTTCATTTCTTTTTATTATTAATTTTGGCTTTAAATTTAATTTTGCCAATACCAAACATAAGAAAATGGTTATTAATCTTGAGGAGAAAATAATTCAACAAAGTAACAGTTTTAAACTAAACAAATTTCATTTAGACATTTCACTCTTTTGTGCCACAATCATCTATGTCATATTTTAAAATATTTTTGTCACTACAAATCAAATTCCTTATCCATTTATGGTTACCCTCAGTTCCTTCTCTTGCCAGTCACCCAACCACCAATCCATTTCTGTTTCCATAGATTTATGGTACTGTGGGTTTCTCATAAATTAAGTATTGAATTCTGTGGTTTAGGTGACCTTTCATTTTGCATGGCACTTTCAAGGGGAATCCACATTACTGCAGGTATCTACATTTTTCATGACAAACTGATAATTCCTTGTAGTAATTCATTGTGTTTTGTGTTTTCAATTAACCATATACTCACTTGCATGTTGTTTCCAACCTTGGCTGTGTGGAGACAAGCACTTATGTACAAAGATTTTTATGTATTTTATAATTTTTGAATGTACTATTAGGTGTGGAACATTTTGGTCATAAATGAATTTTATGTTGAATTTGCTAAGGAGGTGACAACTGTCTTCTGTACCATATGTGCTGTAAATTTCTCACTATCATGGTTTGAAGGTTCCAAATTCCCTATGGCTTCTCTATCACTTTGAAAATTTTGAAATTTATTTGAGCCATGGAGTAAATGTGAAGTGGTGGCTCCTTCTGGTGTGGAATAGTTTGTCCATGCTTATTGCTGATTAGCATTCTTTGTAATGCCCTATGGTCATATATTTATCTGTGCAGAAATGCCCCTCATCCTATCTGCATTGTTCATAAATTACTTATATTTTGTTGGTTCATTTGCATTTTAAAATACATTTTATTGTTTGCAAGTTACTCAATATGTTTATATTTCAAATTTTAGTTGAGGTGTACAAGTCTCATGAATTACATATATACAGATGTAGGAACATAGTGATGCCTCCCACATAACACTCCCTTGTGTCCACAATCTCTCGCTTCTTCCTCCCCCCTCTCTTTTCCCACTCTTAAGTTTTGCAAGGAACTATTTTCTTTTTTTTTGTTTGACAGGTAGAGTTATAGACAGTGAGAGAGAGAGAGAGAGAGAAAGATCTTCCTTCCATTGGCTCACTCCCCAAATAACTGCTATGGCTGGCACTGCATTGATCCACAGCCAGGGGCCAGGTGCTTCTTCCTGGTCTCCCATGCAGTTGCAGAGGCCCAAGCACTTGGGCCATCCTCCACTGCACTCCCGGGCCACAGCAGAGAGCTAGACTGGAAGAGGAGCAACTGGGACTAGAACCTGGCACCCATATGGGATGCCATTGCTGCAGGCAGAGGATTAACCAAGTGAGCCATGGTGCTGGCCCTGCAAGGAACTATTTTCTAGTTTACTTTATACTCATGAGATTAACCCTACCGTATGTAACATGTTCTACATATGGTGTGAAGAAACCAACACTATTCCACAAAAAATGGATACAAAGGCTATAAGTAAACATGGACTTGCAAATTACCAATTTCACTCCAATTCATTACACTTTGTTGCAAAAGACAGGATTTCTTTTTTTTTTTTTACTGCTGATTAATATTATTAGAGTATGTATAGCATGGTTTCTTTATGCAGTCATTAGTTGATATCTGGATTGACTCCATATCTTAGCCATTTTGAATTGAGCTGCAATAAACATGGGGATACAGATGACCCTTCTTCATGCTGATTTCATTTTGTTTGGGTAAATTCTAAGAAGTCAGTTTGCGGGACATATGGAAGATTTATGTTCAGTTCTCAAGGTTTCCATATTGTCTTCCACATTGACTACATCAGTTTACATTCCGACCACCTGTGGCTTAGGGTACTTTTTCCCCAAATCCTCTCCACAACAAGCTGTTAGTTGATTTCTATATGAGAGCCATTCTGACAGGTGAGGTGAAACCTGATTGTGGTTTTGGTTTCATTACCCTGAAGGCTAGTGATCTTGAACATTTTTCAAGTGCCGTTGGCCATTTCAATTTCTTTTTGAAAAATCGTGTTGAAGTCATTTCCCACTTCTTCACTGGATGTTTATTTTTTTGTTGTTGAGTTCTTTTTGGTCTTAGAGGGAACTGGATCAGATGTGGAGCAGCCAGGGCTCGGAGCCGTCAACATGTGGGATGCCAGCACTCAAGGTGGAAAGTTCACATACTACACCACATCCCTGCTCCAATTTCCATTATTCTTAAAAGGTAAGAAGAGAAGAACCAGATCATGCTGATTCTAACCACCTTTGGAGAGCCATTTCCCTAATTGAGCCATCTTAAATGTCCCCATCATCTCAAACACAGTAGTAAGTTCCTCATAGAATTACTTATTTCTCCCCAAACACTCCAACAGTGTCTTCAGCTTCTACAGTCTGAGAAGGGATTACATGGGAGATATCATAACTATATGTGGTTGTCTCAGAACATAGAAACACTTCCTGAGTCATACTCAAATGTGTGTTAATAGTCAATAGCATATGCATCTTCTAATATCCATGTCAATTGGTAACTGAGTCCTTGCATTTTAAAACAATTGTGTGTGTATGTGTGTGTGTAAAGGCAAGATCACTGGAACTGAAATTTTTATTTTTGCATGCAAAAACTAAGCCCTGACTTAATGTGCCAATGACATCTCTGATTATAATTTCTATCATTCATAGCTAGAACATATGTTTGTGTATTATCTGAATAGTATATTCTTTGCTTACTTGCCTTTCATGAGTTGTCTATTGCATGATAGGCTTGTTTACTTGATTAAAATGATACACATTGGCATGGCAGTCAATGTGAAACTGGGCTGTTCTCATTATTCAATAGTATCCTTAAGGCAAATAAATCTAAGTATTTATAAAGGAGAAAAGAAAACCAACTGCAATCCCATTGCTCAGAGGGAATTCCTATCTAAATAGTCTTTGGAACTTTTTTTCACTCACATTTTATTCCTGCAGAGCCATCTGGTGTTCCCACGGAGATCCCTTACATTATTCTTGGATGTTTCAGTTCACCAACTCTTGACTTGGAGCTCCTCTTAATGCCCAGGTCTCCCTTCCTTTCAGTCAGGGTCAATACCACCCTCAGGCACTTGAGGGTGCCCTTGGCAGAGGATGGATTTGTCCTTGCCTGCAAGACCGCAGTGAATGCACCTAAGGGGGCTGGGTGTGGTCCCAAGGACTCTTTCTTGTGGAACCTCTCAGGCCAGCTCCTCCAGAGTGAAACCTGAAGTTCACAGAGATCCACACATCAGCCATAATGAGTACTTTCACACTGAGCTGCAGCCAAAGTCAGGAGCCTCAGCACTGTGAGCACAGGTTTCTCATGAGAGGACAGAGGCAGGAACCATGTCCTGTACAGGAATATGGGTCATGAGGCATGGGGAATGAGAACAGGCCCCACCCCACTTCCTTCCTTGGTGCAGAATATGAGGATGTGGAGCTTTATGTGCATGACTCCCAGGGCCAAGCTGCAGAGGAGCAAAGTGTGTTCATGCCACTGCCCCTGTTGGCTCCTCACTGCTCTGCAGCTCCACAGGCCCTCCCAGACTCTGCCTCAAGTTGTGAGACCTGGGGAGGAGTGGGATGAGTGAGTGTGGGAGTTCCCCTGAGGTATCATGAGTAGGGAGAATCCTTCCAGTTTCTTCCCCACTGTTTTGGTGAAACCTAGTAATCCTGTAATGTAAAAAAATTCCAGTGCACCTTGTCTCCCTTGGGCTGGAAATTTACATCTTCAGTTGTAGAGTATATTGTGGAATTCATTTATTCTGGAACAGGAAGTCTTACCTCATGGAGACTCTAACATTTGAAGAGGAAGTTAATTTGTTTCCTTGTTTCTTCAACCCTCAGAATCACCTTGAGAACTTACTGAAACAGGGAGACTATTGGGACGCACTCTGTGATGTCTATATAGTAGACCTGGGGGTGGCCGTGCCTTTCAGATCCACCTGTGGTGAGTCAGAGCTTCTGCCCAATTCTGCTTCCTTGTGTTTTGGATTTCCCTTCTTCCTCTTTAAAAACATTTCCTTCTCTTTCTTCTCAAAGAAAACATGGGAGTAGCTACCATAAAACATCAGGTTCTTTCAAACAGTATAATTTGGGTTACTTTGCTGAATTTACTGGAGGAGAGAAAACCCTAGGAAGAAAGGAAGTGGATTGCAAACACTTGAACATTTTTGCATGAACCAACAACAGTCAAAGGCCAAGAGCCATCATAGTAGGAAAAGATTTGTGTGGAGCTCTCCATCAAAATGGAGCAAATTACTGTGAGAACTGCAGATAAAGCCTGAGTATGGAGAAAAACATGACATCACTCAACATGTGATCATCCCATGACCAGGAGAAACCATCACAATTCTTAAGTGCAGAAAATGATAGTGATAAGTATCCACTTACTTCACAGGTGAAAAATCATGCAAGAAGGACTGTATAAAGCAGCCTCATTAGACACATGAAAGACAAATAGACCATTGTTGATGACAGCAGAATCAAACAACATTAAATCTAAAATAACTGCTTTAGACCTTAAACCCCCACCTGTTACATTTCCCAGTGTCAGCATATCTTATTACTGACTCCCTGTTCGAAGATATAAAGGATGGAATTATATATCATTTCCACTTGCAAACTGTCAGCAGAAGCCTGTTTGGCAGAGATCATATACAGCTTTATAGAGCATAGGAAGAGGAGGAGATGAAAAGGACAGAGGAATCAGAGGAAAATGGAAGAATGACAAAGAAGAGAAGAGGAAGAATATAGATCAGAAAATACATTTTTGCTTAGAAGGAGAATTTTCAGCATACCTCACTAGAAGGTAACATAGATAATAAAAAGATACTTGAGGGTCAGTGCTGTGGAGCAGCAAGTTAAAGCCCTGGCCCTAAGTGCCAGCATCCCATATGGTCACTTGTTCAAGTCTGGGTAGCTCCTCTTCCAATCCAGCTCTTTGCTATGGCCTGGGAATGCAGTAGAAGATGGCCCAAGTCCTTAGGCTCCTGCACCCATGTGGGAGACCTGAAAGAAATTCCTGGTTCGTGGTTTCAGATCAGTGCAACTTGGGCCATTGTGGCCACCTGGAGAGTGAACCAGTGGATGGAAGACCTCTTTCTCTGTCTCTACCTCTCTGTGTAAATCTGTCTTTCAAAGTAATAAAATAAATCTTCAAAAACAGATACTTGAAAAGTCAATTTTACAATGTGATTTTCTGGAAACACATAAAATTTTGTGCCCAACAATTGAAAGATGCCTCTTCCTTTTAGAAACACAGTGAGTATGAACTAGCCATCAACTAGAAATAGACTGTTCATCACAGCACACAGAACACTTGAAATACAAGGGGCACTTGTGTTCTCTCCTTGAGGAAGTTTTGTGTCCGTGTCTGCAAGTCTATCTGCATGCAGATATGGAGGAAAGATTCAGAGAATAAGACCTATTTGGTTTTAAAACTGCTAATAATAGTAATTATTTATATTAACATACTTTTCAAATTTCCATAGAAAATTAGATGGCAATCATTCAGCTGCACTAGGTGCAGTGCCTTTTGAATTCCCCCCAGTAAGTGATTCTGATGTCTTCTAAATTTTCTGCATTCATGATTCTCCTTTTGAGGCTCTGAATTGGTGTTAGTTTCCTGATGTGGGATGGGCGCTGATGCCCAGGTTTGATAAGGAAGAGACGTAACAGTTATAAATGCCAAGCCTTGTGCTCCACCATTGTCCACACTTAGATATCCTGCCTCTGCTGACCACATAGACCTCAGCTGAGTTATTTTCAATCCAATTACCTTGTGCAAAGTCATGTTCATGTTGACATTGTTTAGGGAATCATATAATGATGTGCTAATTTAAAGAACCATTTTGGCCCATGTGCAAAAACTCACCAAGAGTGACTTGTATAATAAATACTAGTTTCCTTTGAAAATCAATTTCTCTTCATCATGGCCCATGCAATTTAGAACATTCCATAGCATGTTCTGCCATTTGCTACAAATACAAAATCCAAGGACTTGGGAGAGCCAGCTGTTGGCACAAATGAAATTAACTAGTGTTCATCCTAATAATCCCCCATGGTTTTGTAGCTTTGTAGATCACAACTCTTCTAACACAGACCTTCAGGAAACTTCCCTTTCTCCTTTTCCATTTCCTCCTCTCTAAGAACACTGAAAGTATGGCTACTCCAATCTCTGAGTACTTCCTCTTCAAATTATAACTTTGGATAAAGAAAATCTCCATTTTTCACCTCTTTATTCACCTGAGAAGGTCACCCAAATGAATGTGTATTTTCTCTCTCCCCTACTTTTTTTATTTTTATTTTTTAGTTTGACAGATAGAGTTAGACAGTGAGAGACAGAGCAAAAGGTCTCCTTCCATTGGTTTATCCCCTAAATGGCCACTACAGCCAGAGCTTCACTGATCCGAATCCATGAGCCAGGTGCTTCCTCATGGTCTCCCATGCAGGGTCAGGGGCCCAAGCATTTGGGCTTTCCTCCCCTGCACTACAGGGCAAAGCAGAGAATTGGAGTGGAAGAGGAGCAACCAGGACTAGAACTTGTCACCCATATGGGATGCTGGCACTGCAGGCAGAGGATTAACCAAGAGAGCCACAGTTCTGGCCCCTCTCTCTTCCCTTCTTACACAATCTCATCTGCTGAAATTTGTAGAGTTCCAGGAGTATCCCAATATGAGCTGAAATTCTTGTCCCTGAGAGTACTACTACAGTAGAGGTCTCACTCTCCTTCAGTGATAGTGTGCGATGTCTTTGTCTAGCCCAGAAACCAGATGAGGACACTCTCCTTTGTCCTTAGGTCACTGTGCATGACATGACAGAGATCAAATCTCAGAGTCATGTTGGGCAAAAGAGAGGGTTTCCAGCTTCTGTCCTCAATGGTAAATACCAGAGCCAGAAGATACTGGTAGTTCTTGGATGGAAACCTGTTCAAAGGGCACGAGGACCCTAAGGGGAAAGATTCCAACCATGATTATTATCAACCCCAATCCTATAGAATGAATTTTTGTGCAAATATGCAGAGGTTGAAATACTGCTCTGTAGCATGATCAAATTTGATGAGTTCTTTGGGGGGGATAATACAATTTTTTATGACTTACCTACCCACTTTCTTAGATGTTTTCAATTTGAGAATATGCAGAGTGCTTGTTAAATCTCTCCAACTGGTGAAGACAGTGAGAAAAGGAAAGGAAAAATGTCTCTTCTTGAGGCAGGAAATGTGTCTTTGACAGAGGCCAAACTCATGTACATGAACCCGATCTTCCTAGCCTCAGCAATTCAAAAAATAAATTCCTATTGTTAAGTAAAAATATCATGGTATTTTGTTACATGGAAACTCCAGGTTACTAAGGGAGATAATTAGGAACATGGAATATTCTAGTCTTCCACCACTTTAAAGCACGATTAATAACTTTTGGTGTTGAGATTGTACATTATGGTTGTCATTTTATGTTGAATGTTTTTTTTTTCTCCCCTTGTAGCTGACCTTTTGGCATTTTGAGCCTGTTCATTCAGTTTTCATTCTCTCAGATGACATTGAAAAACACACCTCTGACCCATGCATGGTCTCTTAGATGCTTCATTTCAGCCCAGCCTCTGTGGGACTGGCCATCTCTTCACCTGAAAAGTATTCAATTTCTATCAGACTTGAAAGTTAGAAATAGGCAAGAATGGCATATGTGTAGCCTTTGGGAGATTTATCCCAGTGACCAAGAAGACGTGTTATGCAACAGCCTTGCCATCATCAGCAAATGTGGTTATTCTTTGCTTAGACACCAAAGTCTAAAATCTGCATCCCCATCTCTCAGTGGGATTTTGACAACAGTGAGACACATTTCCTGTTCCACTCATTCCATTTCCTGCTCATTCCATTCCATTTACTTTATCCACTCATTTGCTAGTTTTCAAAATTTATAGACAGCTAACCCTTCCAAAAATCCAGAAGACATTTACATCACCAGATTCTGGTTGAGGTTTTTTATTGCTCAGTTTCCGAAGGCATCCTGCGAGACCTTCTAATTCTGTCCACTGAATGCCTCCTTGGAATGAAAGCTTTGGCATGAATTTGAAATGACCATGGGTGATGGGGGTTACAGGATAGACAATGCTATATATGCTGTGGCCCACAGCATTCATGAGATGCTTCCACAAGAGTCAGAAATGCAGCCATGAGCAATGGGTCAAAGGTATCATTTTCTGCCTGGCAGGTAACCATTTCCATTGCATGACATGCACCTTTGAAGTTTAAAAACTTTAACTTTTATATTTTGTCTTTTTTCTGTTATTTATTTGTTTAAGGTATACAAACTTCATGTAAAAACTATTATTGGGGCTGGTGTGGTGGTATAACAGGTAAAGCCTCTGCCTCTAGTTCAGGCATCCCATATGGGCATTGATTCCAGTCCTGGCTGCTCCATTTTCAATCATTTTGAACTTGGAGAGAAGAAGAAGATGGCCTAAGTG
This sequence comes from Oryctolagus cuniculus, assembly GCF_964237555.1. Lineage (NCBI taxonomy): Eukaryota > Metazoa > Chordata > Mammalia > Lagomorpha > Leporidae > Oryctolagus > Oryctolagus cuniculus. The sequence goes on along the minus strand of NW_027208201.1, from coordinate 2,030,720 downwards.
CTTGGTCCCCTGCACCTGCTTTGGAGATCTGGAAGAAGCTTCTGGCTCCCACTTAGATCTGCTCAGCTCTGCCCCATTGTGGCCATTTAGAGAGTGATACAGGGGATGGAAGACATTCTCTCTCTCTCTCTCTCTCTCTCTACCTCTCTCAATCTCTCATTCTATCACTTCTCATTCTATCTCCCACTCTCTCACTCTGCTTTTCAAATGAAATCTTTAAAAACAGTAATATTGTAGCCAATGGAGAAGATGTGAGGTGGTATATCAGACTGGCTTTGAATAGTATTCCAAGTTTACTGAGGATTAACACCCTCGGTGAGGCCTTTTGCTCATCTACTTGTGGAGGAATGTCTGTTCAATTCCTCTACACATTTTTGATGATATTTTTATTGTTCCTTCTGCTTTTTAAAATGTAAGTTTTAAAATGTATCTGGAAGAATATGTAGCCATATTCTCCCATTTTCTATCAGGTGTTTGACTTGAAACAATCCCTCCAGTTATGTAACCAGTGACCCATGCACTGTAGTCTGATCTTCCCTCCCTCTCTAAGCTGTTGCTTTCTCCAGATCTTGGCTGCTGGGATTGTGTGTTGTGTCCTTGATCATACTGCATGTCTGCACCTTCCACACTGATCCACAGCATTCTTCTTCCTTCCATAGAATTCCAACTGCGGTTTTCTATCAACTGAGAACTTATTTCCTCCACTTTTACTTTTACTGTCTACACCTAGCCTAGAACAGTAAGCCCTTATCTATTCAGCCATCTTGGACTCTTCCCAGTAATCAGCAGTATTAGTCCTAGGTTAGATGGATATTGCTAGAAACAGATTCTGTTACATTCAGAGGAGCTACATAAGATTCAGTATGTCAGATGGATGATGTGTGGCTTTTGGGTGGGACATAATACAAAAATGCACTTGTGTAGACTTTACATACCAGCATAGCTAATTTGGAGCTAATGAGAATTGATACAGTGAGTGCTGACATGATAGATCACCTCCGCATTGTGGGTTTTATTGGTTTCCTTTTCTGCTTACTATGACATTAATCTTACAACTTGCTTACAGTAATTTCTACTTTTGATTTGAAGTGTGTTGAGCCTGAGAAGTATTCCAGGATAGAGTCCATTGGAGACAGTGTTCTCAATGCAGACTGAGTGTAAGTTCCTGTGTGTGCTCCCTGTACACACAGAGATCTCTTTACCTACCAACTCAAGTGTTCATGTTTTTATTTTTGTAAATTGCTTTACAATAACCTAGATGTTATTGGACTTCAAAAGAAATTATAATAAGTCTCAATGAAAAATTTGAACTTTTAAGACAGTGTTGCTAAAATTCAATTTATACAGAAATGTGTATCAGATTTTTATACATTTATTCAATTGGAATATATATTTCCCTATAAAAATACTGAAGTTCTACATTTGAGGCCTTCATTTCAAGCTATAAAAAACATCAAATTCAGCATGAAGAATGTAGAAGATAAAAAGTGATAAATATGAGGGAAACACTTAAACAAAGTGATGAATATATCTGGCTGCTAAATTTTTGAAATTATTTCATAACACACATTTTCCATGAGTTTTCTGAAGCGTCCTCATTGCATGGAGTTATTTCTCTCCATTCCCAACCTTTGTTCAGTGAACCATGTATATTCAGAGTGATTCTACTTTTATTTTCTACACATTACAGAGAGCAAGAGATAATCGCTCTCTGACTTAGATTTACTGAATAGACAACAAGTTTCATCATTTTACAGGTAATAAGTCTAACTCATCAAGACATTATAATTTCATTTTTATACAAGTCACTGAATTCTGTTCTATATTTTGGGCCTTTACTGTGTCTTCATTTGCATGAGCCACTATTCAAAATCTCACTAATTGCATCAGAACAGTGACTATGCAATGGAAAATGTGTTTTGCTTAAACTCTTAGGCATCTCAATGATAGCAGTTTCAGTCTAGAAAACTTTTGAGTGGAATAATAGAGCTCTCTTATATGCTCTCTTGTCCCATCCTTATTAGATTTACTCAATTAGCAATACATCACACTGGTAAGGAAGCACAAATGATTAGCCAATCTTGATCATCATTATTGCCTACAGGACATGCTATCCATTGTGTATTGTGAGTCTGTAAATTTGGCAAAGGTTTAATGGTAAATAGGTCTCCTGATGGTGTCCATAATAATCTTGAGAGTCACTTGCATTCAAGAAGTACAGGTATCTGCAGGCTTCATCCTGCCCTTGGTGTTTCTGGTGGTGGGAATAAAAAGATGACTTCTGGTGAGTATTTTCTGCTTTAGAGTAAAAAGTGAAAAGTACTGAAATCATCCGTAGCACCTATGAGAGCATCAACCAATGTTGTAGGTGCAAAAACATATCATGGGATTACTGTGGTTAACAGCAATGTAGAAGCGTTTCATGATTTACAACTAAAATTGAAGTGATTTGACATCCTGAATGGGAACTTCTGAATTCCGGGTGATTATTGGATCCACAGTGATTGAAAAACTGCATATCCTAGTGGGTATCTCTGTAAATAGGATTGGTTTGGGGTCTGTGTGGCATGAAGACAATGGATGCCTGCCCAGAACAATGGCATGGGAGGCTGCCCTATTGCTCTGACTCTTTGAAGTGTGTGACACTGGAGTTTTCTGGTATGAAACTTTACTGAGAACCTTGCCTGATGCATCACTTTGTGCCCTCTCATGCAATCCAGGTACATAATTGCAAAAAATTCATGGCATGGTTTATTGACAAGCCCATGGACCAAATGTAACAAATAGGAATTTCTCCCTGAGTCTTTGTATCCATGAACCTGGAGGAAATTCTTCACCTGGGGTGAAGAGAATGATTCACAAACATGTTTTCCTTCTTGTGTTTTCACCAGGACAGAAGACCTGAGGTGTAGAGCTTTGGGTCAGAAAGGGTTTCAGATTCCCCCATGGATGGGTGGACAGCTGGTAGAAAGAAGTCAGACGGAACAGTATTAAAGTGCCTTGATTCAAGCAATCACACACACACACACCTACATACGTGCATGCTATATGTATGCACCTGCATGACACTGCATGTTCCACTGCAGTTGTGACCTAGGGTTTTTCACAGACTTCAAAGAGGTTTCCTTTGATTTTCCTGTTGCTCCTTATGCAGCTGAATCTCCTTGTGTTGTCATGATGATCTCAACTACTTTTTTCCAGATTGAACGGAATTATTACAAAGATGGAGATATTAGGCCGGCACCATGGCTCAATAGGCTAATCCTTTGCCTGTGGTGCCAGCAAACTAGGTTCTAGTCCCAGTCGGGGTACCGGATTCTGTTCCAGTTGCTCCTCTTCCAGTCCAGCTCTCTGCTGTGGCCCAGGAGTGCAGTGGAGGATGGCCCAAGTCCTTGCACCCTGCACCCACATGGGAGACCAGGAGAAGCATCTGGCTCCTGGATTCAGAAGAGCGTGGTGCACCAGCCACAGTGTCCTGGCCACAGAAGCCATTGGGGGTGAACCAATGGAATAAAATACTTTTCTCTCTGTCTCTCTCACTGTCCACTCTGCCGGTCCAAAATAAAATTAAAAAAAGGATGGAGATATTGAGGTCAATGTTGTGCCCACCATCAGCCAAGCAGAAAAAAACTGACTCTGGTGGGGAGAAATAACAGGAGGTTAGAACCTAGTGAATGTGTGAAGCTAATTAACTGAGACTGTGAAAAAATAAAACAACTGAGGGTGTGTGAGAGAACTCATGGAGTACCCAAGAGGTGAGTACTCTCCAGAGACGCCACAAACTCGGTTACCTTGGCACCTGGTGGGAGACTGCAGGGGAATTTGAGCTTACACTGAAGACTACACAGATCCTTTGTGTGGTCCTTGGGACAGAGCAGATGAATATTATATCCACAGGGGCTAGAGCTCAGACACTGTGCCTTCAATTCCACTCAGCTGTGTGGAAATACTTCCCTTCTGAAAAAAAGAGAGAGAAACAGATAGAGAGAGAGCGAGAGAGGATTTACCAAGCCTAAACTGGGTGTGTCACCTTTGGCACACACTTAACCCTGAAGAACTGAACAGAGCTCTCTGGCCACACCCATCACAATCCTCTAAGGATCCATCAAAAGCAGCAGATCACTTAATTTAGAGTCATAGTATAACGAGAAAAAACAGCACATCGAGGAAAATAAAAGAAGAAACCAATGAATATCTCTACAATGCCAAGCAACAAATGCAGAAACCAAGGAAACTAGAGCAAGGAAGACACTATGATGCCCTGAAATGAACAAAGCACCCAATTCAAGATTATGAAGGTGATGAGATAGAAAATGCAAGATACAGATTTCAAAAACTTTATGATAAGAACATCTAGAAGTTCTCAAAAACAAATTCTTGAACTACAGAAATCCTTACTGGACAGGAAAGAAAATCTCTCTCATGAAAGTGAAATCTTAAGGAGGAATCAAAAGGAAATGAAGAAACTAGTAGAACATGAGCTTATGATAGTGAAGGGACACAAAAATGAAATGAAGAACTCAATAGATCCAATGACAAACACCTTGGAGAGCCTTAAAAACAGAATCAGTGAAGCAAAAGAGAGAGCACATTGACAGTCCGGGAAAAGACAGTTTATTAAAGTGGAGATACTGAAGTTTCAAGGAAGAATTAGGGAAGAAACAGCAGAGGAAACTCTTTTGGAACTGCAGGTTCACGGTGGACCTACATGGAGGGCATGGCCACCCACAGCTAGGGACCCCAGCCGCAGAATCTATGCACCAATGCTGGAAAGGGAGGTGAGCCGGAACATTGGCCGAGATACCGGTGGGAAAGCTGAAGGAGGAGCTTAGAGGGAATGAGGCTTGAGGCCGCATGGGGGAAAGTTCACCAGGCTAACTAGAGGAGAGAGGGGAAAAAAAAGGGACTGGTATGGACACGAGTCTCTCCACTCAACTTTCAAGGGTGAGCAAGACAAAGAGCAGGTGCCATTTTGGACAACGTAGGGGTTGCACTCACCATTAGCCAAGCAGAAAAACCTGATTCTGGTGGTGTGAAATGACAGAGGGTTGGGACCTGGTCAATGTGTGGAGCTAATGAATTGAGACTGTGAAGGACTGAAGGTGTGGGAGAGAACTCATGGAGATCTGAGTGATCTTCGGAGAGTACACAACCTCAGTAACTTTAGCAACCCAGTGGGAGACAGCAGAGAAATTTGAGTTTACACTGAGGACTGCATAAATCCTTTGTGTGGTCCTAGGGACAGAGGAGAAGAATATTATACCCACAGGAGTCAGAGATCAGAAATTGATTGCCTTCAATTCACTCAGCTGTGCAGAATTATTTCCCTTCTGAATCAAAAAAAAAAAAAAGGAGAGAGAGATTTACCATGCCTAATCTGGGTGTGTCAGCTTTGGTGCAAGCTTAAGCCTGAAGAATCAAACAGAGCTCTCTGGCCACACCCATCAGAAGCCTCTAAGGATCCATCAAAAGCAGACAGTCCACTTAATACAGTCATAGCATAACGAGAAAAAACAGCACAGCGAGAGAAGAAACAACCAAAGAATACCTCCACAATGCCAAGCAACAAATGCAGAACCAGAGGAAACAAGAACAAGGAAGACACTATGATGCTCTGAAATGAACAAAACACCCCAATCTAAGACTATGAAGATGATGAGATAGAAGAAATGCAATATATGAATTTAAAAAACTTTATGATAAGAACATCTAGAAATTCTCAAAAACAAATTCTTGAACTACAGAAATCCTTACTGGACAGGATATAAAATCTCTCTCATGAAAGTAAAGTCTTAAGGATGAATCAAACTGATACGCAGAAACTAGTAAAACATGAAATTTTGATAGTGAAGGGACATAAAAATGAAATGAAGAACTCAATAGATCAAATGACAAACACCTTAGAGAGCCTTAAAAACAGAACCAGTGAAGCAGAAGAGAGAATATCAGACTTAGAAGACAGAGCACAGGATAGTATACACTGAAACCAAAGAAAAGAAGAGGAAATTAGAAATCTAAAACATGTTGTTTGGAATCTACAGGATACTATTAAAAAAACCAACAGTCGGGTTCTAGGAGTTCCTGAAGGCATGGAAAGGGAGAAAGGATTAGAAGGCCTTTTTAGTGAGATACTAGCAGAAAACTCTCTGGGTTGCAAGAAGGACAGAGACATCCTAGTACAGGAAGCTCATAGAACCCCTAATAAACATGACTAAAAGAGATCCTCACCATGACATGTTGTAATTAAACTCACCACAGTGAAACATTAAGAAAAGATTCTAAAATGTGCAAGAGAGAAATGCCAGATTACTTTCAGAGGATCTCCAATTAGACTCACAGCAGACTTATCATCAGAAACCCTACAGGCTAGGAGGAAATGGTGAGATATAGCCCAGGTACTAAGAGAAAAACTGCCAGCCCAGAATATTATATCCTCCAAAGCTCTCATTTTTGAATTAAGGTGAAATAAAGACTGTGCCAGCCTGCGGCACGATGAACTGGGTTTTCCTGAAACAGAGAGTGGGAATGTGGGGACAAGGACGCAAAGAATGGAGCCAAGACAAGTCCTGATCAAGGCTCCTTTATTGAATAAATCCAGTAGTATTTAAACATGACCAGTTGTTTACAAGAAGGAGCACAAAAGATTTACATATCAAAAAGGCTCTTAAGGTTACAAAGAGTTCCCAATAAGGTTCTTAATTATTGATTACAAGGGTACAATAAAACACTTAGGTGATAAATGCAGGTTATAGGTGTGACTGATTATCTGTATCATTTCTTGTGAAAGGTTTAGGTTCTTCCTGCCTCTTCCCGGAATCTCCCTAGCCCAATTGTCTGTGCCGGGGAAGTCTCCATATGTTTAAGTGTAAACAAAGGGAGTGACTACCTGTGGCTGCCCACAAAAGACCTTTCATAGCAAACAGAAATTGAAAGACTTTGTCACCACTCGTCCAGCCCTGCAAAAGATGCTTAAAGATGTGCTACACACAGAAACACGGAAACAGGGCCATCTATATGAAAGAAGGTAAAGGAAGAAAACCTCCCAGTAAAAGATCCCAGGAAGCTCAAAGCATATACTAGAAATGTGCCAGGGGATTCCAGTACAATCCCATCAAAGTTGCATGTACCAATGCCAACTTACTAGTCCAAGTGATCAATTTCAGTTCACAATTGATCACACTTATTTTCACTAAGTGTCAAAGGGATCACACAAGCAAGACTAGTGTGTGCTAATACTAACTTATATAATAAAAGAATGAGAGAACGATCCAACATGGGAAGCAGGATACACAGTAGACTCATAGAATAGCAGATGTCCTAAACAGCAGTCTGGCCTCAGGATCAGCCCTTAAGGCATTTGGATCTGCCTGAAGAGCCCATGAGAGTATTTTAGGCATGGAAAGCCAAAACACTCTGGCAAAAAAGAGGACCTAAATGAAAGATCTTTGCGAGTGAGATCCAAGTAGAAAGAACAGGGCCTTCAAAGAAGGAGGATGGCCAGCGCCGTGGCTCACTAGGCTAATCCTCCACCTTGCAGTGCCGGCACACCAGGTTCTAGTCCTGGTCGGGGCACGAGATTCTGTCCTGGTTGCCCCTTTTCCAGGCCATCTCTCTGCTGTGGCCAGTGAGTGCAGTGGAGGATGGCCCAGGTACTTGGGCTCTGCACCCCATGGGAGACCAGGATAAGTATCTGTCTCCTGCCATTGGATCCACGCGGTGCGCCATTGGAGGGTGAACCAATGGCAAAGGAAGACCTTTCTCCCTCTTTCTATCTCACTGCCCACTCTGCCTGTTAAAAAAAAAAAGAAGAAGGAGGAGGAAACCAGCCATCCAACTCCTTGGAATTTACCCAAAGGAAATTAAATAGGCAAACAAAAAAGCTCTCTGCACCTCAATGTTTTTCTTCTACTTAATACTATTGGTTGAACTCTGTAATTAACCCACAATTATTCTTAGGTGTTTAAATTTAACTGAAAAGTGATCTCTGTTAAATATATGAGTGGTAATAAGACAGGGAGGAGATTAAGAATCTTAGAGAAATGGTTAGATAATTAGAAACACACAACTGACCAAAATTGAGTCATGAAAATATAGAAATCCTAAATAGACCAATAACCAAAGCAGAAACTTAATCAGTTAAAAACACCCTCCCAGCAAAGAAAACCCCAGGACCAGATGGCTTCACTGCTGAATTCTAACAGACATTTTGTTAAAGATTTATTTATTTATTTGAAATCAGAGTTACATAGAGAGAGTAGGAGAAGTAGAAAAAGAGAAGTCTTCCATCTGCTGGTTCACTCCCCAACTGACAGAGAGGCCCGAACTGCGCTGATCTGAAGCCAAGAGCCAGGAGTTTCTTCCAGGTTCCAGTGTGAGTGCAGGGGCCCAAGGACCTGGGCCATCTTCCACTGCTTTCCCAGGCCATGGCAGAGAGCCAGACCAAAGTGGAGCATCTGAGACTCGAACCAGCACCCATATGGGATGCTAGAACCACAGGCAGATGCCTAGCCCATTATGCCAGAGCATTGGCCCCTCTACAAGACATTTAAAGGACTAACTCCAATTCTTCACAAGTTATTCAAAACAATTGAAATGGAGGGAATTATCTCAAACTCCTATGAAGCCAGCATCACCTTAATTCCTAACATGAAAAAGCTGCAACAGAGAAAGAGAACTATAGACCAATATGCCTGATGAACATAGATGCAAAAATCCTCAACAAATTCCTAGCTAATCAAATCCAACAACATGTCAGAAACATCATTCACCCAAAGTGGGCTTTATCCTTGGGATGCAGGGATGCATTCAATATTCACAAATCAATCAATGTGATATATGACAGTAACAAACTCAAGACAAACCATATAATTATCTTAATAGAAGCAGAGAAAGCATTTGATAAAACACAACACCCTTTCATGGTGAAAACCTTAAGCAAATTGGGTGTAGGAGGAACATTCCTTTGCTTAAGGTAATGTATGACAAACAGAGGGCCAGCATCCTGTTAAATGGGAGAAAGCTGGAAGCATTCCACCTAATATCTGGAACTAGACAAGGATGCCCACTCTCACCATTGCTATTTAATATAGTCCTGGAAGTTTTAGCCAGAGTCATGAGCTAAGAAAAAAAAAACACAAATTGAAAAGTAGGAAATCAAACAATCTCCATTTGCAGATGACATGATGCTATAGCTAGGGAATCCAAAAGACTCCACCAAGAGACTATTATAAAAGCCTAGAACTGGCACAAAAGCAGATGGACAGACCAATGGAACAGAACTGAAACACCAGAAATCAACCTAAACAACCATGTCTAAATACATCTGACAAAGGAGCTAAATTCAATCCGTGGAGCAAGGACAGTCTCTTTAACAAATGTTGCTGGGAAAACCAGAGTTCCACATGCAGAAGTATGAAACTAGGCACCTACCTTACACCTTACATAAAATTCCACTAAAAATGGGTCAAAGTCCTAAATCTATGACCCAATACCACTACATCATTATAGAACATGGGGGAAACACCACAAGACATTGGCACAGGCAAAGACTTCTTGTAAAGGACCCCAAAATTTTGGAAATCAAAGCCAAAATTGACAAATGGGATTACATCCAGCTGAGAAGTTTCTACACTGCATAAGAAACACTCAGCAAAGTGAAGAAACAACCAATAGAATGGGAGAAAATATTTGCAAGCTACACAACTTATAAAAGGTTAACATCCAGAATCTATTAAGAGAGCACAAGGGGCCGGCACAGTGTCACAGCGGGTTAAAGCCCTGGCCGGCATCCCATATGGCTGCTGTTTCTAGTCCAGGCTACTCCTCTTCTGTTCCAGCTCTTTCTCTACAATGGTCTGGGAGATCAGTAGAAGATGGCCCAAGTCCTTGGGCCCCTCCACCCACATGGGAGACCAGGAAGAGACTCCTGTCTCATGGCTCCTGGCTTTGGATTGGTGCAGCTCCGGCCATTGCAGCCATCTGGAGAGTGAACCAGCAGATAAAAGACCTCTCTCTGTCTCTACCTCTCTCTGTAACTCTGTCTGTTGAATAATAAAATAAATCTTTTTTGAAAAGAAGAGCACCTGATATTCAACAACTAAACAAACAATCCAGTGAATAAATGGGCAAAAGACTTAGACATTTTTCAAGATTGTAAATTAAAACAGCCAGCAGGCACTTGCAAAAATGCTCAGGATCACTAACCTCAGGGTAATGCAAATCAAAATCACAGTGAGGTTTTCCCTCACTCCAGATCATTTTTATAATGATCTATTTTTAGTATACTTAATGATCATATAGTTAACCCTACTCTAAAGGAGTTCAACAAACAGTATGAAGAGAAGGCAAGCAAAACGAAACACGGTTCCTCAATGGAAGAGACAAGGGCTATAAACAATCATTTATTCTCAAAATGTCTATTCCACTCTAGTACATTACATTTCAGATAAACTATTAGTTACATCAGATCAAGGAAAACATGATTTCTGTCTTTTGGGGACTGGCTTGTTTCTTTAAGTGTACTGGTTTTCAGTTGTGACAGTCATATTGCAAAAGACAGGCTTTTTTTCTCTTTTCTGACAGCTGAGTAATAATCCATAGTGTATATATACCATAATTTCTTTATCTAGTCAACCGTTGATGGACATCAGGGTTGAGTCCATATCTTTTTTATTGTAGATTGTGCTGTGATGAACATGGGGGGAAAGATAACTTTCATAAACCAATTTCATTTCCTTTGGATAAATTCACAGGAGTGTATGGCTAGATCATATGGCATGTCTATATTCAGATTTCTGATATATCTGCATATTGTCTTCCAATGGCTTACCAGTTTACATTCCCACCAACAAAAGATTAAAGTACCCTTCTCCCCACATCCTTACCAGCATTTGCTGTTTGTTGATTTCTGTATGAGGGGCATTCTAACGAGGATGAGGTGAAACCCTGTTGTGGTTTTCATTTGCATTTCCCTGATGGCTAGTGATCCTGAACATTTCTTCATGTGTATATTGGCCATTTGAATTTCCTCTCTTGAAAAATGTCTGTTCAGGTTCTTTGTCCATTTCTTGAGTGGTTGTTTTGTGGTTGTTTAGTTTCTTGAGCTGTTCATAGATTCTGGAAGTTAATCCTTTGTGTTTCATAGTTTGCAAATATTTTCTCCCATTCTGTCAGTTGCCTCTTCACTTTGCTGAGTGTTTCTTTTGCAGTGCAGATGCTTCTTACTTCAGTGTAAACCCAGTTGTTAAATTTGGCTTTCATTGCCTGTGCTTCTGGGGTCTTTTCCAAGAAGTCTTTCCCTATGTCAATGTCTTCTAGGGTTTCCACAATGTTCTCTAGTAATTTGATGGTATCGTGATGTAGCTAAATATCTTTGATCCACTTTGAGTTGAATTTTGTTTAAAGTGTAAGGTTGGAGTCTTGTTTCATGCTTCTGTGTGTAGAGAAATCCAGCTTTCCCAGCACCATTTGTTGAAGAGACTCTCTTGGCTCCAGGGGTTGTTTTTTGCTCCTTTGCCAAAGATAAGTTAGTTGTAGGTGTGTGGATTAATATCTGGAGTTTCTATTCTTTTCCAATTGTGGTTTCTCTGATCTGCAGTAATTAATAGAGTACCTAAAATGTAATCTATAGGAGCAAAACTGACACTTTGAGATGCACTGATTTTGAACAGCCCCTGCCTTGACACTTGAGGAACAATATTTTTTTGTTTGTCTGTTTTGTTTTGTTTTTTTTTTTTCTTCATAGTAATTGGTGAACTCTCTAGTTAGTGTAGAGTTAATTTTATGAGTATAAAAATTAACTGAAAAATTGATCTCTGTAAAAAACAATAATGAGAAAGGAAGAGGGAGGAGGAAGAAAGGAGAGAGTATGGGTTGGGGGGCAGATGGGGGAGAAGAATCATCATGTTCCTCACTTGGTGAGGAATGTGAATCTAGTTCATTCATTCTGTATACAGATATCCAGTTTACCAAATCCTATTTAATAAATAAATTTCTGGCACCTTTGTGGAAGACCACTTTGCTACAGATGCGTGAATGCCAATGGTATATTGATAGAGATTACAATGAATTTGTAAACAGCTTTGGAAGCACAAACATTTTAATATACATGGAGTATTCAAGAACTTCATGGAAAATGCACATTATTCTCTAATTTGATTTCACCATGGACATGTTGACATTCCATCACATTCAGTCTTCTAATCCATGAACATTGGAACTCTTCCTTTTTTATCCATCAGAATTTCTTACATCACTCCTTTTTTTTTTTGCAATTTTCATTGTAGAAATGATCATCTGCCTTCATTAAATCTTCTCCTAGGTGGTTTTTCCCTAGCTTTTATGAATGAGATTGTCTTATTGATTTCTTTGTGAGAAAATTATTTTTGGTATATAATGCTAATGATTTTGTCTGTTTATTTTGTACCCTGCAACCTTCTGAATTTGCTTGAGCTCTAACAAAGTTTTTTGGATAAGTCTTCAGATTTTTCTGTGTATGGAATCATATTATTTGCCAACAGAAATAATTTGATTTCTCTGTTTCCTGTCAGTATGCCTTTTGCTTCCTTCTCTTGAAAAACTGCTATGGCTAACACTAGTAGAATCAATTTTAATAAAAATAAAATGGAAATCTTTCTTTTGCTTCAGATTTAGAGAAGATGCTTTCAAGCTTCACTTCATTCAGGACAATGTTGGAATGGGTGTGTCATGGATAATCTCCAGTATATTGTGATATACATTTGTATCTAATTTATTAATTTTATCACAATGCAATAAATTTCTTTGAATACTTATTTATAAGTATAGAGATGTTCATAGGATTTCTATCCTTCATTCTGTCTATATAATATATTAAGTTTCTTGAATTACATAGATTGAAACATCTTTGCATAATTAGGATAAGTCCCACTTAAGTATGATACATAACTTTTTGATCTGTTTTTTCATTCAGCTTCCTAGTATTTTCATAAGATTTTTTTGGATGTTTGCCCATCAAGGATATTGGTCTGTAATTTTCTTTTTATGACTTTGCTATCAGGATCACAGAATGAGTCTCAAAATAATTTGAGAAAATGAGTGTGAGTTCTTCTTCACAAGGCCTCAGTGAGTTGATACACTCAGGAGACTTCTCAGCATTCTGGTAATCTTAGCCACTCAGAATGGGCTGCTGATTGCTAACCAAGGCTACTGAGGGTTCAGTGGGGCATCCTGTCTGTTTGGCAGAGATTTAGAAGGGTTGGAAGGGCAGTTGGTGGTTTTCTGTAGGCACAGATGGGTACACAATATGGCCATGCCACTTTCTGAAGACATGGCATGGTGGTTTCAGCCACTGAGGCTGGAATAGTGCTTTACAGAGCTGCTAAAGGGTCAGTGGGTAGCCTGGCAATGGGGGAGGGTTAGTGATGCTGCTCACTCCATGGGGCTGCATGTAAGTGGATGGGGTGGTCAAGCCTCTGGAGGCAACTGTTAGTTGTTTCCAAGATTGTGGCAGGCAAGGTTTCAAGATGGCACTGTGTCACAGAAACCTGGGCATGGATGGAAGGGCACAGTAAAAACTTTGAAAGGCAGAGTTTCAGAGAGAGAAGGAAAGACAGAGAGTGATCTTCCATCCACTGGATCACTCCCCAGATGGCTGCACTGAACGGGGCTAGGCCAGGCTGAAGGTAGTTGTCAAGAGCTTCTCCCAGGTCTCCCATGTGAGTGCAGAGCCCCATGGACTCGGGCATCCTCCACTGCTTTTCCAGGTGCATTAGCAGGGAGCTGGATTGGAAATAGTGAAGCTGGGACTCATACCAGTACCCATAAGTATTGTGGCACTGCAGGCCACCGCTTAACTTGCTGTGCCACAGTGGGGCCCTGATTCTGATTTCTGAGGAATCTACATATTGTATTATATAATGATTGTGCTAGTTTAACTCCCACCAGCAATGTACTAGGGTATCTTTTTCTCTACATTCTCACCAGTATTTACTATTTTTTTTTAGATAGCCATTCAAACTGGGGTGGGTGAAACTTCATTGTGGTTTTGATTTGCATTTCCCTGATGGCTAGTGATCTGAGCATCTCTTCATATGTCTGTTGGCAAGTTTTATTTTCTCTTTAAATTTTGAAAAAACATAATTTCAGTCCACTCTATAATCACAGGCTAACTGTACCAATAACCACTCGACAAATAAAAGGTAGAAAGAACACAGTTCCACAGGGCTATACATGAAAGCAGAAGGAATACACTCCAAAGTAATGATAAAATTTATGTTATAGCATGCACACAAACCAGTAGCAAAATTGTTTATCATAATTAATTATTATGTAGAATACTGAATTGTATGTGCTACTTATATGACTGGTAATGCAGTACATTTGTTTATACCACATTACCTTAAACACACAGGAATTCATTAATGCATTGTGCCTGGATATTAAAAAGGCTGCAGGATCACCAGGTAATAGGAATTTTCCAGCTGCATCATAATCTTATGGGGCCACTGTTGTAATGTGATCAAAACACTGTAATGTGGCACGTGGCTGCACATCTCTCATGGCAGAGGTTGTGTTTTCATTTTGTTGGTTGTTTGCTTTGCAGAAGCTCTTTAGTTTGATGGACTGCTATTTATCTGTTTTTTACATTTGTTGCGCTGGCTTTGAGGTCATTTCCAAAAGTCATCATTCATATTTAGTAGCTTTATAGTTTCATGTCTATGTCCAAGTTCTTAATCTTTTTAAAGATTTATTTATTTATTTGAAAGTCCGAGTTAGGGAGAGAAAGAGAGAAAGAGAGAGAGAGAGGGAGAAAATCTTACATCTTGATTCTCTTCCTAGGATGGCAGCAACAGCTGAAGCTGGGCTGATCCGAAGCCAGAAGCCTGGAGCTTCCCCCAGGTCTCTCATGCAGGTGCATGGGCCAAGGACTTGAGCTGTCTTTCACTGCGTTCCCAGACAATACCCAAGAGCTTGCTCAAAAGTGGAACAGCAGGGACTTGAATTGGTGCCCATAGGGGATGCCAGCACTGCAGGCAGCAGCTTTACTGTTTCATCACAGCACCAGCCAACTTAACCCATTTTGAGTTAGTGTTTGCATGTGGTTTGAGGTAAGGATGTGATCTCATTGGCTACATTTTGATATCCATGTTTCTCAGCACCATTTTTTAAAACAGAATATCATATCCTCATTGTACATTATTGAAATCTTTGGTGAAAATCAACTTAGCTGTAGTTGAAGTGACACTAGCAAGATGGATGCAACTGGAAACCATTATACTTTGTGAAATAAGCCAGTCCCCAAAAGACAAATTTCATATATTTTTCCCTAGTATGTGATAGTTAATATAGAATACAAAAAAACCTACAGGAATCAAATAGATATCCTATCTATTTAGACCTTATTTCTGTGAACTGTGAACTTCCTACATTTTACTTGTTAAGTATCATGGTTAGTAGTGAATTAAGCCTGTGATTGTAGAGGGGATTGAAAGCATCTCTTTGAAAAAATAAGCAAAAAAGGGAGGGAGGGAAATATGGGTATCAAATATTATCGGTCTCCGAGTGTAGTAGACACTTCACTGTCAGATTTGTGTAAAAACATGTCATGTTGTTTGCACAGCAATTGAAATTACTCAATGATGCATTTTTCAGAACATATTCCCATCATTAAAGAATGTTAAGATTATGGTTGAAAATATTACATACTGTAATCTGTTAATAACTAAACTATATAAGCAGTTCAAATAATTCAATAGTAAGAAGGCAAATAGGATTACTTAAGCGTGGCAAAGGGCCTGAATATGTATTTCTAAAAAGTAGATATATACATGACCAACAGTTACATTTAAAAAACTCAATATCACTAATCAATAGAAAAAATATAAATATTATAATGAGATTGTGCCTGGGCTATCATCAAAATCATAAGATAAAATAAATTAGTTCTGATAAGAAAATAAGGAAATGCTTGTACACTGCTAGAGGGAATGTGAATTAGTACACCTATATGAAAACAGCATGAAGATTCCTCAAGAAATTCAAAATAGAATGACCAGGGCCAGCGCCGTGGCATAGTGATTAATCCTCTGCCTGCGGCACCAACATCCCCTATAGGTGCTGGTTCTAGTCCAGGTTTCTCCACATTCAATCCAGCTCTCTGCTATGGCCTGGGAAAGCAGTAGAAGTTGGCCCAAGTGCTTGGGCCCCTGCACTCACATGGGAGACCAGGAGGAAGCTCCTGGCTTTGGACTGGCACAGCTATGGCCATTGCAGCCATCTGGGGAGTGAACCAGCAGAAGGAAGGCCTTTCTCTCTGTCTCTCCCTCTCACTGTGTGTAACTCAACTTCTCAAATAAATGAATAACCTTAAAAAATAGAATGACCATATATTCCATCAATAGATATGTACATATGGTCTATGTGTATGTACATGTGTATGTGTGTGCATGTATGTATATTGCAAGGCATATATCCAAATGATAAGACATCAGTATACCTAAGCAATTTCTGCACTTTCATTTTCACTGCTGGATGATTCACAATAGCCAAGATATGGAATGAACCTAAATGTCTACAAAGAGATGGATGTGTGAAGAAAGGGTGGTCTGGAGAGACAACAGGATATTATTCAAGCCTTTGAAAAGGAAGGAAATCTTGCCATTTTTGGCAGCATGGATGAATATGGAAGACATTACATTTGCTGAGAAAGCCAAGTACAGAAAGACAAATACTGTCTGATGTCATACCCATGCAGATTATTAAAAAGGCAAACTCACCAAAACCAAGAGTAAAATATTGCTTACCAGGGGCTGGATGGTAGGGAAATGGGGAGATGTTGGTAAAGCAATGCAAAAGTTCAGTTAAACAGAAGAAATAACTTCAAGATAACTGGTGGACAACATTATCAGTACACTTAGTTACAATGTGTGTATGAGATGAACCACATGCTGTACTCTTCGCACCACAAGGAGGAAGTCCTTGGTCTCAGACACCTTCTCAAAACAGTAAACCCCTCCCAATACCCATAAGACTTTTACTTCAGTTAATTGTGGATTCATATTTTTGGCTGCTCACTTGATGGGTTGCTATGTGGAAAAACTGGAGTCCCACCAAATGCTTCCCTAGAGATTTTTCCAGGAAACATTAACTTGCTGACCTTATCAGACTCCATCTATTTCATCTACAATGTCATGTATGCAGTGGCTCATGCTCTCCATGAAACACTTTGGGAGAGAAGTAGAAATGGGATCTCCATGAAATGTAGACTAGATTGTGCTTCTTCCCTGGCAGGTAAATCTCCTCTAGAAGCAGGATATGAATTAAGCACCTGGTAGCATCTACAGGTATTTTTATTGAGGTACAACACCATGACCCGGTTTTCATCTCAAGATAAGCAGGATCAGGCAAAATGAAAGATGGGTTCTTCCCCATCTTTCTGCACTTTTGTTTTCACTGCCAAATGATGCACAATAGCAAAGATATGGAATCAACCTAAATGTCTACAAAGAATGGATATGTGAAGGATGGTCTAGACAGACAACAGGATACTATTCAAGCCTTTGAAAAGGAAGGAAAGATGGGTTCTTCCCATATTTAAAGATATGTCTTTAAACACTATCAGTATTGGGAGAAGTTTGCCACTGAAGCACCCATTTTTAACTATTTAATTACAAACTGTATAGCAGGACATTCATCAAGTAGGACAAAATTGTGTAAAAATGTCCAAAACAATTCAGGGCAAATAATGGTAATTACAAGTTGGTCAAATCTGTATTTTCCCTTGAAATATTTTTAATGTCAGCAAATATGGACATAATGACTGTATCTTACAGCAAAATTTCCTCCATAATAATGCCTATGTTATGGCCTACATCCTGAAGACTTCTGGTAAAACAGAAATAGATTCCAAGTAATGTCCTAAAATGGCTATGGGAAATGCAGTGTTTAAAGACATGAGTATTGGGCTGGCACTCTGGCAAAGTAGGTTAATCCTCGCCTGCAGTGCCAGCATCCCATATGGATGCCAGCTCTAGTCCTGGCTGCTCCTCCTTTGATCCAGCTCTCTCCTATGGCCTGGGAAAGCAGTGGAAGATGGCCCAAGTGCTTGGGCCCTTGCACCTACATGGGAGAGCTGGAAGCAGCTCCAGGCTTCTGGCTTCAGATCAGCCCAGCTCCAGTCATTGTGGCTATTTGGGTAGTGAACCTGTGCATGGAAGATCTTTCTCTCTGTCTCTCACTCTCTCTGTCTGTAACTCTACATCTCAAATAAATTAAATCTGAAAGACATCAGTATTCACCCAAAACCAGAAAACATAATTGGAGCATGGACCACATCACACCTTTATAAATGAGACCACTGTCGATGTATATAAGCTCATACACCCTCCGTGGGTTTTGTGAATATATATAAATTTATCTGAATGTTAATTGAGTTTTCAGAATATATAAGCCATTCACAGAATATATTTATGAACTCCTGTTCTCATTCAAGGAGCACATTAACGAAATTTGTTGAATAAATCATTAACATTTAATCATAAAAAAGGCTACATGTGTTAATGCTACAAAGTATAATTCACCATCTAATTTTATTTTTTCTCACAACAATGACACTCACTACCCTATTTAATAATTGCTTAGAGTTGACATTTACCAAGTAGGTGATTTTCCCAGGATGGTTTCAATGATGTGATGATATCTTATTTAGAATGCTTTCATTATTACAGATAGCTATATTCTAAGCTAACACTTCTTAGAGAATAACAGATTGATTATTTCCCACAACTGACTGTCATGGCCCCAGAAGGTCAAGGGTGAGAAAACTCTACTTAAAATCTCTTTAGAATCAATGGTCTTGAATTTTTAAGTTTGAGCACAGATTGCTCCCTACATTATCTCCGAAAGAATCACACTGTTACCTGAAGAAAAGTCTGGGGTGGGGAGTTCTCACCCTTTTTAAATTTATTAAGGCATGCCTGATATATCAAAAATTACACACTTTTGATGAGTCTAGACATATCCATACACTCATGATATCATCACCAAAATCAAGAAATTAAGCAGGGTCTGGCACTCTGGCATATGGGGTAAAGCCATTGCCTGCAGTGCCAGCATCCCATATGGGCACCAGTTCTAGTCTTAGCTGCTTCTATTCCAACCCAGCTCTCTGATGTGGCCTGAGAAATCAGTAGAAGATGGCCCAAGTTCTTGGGCTCCTGCACCAATGTGGGAAGACATGGAGGAGGCTCCTGGCTTTGGACTGGTGCAGCTCTGGCTATTGTGGCCAAATGGGGGGGTGAACCTACCAATAGAAGACCTCTGTCTCTCTTTTTGACTCTCCTTCTCACTCTGTGTATCTCTGACTTTCAAATAAAAATATTTAAAAAAAGAAATTAAACATATGATCTATGTTAACTCTCTTTAGAAGTACACATGTAAGGTTCCAAGAAGACCCAAAGAGACCCAACTAGCCAGGATTGCAGCACAGCCCAAGCCTCAGCCACCTTCTCTACAATAACCCAGAATATTTCTGGTTAGATTCAAGTATTCCTGCAGAGTTTTCATGAGAAGAGATCTTATTTGAGGCCATGAGATGATGACCATCCAAAGTAAAGTAAGTCTCTGGCAAAAAGAAAACCTCGGAGTCAGGAGGAAAAAAATAAGATTATTACATATGAATTTTCAATCAGTTATTTGAATGTATTCCTCATTTCTGAATTATGCCTGCCTTCTAGCTCCATCCATTCATAAGGAAACTCCAATTTACAAACAGCACTGGGGACCACATCTCCTTAGATGAACAAGAAAACACATGTCAAAATATGATATCCAGAATGTTTTAAATTCCCCAGTTGGTCTTGATTTTAAGGTTAAAGTTGGAGAGAATTCCCCTAAGAGTTCGTATAAGCAAGCTTACTCATCAAAGAAGGCATGATAGAATGGCCTATTGCATTCAAAGAGGTATACTTCCACTTCAATACTGGATATCAACAGAGAGATCTGAATACACTCCTCAAATCAGATATAGTGTGAACCCTTCAATTTAGTAGTAAACCCACTTTTCACATGCTGTCTGTGTACTCTGTGGTATTTCTTATATATATATATTCTGATTAACTGCCTGTTAAAAGATCAAGTTTGATTGGGGAAACTCTGAAAGACACTGGCACAGGCAAAAAAAATATCTTGGAAAAGACCCCAGAAGCAAGGCAATCAAAGCCAAAATTGACAAACAGGATTACATACATCAAGCTGAGAAGCCTCTGCTCTGCAAAAGAAACACTTGGCAAAGTGAAAAGGCAACTGACAGAACTATAAAATTGATAAAAGATTAATATCCAGGATCTATAAAGAGCTCAAGAAACTCCACAACAACAAAGCAAACAATTCAGTTAAGAAATAAGCAAAGGATTTCAACACGCATTTTTCCAAAGAGAAAATTCAAATGGACAACAGATGCATGAAAAAATGCTCAGGATCACTAGCCATCAGGGAAATGCAAATCAAAACCACAATGAGGTTTCACCTCACCCCACTTAGAATGGCTTTCATACAGAAATCAACAAACAATAAATGCTGGCAAGGATGTGGAGGAAAATATACCATAATCTACCATTGGTGGGAATGTAAACTGCTGGTATATCCATTGTGAAAGACAGTATGGAAATACCTCAGAAAGCTGAAAACAGATATAGCACACAACCCAGTATCCCACTCCTGGGAATTTACCCAAGGGAAATGGAATCAGCCTATGAAAGAATTATCTGTGCCCTATGTTCACTGCAGCTCAATTCAGCTAAGGTAGGTTATCGATCCAGATGTCCATCAACTGATGACTGGATAAAGAAATTATGGGACATATACACTGCAGAACACTACCCAGCCATAAAAAGGATGAAGCCCTGTCTTTTGTCAACAAAATAGATACACCGGGAAACCATTATACTTAGTAAAATAAGCCCATTTCAAAAAGACAAATACCATGTTTTCCCTGATTTGTGGTTAACTAATAGAGCTCCAAAAATGTAATGTATAGGAGTGACATTGTCATTTTGAGATTTAATGTTTGTTTAGAACACTTGTCACTACTGTTGAGGAACAGTGTTGTTTTTCTTCTTACTATTTGTTGAACTCTTTTCTGAGTGTAGGGTTAATCTTATGAGTATAAAGTAAATGAAATTAGATCACTGTAAAAATTAAGAAGGAATAAGAGAGGAAGGAGGATGAAGGGTGGGGGCCTGGGCAGGAGGGAGTGTGGGAGAGGAAGTATCACTATGTTCCTAAGTCTGTATACATGAAATACATGTAATTTGTGTATCTTAAATAAGAATTTTTAAAAAAGATCCAGTTTCAATAAGCCATTGTTTTTTTTTTTTTTTTTTTTTTTTTTTTTTTTTTTTTTTTTTTTGACAGGCAGAGTGGACAGTGAGAGAGAGAGACAGAGAGAAAGGTCTTCCTTTGCCGTTGGTTCACCCTCCAATGGCCGCCGCGGCCGGCGCGCTGCGGCCGGCGCACCGCGCTGATCCGATGGCAGGAGCCAGGAGCCAGGTGCTTTTCCTGGTCTCCCATGGGGTGCAGGGCCCAAGCACCTGGGCCATCCTCCACTGCACTCCCTGGCCACAGCAGAGGGCTGGCCTGGAAGAGGGGCAACCGGGACAGAATCCGGCGCCCCGACCGGGACTAGAACCCGGTGTGCCGGCGCCGCTAGGCGGAGGATTAGCCTAGTGAGCTGCGGCGCCGGCCTAAGCCATTGTTTTTAAATCTGGTCTATTTAGTCTTGCAGCACTTGAGTGAATAAAATGAACAAAGGTAATGAATACATAGAGTTCAAAACACAGACATACAAATACCAAACATATCTCTCCATGTGTCTTGAAACTCTTAGCCATGCATGCTAAGAATCCTTCTTATGTACTGACACACTATAAACACAAGTAGATTATGAACTGACACACCACACACTTCTTTGTAGACACTACTTCCATTGTCCTGGAAGTTGTACGCACCATTCAGTCCTCAATCTTTGTTCAACTAAGCATCTCTAAGCAATGATTTATGCCATCCTAGGCATAACTTGGACTATCCTAGGTAATTCTGTAGGCCATTTATATAACAAGTGTACTTGCAGCCCTAATGTGTTAATTTATGGAATAAAGTGCTCTACATGGCCTCCGAAGCCCAGAAATGGATTAAACACAATCCACAGTTCATAAAACACATTTCATTTCAGTATTGGCCTACATATTTTGTGCAGTCACATTTGGTGGTATGAAGACTTATCACAACCTTAGGTTCTTTTACCTACTCTTAAATAAGTCTTCTACCCAAGCAAGGTTGAGGACATGGTAAAAAGATGAAGACAATTCAAAAAGTTAGCAGCAGTTTTAATGGCATAATAGAGAGGCACCTTACTCCTCTAGTCTAGAGGAAGATAGTTTTAAAAAGAGGGAGAGAGCAATCCCAGAGAACCCTTAGTTTTTTAGGATGGATTAGATGCTTATTAACATCACTTACAAAAGTGTCTTGAACTTAATGGAGCTTATGTTGAGAGAGCATATTTATATATTTTTTTTTGACAGGCAGAGTGGACAGTGAGAGAGAGAGACAGAGAGAGAAAGGTCTTCCTTTGCCGTTGGTTCACCCTCCAATGGCCGCCACTGCAGCGGGCGCACCGCGCTGATCCGATGGCAGGAGCCAGGATCCAGGTGCTTTTCCTGGTCTCCCATGGGGTGCAGGGCCCAAGCACTTGGGCCATCCTCCACTGCACTCCCTGGCCACAGCAGAGAGCTGGCCTGGAAGGGGGCAACCGGGACAGAATCCGGCGCCCCGACCGGGACTAGAACCCAGTGTGCCGGCGCCACAAGGTGGAGGATTAGCCTATTGAGCCACGGCGCCGGCTCATATTTATATTTTTTAATTTTTCTCTTATAGTTCCATTTGCCATGAACATTGTGATGTCTCCAACTCTTGTAGAATTTGCTGATTTTTCACCTTCAATTATGTCTACATTTGCTTATTTCTAGGCAAGGTGGTTTACTGAGAATATTTCCATAGTTGTTCCTTCTGATAAACTGATACATTCATCAACATAAAATAACCTTTCTGGTTTCTTACAACCATTTCTGACTTAAAGTCTGTTATATCTGAAATTAGAACAGCTGCCTCAACTGTTCCAAGAACATTCAGGATAGTTTCCAGTTGTTTTATCAGTTCTTACCAGACACATAATGTAAGACGCAACTTAACACAAGACTCTAGTGTGATTTGATACTACATAAACTCCAAAAGCAGCAGCAGGGAGGGTGCACCAAGGGGTGGTCGCCAGTGGCCAGGCCATGCTGAGTGGCAGATGGCATGCTTACCTCAGTGCTGTGGGTGTCTGGGGTGCCTGCAGGAGACAAGGTCACGGCCCCCAGTGGATCAGAGCGAAAGGGCAGGGCAGATGCCCAGCATTTTTCCACACAACCCTGCTGGAGTTTCTGATTGCCCCCTCTCCAAGAAGCCACTCGGATATGAAGCATTAATCGATGACATGAGTAATGAAATGCTGAGAAAAGCCTATCCCACTACTGACAGGATTCCTAACATCATGCCACAGGCAGCAAGGACAACCGAAAAAATAAAATAAATAAAAAAAAACAGAGCAGCAATAGATTATACTTTTTAAAAAACACACCTACATTTTCTCAATACCATATTCCTTTTGAAACAAGGTGACAGGTAATAAGTTCAAGAGAATGTTTCTGTCTCTTCTTATGCTGATAGTCCTTATTCCCCTGACTTCTCCAGCTGGACTTAGGGGGAAGAAAATGTCCCACAGGGTATCCCAGTACCACCAGCCTCTGCTTCTACAGTTTGTTCCTGCCATGTCCCATAACAGGCTATGTGTTCTTGCACCTTTAGACTTGGATGGGCATTAAACTCTTCAGGCCTAGCTAAGGCAACCAGAGTCAAGGTGGTATACAAATTCATGACATGTTGGGCATTCATCTCTGAAAGTTCTACTTGGTAGAAATACTTGAGATCACTAATTGAGAAAACCAATTATCATGTTCATCTTGATGCAATGAGAAGAACACAATGCAATTTCTCTGACACTGTGGTTAAAAAATAAAAAAAAAGTATAACCTGAATCCAATCTTCTATCTATCAAAGCAATCTGAAGAACATTTTACAAAATTCTATGAAATAATGACTTCACTTTCAAAGCAGTCATGGTCATGAAAAACAAAGGTTGAGAAACCATTCTGTTCAGTACTTAAAGAAACATGTTTTCTAGGAAAGCAAACAAAAGCAACTAAGTATACGCAATGTCTGGGAGTAAACAGAACCCATAATATTTCATGATAATTAAAATTTTAATAGCCTGAAGAAAGAACCACCCCATGGAGAGCTATGCCACTTTCAAAGAGGAAGAATTAACTTGAAAAACATGCCAATTTTCCCAAAATTGACTTCGGGAATCAGCGTAGTTTAAGTCAGCAGCCACGTACCTTCCTGGACCTCCATTCTTGACACGTGTGCAAGGGAAGGTGTCAAAGGAAGACGACAAGCAGGAGCTGGCCACTGGTCAAGGAGCAGCCATTCACACCTGGAGCTGCTGTGCTTCCCAGAGCTCCACCCTAGACCGAGAAAAGCCCCACCTGTGGAATGGGCCTCCCTCTCCAGTCTTGCCCTCTGAGCCCCAGAGCTCAACCCCAGGCCCTGACCCCCACCACACAGACGTGGTCAGCCACACCCCCGGGCCAGGTGTTGCTCACACGCAGGCTCCCGCTCAGTGCCCAGGGAGTGAAATGGGTCTGGCATCACGGCCCAGGCCTAGCATTCTCAGCTCACCACAGTATTGCCTGGAAGCCCCCCCCCCACCTCCCAGTCCTCCTCTGAAGCAGGCCAAGCCCATTCCTCTACTCAGGAACAAACCAGAAGACCTCTGCTGGGGGCTGTAGGAACTTGTAGAGACCACCTCAGGCCAGAACTCTGCCACAGAGACTGCCATCTGGGACCTCCCACACCAGACCGGAAACAGAAGCTCTGTGTGCCTACTCACTTTAGCCAGAAGCGGAAATGCAGGGCAGCCCTCCCAGGGCCGGAAATGCAACCGCCATGCATGCATTTCACCTGCCACCAGGGGTCCAGTGGGTGAGCAGCAGATGGGAGGCAGGGCCACTGCTTGCTTGTGACTGACCCTCGTGGGGCCCTTTCTTCCCCCACACCCACAACGCAGACATGTTTTGATTGTTACCAGCTGTGGGAAGCTGCGCAGGACAGCTCCTGGCTTCCACAAAGAAGAATTATCAATAGCTCCGTGGTTGGGAAAGACTGCAGAGGGGCCGGTAAGTCTCCGACATTCTGAATAAAGTGGAAATCATTCAGAAGTCAACAGAAACAAGACGTGTTTATGGGGTCTAGGGTCACCGTGAAGTGAAATGCGCACAGTGTTAAGTCACTTTTTCCTATTTTAGGGAGTAGATGACTGGACAAGAAACAGGTGAATCCAGTCACAGCCAATGAGCAGATTCCTACTACCCTTTAATAAATCCTCTTTAATAGGGCATGGTGTGAGGGACCGGCACTGGGACATAGTAGACTGAGCCTCCGCATGCAGTGCCGGCATCCCATATGGGTGCTGGTTTGAGTCCAGGCTGCTCTTCTGATCTAGCTCCCCGCTATGGCCTGGGAAAGCAGTGGAAGATGGCCCAAGTCCTTGGGCCCCAGCAACCACGTGAGAGACCTGGAAGAAGATCCTGGCTCCTGGCTTCGGATCAGGCCAGCTCTGGCCAATGTTCCTCTGGGGAGTGTAACAGTGGATGGAAGACTCTCTTTCGCAAGCACTCTCTCTCTCTCTTTCTCTGCCTCTCTGTAACTCTACCTTTCAAATAAATAAATCTTTTTTAAAAAATTTTCATGGAATAATTGAATTATACGTTTAGGGGCAGATGTTGTGATGCAACTGGTTGCACTACTGATTACAACTGCATCCCATATGGAGAGTGCCAGTTCTAGTCCCACAAGCTTCACTCCCAATGCAGCCTTCTGCTAATGTATCTGGTGAGGCAGCAAATGATGGCCCTAGTGCTTGGCCCCTGCCGCCCACATGGGAGAACTGGAGGGAGTTCCTTGCTCCCAGTTTGCCTCACCCAGTTCTGGTTGTTGCAGGCATTTGGAGAGTAAATCAGAAGGTGGGAGTTATTCTCTCTCTCTCTCTCTCTCTCTCTCTCTCTGTGTGTGTGTGTGTGTGTGTGTGTTGCTCTCAGTCTCTTTCTCCTTCAAGTAGAGGAAAATAAACCTTGCTAGAAAAGAGAAAAAAGAAAATAAACATTCTTTAAAATAAAGTAATTTTAGGCTGGCACTGCTGCTCACTTGGCTGATTCTCCACCTGCGGCACCGGCACCCCGGGTTCTAGTCCCAGTTGGGGTGCCGGATTCTGTCCCGATAGCTCCTCTTCCAGTCCAGCTCTCTGCTGTGGCCTGGGAAGGCAGTGGAGGATGGCCCAAGTGCTTGGGCCCTGCACCCACATGGGAGACCAGGAGGAAGCACCTGGCTCCTGGCTTTGGATCGCCGCAGCACGCCGGCCGTGGTGGCCATTTGGTGGATGAACCAATGGAAAGGAAGACCTTTCTCTCATCATACTCTCTCTCACTTTCTAGCTCTGCCTGTCAAAAAATATAGTAATTTTAGATTTTTTATTTAAGTAATACTCCTGGATTCCTGCCTCTGCCGACTACCACCATTTACCATCTTCTTCCAACTACCATCCTCTGTCACTGAGATCATCCCAAATATCCCAAGAGCCTCCAAACTTCCCCCTTTGCCTCTCTTCAGACTGTTCTCAGCACAGCACACCAAGGGGTTCTTTTAAAGCATGTAAATTACATTTCGTTCTATGTCAAAGCCATGTTAGGCTTGCCAGTGACACCTTCCATTTCCCAGTCTGGGATTCGCACTCCCCACTGGTCTATGGCTTCTCACACTTCTCCCCATCTCTTTACCTCTCCTTGAACAAACCAAGAGACACACACATCCAGACATCTGTTTGTACTTGAAATTCCTGTTGGGAATGCTCTTCTATCAAAAATATTTATGGAGGGCCAGTGCTGTGGTATAGTAGGTAAAGCCACGGCCTGTGACTCCAGCATCCCTTATGGGTACCAGTTCAAGTCCCAGCTGCTCTACTTCCAATCCAGCTCCCTTCTAATGGCCTGGGGAAGCAGGAGAAAATGATCCAAATGCTTGGGTCCCACCACCCACCTGGGAGACCTGGAAGAATCTCCTGGCTTCTCACTTCAGCCTGGCTCAGCCCTGGCCATTGTGGCCATTTGGGAAGTGACCCAGCAGATGGAAGATCAATATCTCTATCTCTTCCTCTCTCTGTGTAACTTTGCCTTTCAAATAAATAAATCTTTTACAAGGAAAGAAGAAACAAACAAACGTCCATGGGCTCACCTCAACCCCTTCTTCCCACTGTTAGTGTTTCTGTGATTGAGCTCCCTCCACATTCCCTGTGGTGAATGCCGTGTGCCCCTCTAATTCACATCTGGAAGTCCTAACCTCCAGGGTGCCTCTACGAGGGCACCCCAGGGCACGTGGAACATGTATGCCACCTTTTCATCCCAGTATTCCTGTGGATTTTTTGCATTTGGAGATCCTCCCTGGGTGGATGTACTTAAAGTTAAACAAGATTGTGAAGACGTGATGTATTAGGAAGAGAATCTTCATGAGGAATGGAATCAGCCAGCACCTGGTGCTTGCATTTCTGTCCTCCAGGGCTGCAAGAAAATGGATTTCTGCTGTTCAAACCACCCCATCAGTGGCAAATACCTGAGCTGACAAATACCTTCCTTATCTACTTGCTCCTTACTTTTCTCTACAGCACACATCTCCTTCTAACATGCTATCTGTCTTATTTATTTTCCATAGTCATACAGGAGTAGACCAGAATTGAAAAGAAAAAGATTGGGGCTGGTGCTATGGCACAGTGGGTTAAAGTCCTGGCCTGAAGTGCCAGCATCCCATAAGGCACTGGTCCTTGTCCCGGCTCCTCCTCTTCTGATCCAGCTTTCTGCTATGGCCTGGAAAAACAGTGGAAGATGGCCCAAGTCCTTGGGCCTCTGTATCCATGTGGGAGACCTGCAATAAGCTCCTGGCTCCTGGCTTCAGATCGGCACAGCTCTGGCTGGGCTGTTACAGCCATCTGGGGAGTGAACCAGCAGATGGAAGACCTCTCTCTGTGTCTCTACCTCTCTCTGTAACTCTTTCAAATAAATAATATCAATCTTCAAAAAGAAAATAAAAAGGTTAAAAACAAACAATAACCAGCCTCAAAAAGTACAAACAGAAAACACACTACACCCGACTCCACTAGACTAGAGAATATAGCCAAGAGCACAAAATGACGAAATTTATAACAAAGGCAGAGCAGCTAAAGCTGCCGCTGCAACACCTACATTCTGTGGCAGGATGCTGCTCCAGTTCTGGCTATTCTGGTTCTGGTCCAGCTCACTGATAATGCACCTGAGAAGGTGAAAGAGGATGGCCCAAGCACTTGAGCCCCTGCCACCCATGTGGGAGATGGAGTTCCTGGCTTCTGGCTTTAGCTTAGCTCATCTGGGGCTGTTGCAGCCACCTGGAGGAGTGAACCTGTGGATGCAAGATACCTCTCTCTGTGTGTCTATCTCTCTCTGTCTCCATCTCTCCTGTCTCTGTGCCACTCTGCCTTTCAAATAAGTAAGTAAACCCCTTTTTTAAAACCAAAGATAAAAAAAAAATCAACAAAGATGAAAGTTAGTTCTGAAAAACTTCTAGGATAGTGATTAGGGAAGAAAAACATGACCAAAAGCAAAAAATGAACATTTGAATGTAACTTCAAAGGCTAAAAAAGATGAAGAGAAATTATTTTGAACTCCAGGATCCGAACTTGGAAAAATAAAATTTCTTAGAAAAACATAATTTACTGAAACCACGAGGTGGCGCTACAACATCAGCTTCCAGATGCGTCATGTCTCTCCAGGAATTTTTTTTGTCTTCATCTGGAAGAGCTCAGGTATGCATAAGGAGCATCCTGCACCTCTGGGTCACTCTTCAGGGAGAGGAAGAATACAGGTGGAGGTGCCTTTGACTAAGACAGCAGGGACAATGTCGATGTTATTGATGAACAGGAAAGATACAAGAGATAACTCCTCACACCACAGTGCCACACATCAGGCCACTATGCTGTTTTCTATTGTTGATGCACGCAATTGATGGCTTAAAACAATGCACACACTTAATTATCTTGCCGTTTCTGAGAACTGGAAACCTGGGCACAACTTAGCTGGGTCTTGGGCTCTCAGAAGCCTGGAACCAATAAGGACTGTGGTTTCATCTTAAGTCTCAACTGCTGAAGAACCCTCCCCCAAGCTTGATCAAGTTGTCACCAGAATTCTTTTCCTTGTTGTGATAAGAATGAGGAAAATAGCCTCTCACCAGCTTTTGGCAGGGGTGGAGGTGGGAGTGGGTGGGGGTGGAGGGTGGGGTGGGGATGGGGATAGGCTGCCTCTGGCCTTGGGGACTGTTGTAGTGCCCTGGTGATTGCCTTTTCCATAGACAATCCACAGGATTGATTTGAAAGGCCACTGGGATAATCTTTCACTCCCATCTGCCAAGACCAGGTGTTATGTGAGGGTACTTCAAAAAGTTTGTTGAAAATAAAATTAGATTAGGTGAACATTTGGCTCAGCAGTTAAGATACTGCTTAGAATGGCCATATGCCATGTCAGAGTGCCTGGTTCAAACCCTGGCTCCACCATTTCCTATGCAGCTTCCTGCTAATGCACTCTAGGAGGCAGCAGGTAATGGCCCCATGTGGGAGAACATCTGGGCTCCTGGCTTCAGCTTGCTGTTGTGGCATTTGATGAGTGAACTAGCAGATGGAAGCTCTCTTTGTCTCTCTCCCCAACCCCATCACTCTTTCAAAGAAATCAGTCTTTAAAGAATGATGATGGTTATGTCAGTGACAGTGATGACATGATGATGATAATGATAATGATAATGATAATGGTGATGGTGATGACAATGATGATGAAGGTGATGCTGCTACTGACAATGATCATGATGGCAATGGTAATGGTGAAAATAATACCAATGATGGTGATGATGATAATGCTGGTGCTGGTGGCAAATTAAATTCATTGAGTACTTACCATTTGCCTGGCATAGCTTTCTTTCACTTGAAACTCTTTTAACTGAAGTATAAGGTATATATAACAAAAGTCATGAATTTCAAGTACACAGGCATGCGGATGGAAGACCTTTCCCTCCCTCTCTCTCTCTCTTTGCCTCTCCTACTCTAACTTTTTCAAGTAAATAAATGAATTTGAAAAAAAAAGTGTACCAAGTTCCTTTGGCCTTCATTTCCCATCTCTGATGTCAGCAAGGCACCAGGAGGACCCCTGCCAGGGGGTTCCATTTCCTGCTCTCAGGAAGAAGAGTGCCAACACCTGCTATTTTTAAAAGTATCTTTAACTCAAAGTAAGCCATATGCCAAAATGGCATATTATGGAGTGACCAATGTCAACCCCCTTTACAGACAGAGACCAAATGGAAGCAGCCTTAAACTCCTATGTCCTGAACCAGTTGCAGTCACTGAGATCAAGGTAGATCATTAAAATGCAGGTTCCCACACTTCTTTTGTCTTATTACAGTTTCACATTGACTATATTTTATTGTACCTACTACATGAAGGTACCTCAATAGGTTCAGGAGAAAATGGAATTTAAAATTGTTTATTTTGATGCAAAATATTTTTTTTAAATCTGCACATACATTTTTGTTCTCCATAATCCATGCCCCTTGGTTTGGACATTGTTTATCCCCCACAAGAGCTTGTGTCTTGGGACTTGGGTCCCCAGTGTGGTGCTGGGGCCTTAAAGAGGCTGTAGTCATGTCAATGGTGGCATCACTCACAGAAGAAACTGACACTCCTCTTGTGGACTGCATTGGTTCCTGCAAGAATGAGTTGCTACAGAGACCAAGACAGCCCCTTCCCCAGCTCAGTCTCTGGCTTCCTGTATGGTCTTATGATCCTTCTCACACACTCCCACCATGATGTCATCCACTAGGATGTGGTGCAGCCAAGGGGCCCTCACCAGAGGCAGAACCCACGGGGCCTCCCAGTCTTGCACTTTCAGCCTCCAAAACCATGAGCTAAATCACCCTCTTTCCTTTTCTGTCTAAACTACCCAGGTATTTTGTTATAGCAACAGAAAATGGACTAATGCAAGTGCCTTCTGAGAGGGATAGACATTCCTACTGTGAGTGCTCTCAGCTGCACTGAGACTCAAGGCCCAGGAGGCAGATCCAGGAATTCAATGGCAGGCACCCCACCCTCCAGGCTGGGGCCCCAGGGACTCCGCTAAACTACAGTGTGGCCACTTGGAAGGTGCTTTGAGGAGCCCCAAGAGGTCCCTCTGGGAAAAAAGGCCACATCCCCACCTACTCACCCTGACATTGAAGCATGCCTTGAGACTCCTTCCTCTGAGAAAACACTTCATTTCCCAAGAGGTTCCTATTAAAAGCCATGAAATCAGGAGGCACCACTCCAGCGGCCACTCCTGCCAGTTAGCAGTGGCATCCATTTCCCCAAGAACTGGCGAGCTTACAGGGATGGAGAGTGTGGGGAAAGCCATCTGGTAGAAGCATGGGGGACAGGGATTACCTCAGTGGATACTTGGAGTTTTGGCAGCTTTGAGAACCAGCATGAAAGTTGACCTGAGGCAAACAGGGCTGTTGCCCTACTTGCCAAACCTTGCTGCTCTCACTGTCTTTTTTAAAGGCTCTGCTGGTGAA
This sequence comes from Oryctolagus cuniculus, assembly GCF_964237555.1. Taxonomy (NCBI): domain Eukaryota; kingdom Metazoa; phylum Chordata; class Mammalia; order Lagomorpha; family Leporidae; genus Oryctolagus; species Oryctolagus cuniculus. The sequence continues at coordinate 1,998,920 of NW_027208201.1, read as the reverse complement.
GACTTACCTTTCTCCACCTGCTCTGGAGAGAGATGGAACATGGGGCCCACCCTGTGCAAAGGGGAGCTCACCAATTCATTAACACTGCTGCAATGTAAGAGAGAGCAGCTGTCAGGTTGGGTCACCAACAGCACTGATCCTTATCCACAGATGCTTTCCCAGTAGTCAATGGAACCTTGTTGCTGCTGAAATACAAGTAAGGGGGCACATTTATATTCTAGACACTGAAACAACTGCATGATTTCTGGTGTTTTGAGAAAACATCCCAAGCTACTTGGAACGACCACCTGAAGAAGCTCTTAAGGGGATCAGTCAGGACTACATGCCATGCAATGGAAACCAAGTTCTCTGCCAGGGAGAAAATGTCACTTTTGCCTCATTGTTCATTGACTGCATTTCTAACTCTTGTAGAAGTATCTTATGTACACTGTGGGCTACAGCAAACACAGCATTGTATATGTGATAAATCCCATCACTCATGGTCATGTCAAAATCATGTGAAAGCAATGATTCCAAGGAGGTATTCAGTGGACAATACAGCAAGGTTTTGCAGGATGCCCCAGAAACTAGGCATCCAAAAGCCAGTGACTAGAATCTAGAGAGGTAAATGTCTTCTGGGTATTTGGAAGGGTTAGCTGTCCAAAGAAAGTTTTTGAAACCAGAGATCTCACTCCAGTGCTGTCAAAAAATAAGAGACCCATGGATGAATGGAGCAGGAAGTTTCTCACTGGTGGTGAAATCCCATTCTGAGGTGGTGACCCAGACTTTCCGTGTCATTAAATGTTTCCATGTTTTAAAACTGATGACTATGAGGGATCAGTGTCACAGAAAAGAATCACCACATTTGCTGATGATTTTAGGATCTTGATATGAAACCTATTCTGGAGTGAAATACATGACTCCTCAGTGACTGGAATCAATTCCACAAAGTCCACAAAGATGCCATTCTTCCGCATCTCAACTTTTAAATCAAAATTAAACTGAATACCTTTTGGGCAGTCTGTTATGGCCAAAGACACCCAGATCCACCTGAAATGAAGCATCAAGGAGACCATGCCAAGGGCCAGAGAAGTGTCTTTGGGGGCCATCTGATAGAGGGAAGGAAACTGACCACTGTCACTCAGAAGAGGTTCAAAAGACCCAAGAGTCAGCTAAGGGAAAATGCGAGAAATCTCTGTAAGGTTATTGCTATATTGAACAAAATTATTCCTGAGGAAATTAAGCGAATGATGGGAGTGTCAGAAGATTTTAGAATATTTCATTTTTCTCATCTCCCACTGTATATAAACTTCCTATTTCATGAGTCATTAGACTCACACGTTCAGGAAACCATTTCTCACTTTCACTCACCCACACTACTTAAGGACAAATCTCTGCACACCTTCTCTTTAGATCACACACTGTGGCAAATGTATAAGGTCACTGTAATGTAAATTTTTGTGTCTAATTAAGGCAGCTAAAGGTGATGTGCTTTTCTCCCTTTCCCTTGCACACTCACCTGTGGAACTTCGTAGAGTTCCCGGAGTGTTCCCATGTGGATAGTAATGCTTGTTCCTGATATTACAGCTATATACTTTCTCTGTTTCTGACACGTGTTATTGGGAACGGGCTTTTCCAGTCCAGCAAGCCAGATGAGGAGAATCTCCATCACCACAACATCACTCTGCATGACATTATAGAGGTCGAATCCTAAGGTCACATTGGGTAAAAGATGGGGGTTTTTTGTGATCTCCTCAATAGTGAAAACCAAGGCCAGAACATAACTTTTTTTTGGGGACTGGAACCTGCATGAAAGGCACAAGGATCTTAAGGAAAAAGCCTCCAATCCAGATTATCCTCAATTTTACTGCAATAACTGTTACAAATGGATTGGTTGTGGCCAAAAATTCATATGATCTAATCCTTTTCTGTACATTAGCAGAGGACAGAGTGTGAAAACTGCTGTGTTCGCAGGACAGAATCCTCAAAAGAACAAAAGCTGATATGACCTTGATCCTGACCCCCCAGCCTATATAATTCTGAAAAACAAGATCTGCTTTTGCACCACATGGTTGTCCATTCAGCCAAAGAACATGATCTCATTTATGATGCACACCTCATCAATTTAAATAATCTCTGGCATTTAAATCATCTTCTAAGTTTTTATATTTGCCCTCTCGAATGTTCGTGAACACCTAGGAAGAACATTCCAGTTTTCCAAGAAAGCATGACAAGGAAAGTCACATCATCTTTAGCATGCCTCCACACATGTTTCCTCAATTCACAAACTACAATGATTCTTCTGATCACATCAGCAAATGCTTCTTGAAATAGGAGTCATATGATCATAAGGCTGCAGGTTGTAATTGGAAGAAAGAACAATTCAACTGAAGGCTATGTGATCAGAAAGAGGGATGATGTTACAGCACTGAGAATGGTAGAGTGAAAGCCTGCCATTTACTCAGAAAAATCTCTTCCTCATCAAACTTACCCATCAACCAGCATCACAAGCCAGCATAATGAAATCAGATGCAGAGTTACAAGGAGGGAAACAGTGAAAAGGGGGGGCTCTTTAGAGAAGCCTAAACAATCACTGGGTGGACTTGAAACCTTGTGCTGTGAGACCTGTGATGCTTTACAATTAAGACAGTCATCCATTTTTAGAACACTAAGCATATCTTAAAGTAAATCATTAACAGTGGTATCAGTGTATTCCAAACAGGCCTTCTTCACTCAATTTTCCCTACAGAATTGATCATAAATAGTCTTCCATGCAAAGAACATGATGCAATTCTACTTTCTGGGTTGTGGCATTTCACAAAAATGTAAATGAGGAGTCCTTTGTATTTATTTCTGATGTCCGGTGTGTTGAGTCTTGATGAATGGACTAGATCATGCACAGTTTGTTAAGGGTTATTGTGTGCTCCAGAGAAAGTGACAGTTTTTCAGGTCTTGGTTCATGCTGCAACATAATATGTATGTATATATGTATATATGTGTGTATGTATATTATATACATATTCTCTCTATATACTTATATATAGGTATTCTATAACCATGTAAACGGTTGCTTTATATTGTTTTATATATAGTTTCTATAAATATTTGTTATCCAAATATGTCATTAATACTTTCTCTGCAGAATGAGGAAATTTGAGAAAATTCTTGCTAAATGAATCAAATAATATTCAGTTTTGTGTTTCATGTATCTCTGTTCCTCTCCTCATTCTTCTACACTTCTGTCAATTCCTCATCCTCTCATTTCTTTCTCCAATTCCTGTCCAGTACGAAAATGTCTAGAAGGCTCTTTAACACACTAGGTATTTGTGAGCTTCGCCATTTCAAACTGTTTTATGCTGCCTTTATTATCTCTAAGAACAGTTTATCAGGAATTACTGTTTATTTGAGTTTTGGTGAATCCAGCATTAGACGGTATAGTGTCTAAATCTATTGATATTCAATATGGCTTGTTTTTCCAAGTATCATCAACACAGGTATTTTCTTTTGGGTTTGCTAAGATTAGATTATGATCTCCAATTTGCATGGCATACATCTTGGAGGAATCTTGCTTCTATTCATAGAATCTACTCTTGATGCTGGAAATTCACTATCTCCTTATCTGTGCCATTTAGGGTACACTTAAATGATGTGCTGCATGAATAACCATGGGGAATACTACTACTAAAATAAATAAATATTTCATAAGTTGGATGCCTTGTGCACATATCAAATTAGGCAAATTTTTAAAAATCAATGTGAGTAAAATCATAACACCAAGCCAATTTCCATTAGATATTTTCTGGAGAGATCTCTGGACAAATGCCTAAAATACTCAATCAGTTGCATCACCTTGGTGGCACCAAATATGCTTCTCAAATCCATTGGCGCTAATGATAGTGCAATAATCTATGTCCTAATATCTACCTTCTATCAAAGATCTATGCAGTGTCAACCTACTTCTGGGAGCATTATAGTAAAAACCACTTAGAAAATTAGCACCTTCATAAACAGGTGAGAAGAAAATTATGCTGTCCTACAAGATACTATAATTTGTAAGCATAAAATTTATAAATATATGTATATACATATGAAGCATTTATATTTAGCTACAAAAAGAAAGTATCCTAAAGAGGGGAAGAAGCAGAATAAACCCCCTTCTGAAATGTATTTTTACAGAATAAGATAGAATCAGGGACACATTGTGAATGTTGTAGATTTCATTGAAGTTCTTATGGTATATTCATCATTAAAATATAATTATTATTGTAGTTGTGCAAAGCTGTTGCCCTGAGATTACTTTAACCTAGTTAAAAACTTACTTTCTTGAATATCATTCTCCTTTAAAACTGTAGAAGAAATGAAATGTTGTCATAGCCCCAAATCAAGCACATAAAAGAAAAGTTTGAGAGCACATGTGGAAGAGCTCATGTAATTCAGGTTTTTTCATTTCAGTGTATGGGTTCTGTAAGAATCTGCTGCTGAGGCGCAATAGGCCCCTGAGCTGATGAACGGGGCCAGGGAAGGACAAGAAAATACCAACCAGACTCTGCTTCCTCCTATGATGAGATAACATTTCCTGAACCATTCAAGGTGCTAGGCAAGAAGAAATGTCTTCTTCATGTCCAGAGTTAATTGTCAGTTTTTACAAGAGACAGATGATGGACAAGAAGAGAAAAAGAACACATTTCTTCATTCATTTGCACACCCCCAAAAATTAGCTCTTATGTAAATTAATGGAAAATTATTTTAGCAAGAACTTACCATCTGTGTGTGAGAATATTCTGGAAATTATACATGGTTCTTGGAAAGAAGTATGTGCAAAGGGGGGAAAAGCAGCAATCTCAATACATCCATCCTTGTAAAAACTCCATTCCATCTGGAAAAATGTTGTTGCAATCATCATAACAAGAAACAAAGAGATACAGCTGCAGAAAGAGCAACAGAATAATCAAAGTGAAGATCCTCAAAATCTGTGAAAAACCCTAGGACAGGACAGCATTTCAACATGCAGTGTCATGCAGATGCATACATATAGTGTGTGTGTGTGTGTGTGAGAGAGAGAGAGAGAGAGAGAGAGAGAGAGAGAGAGAGATTGCCTGAATCAAGCTACTTTAATACTGCTCCATCTGATGTCTTTCCACCAGCTGTCCACTCATCCATGGGGGAATCTGGAACCCTTTCTGCTCTGAGGATCTGTAGCTCAGGTCTTCTGTCCTGGTGAAAAACACAAGAAACAAAGCATGTTTGTGAAGATCCTCTTCACCACAGGTGTCAGGATTTTCCCCAAGTCCATGGATGCAGACTCAAGGGAGAAACCCCTGTTAGTTACATTTGGTCCAAGGGCTTTGTCAAAAACCTTTCCATGAACTTTTTACAATTATGTACCTGGACTGCATCAGAGGACACGAACGGAGGCATCAGGTGTGGATCTCATTAAGGTTTCAGACCAGAAATCTCCAGTGTCACACACTTCAAAGACCCAGAGAGCAATGGGGCAACCTCCCGCACCCAGTGTTCTGGGCAGGCCCACATTACCTAGATGCAACACAGACCCCAAACCAATCCTGTTTAAGTTCCCATTCGGTATGTCAAATCACCACATCTTCAGTTGTAAAACATGAAACTCTTCCATGTTGCTGTTAACCGTGGTAATCTCGTGTTGATCTGTTTTTGCACCTTCAACCTTGGTTGATGCTCTCATGCGAACTAGGGACTCTTTGACTACTTACCACTTTTTACTACAAAGCAGACAATACCAGCCAGAAGTCACCTCTTTATTCCCACCACAACAAACACCAAAGGCAGAGTAATGCCTGCAGACTCTTGCATTGCTTGGATACAAGCAACTTTCAGGATGCTTATGTAGGTCACCATCAGGGCAGCTACATACCTTTAAACTCTGTTAAAACCCACAGACTGCACAACACAAGAATGAACACAATGGATAGCATGTGCTGCAGGCAATAATGATGATCAACACTGACTAATAATTTGTGCTTGCATGCCAGTGTGATGTATTGCTAATAAAATAAATCTAAAAGGATGGGGTAAAGAGGGCATATAGGAAAATGCTATTATTCCACTCTGAAGTTTTCTGAACTCAAACTGCTATCAATGAGATGCCTAATATTTTCAGCAAAACACATTTTCCATTGCCTAGCCACTGCTCTGATGCCATAAGGGAGATTTTGAATAGAGGCTCGTGCAAATTGAAAATGAGTATAGCCACAATGCACACAAAATTCACTGACTTGCATAAAAATGAGAACATAATGACTTGATGAGTTAGATTTATTACCAGTACAGTGATGAAACTTTCACCTATTCATTTAAACAAGAAAAGTCAATCTAAATCAGAGAAAATATCTCTTATTTTGTCTCATGTGTAGAAACTAAAAGTAGAGTCATTCTGAATGCACACAGTTCACTGAACAAAGGTTGAGAACAGAGAGGACGAAGTCCACGCAATGAGAAGGCTTAGAAATTGCATGGAAAATGTGTGTTATGAATATGTGTGTTTGTAATAAAATATGAAAATGTGTGTTTGCAATAAAACTGACGAATGAGAAGAGATTTCACATAGTGTTACATGCCTTACACCTTGGAATTGCACAGCAAGGAAGAAGCAGGATTGGGCAGAGGCACCATATCACTGCCAGGGGCATGTGCTCATCCTCTGACCTCCACAAAGTCCTATGGGATATAAAGGCAGAGAGTGCATGTACAAGTGGTCCTACTGTTTCAATACACCTGCCTTGCTAATTCTGATGCCGGATAAGATTTGAAAGCTCTGAGGGCTCCTGTGCAAGGTGAAACTCTTGCTGAGGGCTGCTGTTGCCTGAGGAATCTCACCTGAGTCTTTGGTGCACAAACACCTATTTGGATGAAGTCTCAATCTAGGGGCAAGTGGTGGTCTACACGAGGGCCTCCGTAAACTCCCAGAGTTGCATGATAAAGATCTCTGGAGGTGGTACTGTGGTGCAACAGCATAAGTCTGCACTTCTGGCACCGGCATCCTACATGAGTACTGATTCATGTCCAGCTGCTCCTCTTCTGATTCAGCTCCCTGCTCTATCACCTGGGGAAACAGTGCAGGATGGCCAAGTTCTTGGGCCCCTCCACTCAAGTGGGATACAGAAAAAGCCCCTGGCTTCTGGCTTCGGATCAGCCCAGCTCCAGTCTTATTGGCCATTTAGGTAGTGAACCAGTGGATGCAAGATCTCTTTCTCTCTCCCTCTGCTTTGCAAATAAGTAAATAAATATAAGCTAATAAAACATTAATGAAGAGACCCAATGGTCTCTCTAGGTGGCATTTAGCACAGTCCTGTGGAAAAATTCCAATCCATCATCAGCCATGGGTGTGCTCACAGGGTCTGAGGGTTACCTTGATCCCCTGAAGGAATCCAGACTTGTGCAGAAGAGCAAGAACAGACTCCCTAACACCCACCATTGTTGGACTGCAAAGACAACCTGAATGTTGTTCTGCAGCACCAATGTTCATCTGATTTCAATGTAAGGGGATCCATAAGACCCCAGAAGAACCAAGAAAAAACATATCTGTATACAACATTCTCTGAATAATATGATAATTATTGTTTCTGAGGAATATGGTTGTGCATGGTTTATCTATTTTTCTTTATATTTAATTTTGGATTTAATTTCCCATGTCTACATCTTGTATAATAAAAAGATAAATGATGCTTCCACATTGAAAATAAATGCCCATGCATTTATACCTAAACTATGAGCACTCCTATTTTAAACAAAAAAAGGAAACAAGCCAAGTCAGAATAGAATAGATTCTTCATATAATGAATACACATATGTGTGACTCAATTATTTCTAATAAATCCAAGTATCAATGAGACACTATTTGCACATACCAACTCAGGCCACCTGTTAAGATAACCAGTGTGAAGGGAATAATAGTGTTATAACTGTCTAGAATGCATCATTTTAATTCTTGAGGATTTCGGACATATGCCTGAAATACTGCATCACATGAATTGCTTGGTTAAACCAATTATATGGTCCATTATAGTGGATTCTCAGAATCCATTGGCTTAAACCATAATGCAGGGGCCAGTGCCATGGCTCACTTGGATAATCTTCTGCCTGTGGTGCCGGCACACCATATATGTGCCAGGTTCTATTCTTGGTTGCTCCTTTTCCAGTCCAGCTCTCTGCTGTGGCCTGGCAAGGCAGTGGAGGGTGGCCTAAGTGCTTGGGCCCCTGCACACACATGGGAGACCAGGGAAAAGCACCTGGCTCCTGGCTTCAGATCGGTTCAATGCCGACTGTAGCAGCCATTTGGGGAGTGAACCAATGGAAGGAAGACCTTTCTCTCTCTCTCTCTCTCTCTCTCTCTCTCTCTCTCTCTTACTGTCTGTAATTCTACCTGTCAAACAATAAAAAATCATAATGCAAAGAACGATGCCCTAATATCTATCTTCTATCAAAGATCTATGTACTGCCTTCTTACTAACTGGATTATTAAAGTAGAAGTCAGTTTGAAAGTCAGAAACCTTCAGAAATTGGTATGATAATAAAATTATGCTAGACCTCAAAGATATATTTAGGTCTAAATTAAATATAAAGGTAGTTACATGGAAGAAAAATATCATATTTTACTACGAATGCAAACCTAAGAGAGGAGGAGGCAGAATAACCACAAATTTCAAATATCTATATATTTTTGCAGTTGTCTAAACACAAAATTATTACTTATGAACTGAAACATTTTCTTTCTTGGCCTATCTTTTATTTTCAATGGGGATTTTTTAAAATGCATTCTTATGGTCCCCAAATCAAGTGCCAGGTAGAAAAGTTGATCAGCACATGTAGAAGAACTCAAGTAAACACAAGGATGTTCATTTCAGTGCCTGGGCCGGGAGACAGTGTTTTTTCAAACTGATCAAATTGGAGAATGGAGGACAGGAAGTATAACAAATACCCTCTCTTTTCTTCTATGAGGAGATGCAGTGTCACACCAACATTCTAAGATTAGTAAAAAGAAATGTCTTGATGAGGCCACAAGCATCTAGAGATTCACAAAAGAAGACAGTTCACTTAATCTAGAGTCATAGTATCGCAAGAAAAGCCACCAGAGCAAAAAACAAAAAAAAAAGAAGAAAAATGCAAAGAATATCTCCACAATGCCAACAAGAAACAAGGAAAACATCATGATGCTCCCAAATGAACATGACACTCCAGTACATGATTATGATATGATGAAAGAGAAGATTGCAAAATATGGAATTGAAAAATTTATGATAAGAACATTTAGAAATTATCATAAGCAAATGCATGAACTACAGAAACCCAAGCAGGACATGACAGAAAATCTCTCTTATGAAAATGAAATATTAAGGAGGAATCAAAATGAAACGAGGAATTCAGTAGAACGTGAAATTGAAATACTGAAGAGAAATCAAAATGAAATGAAGAATTCAATAGAACAAACAAACACATTTGAGAGCCTTAAAAATAAAATCAGTGAGGCAGAATAGAGAATATCTGACTTAGAAGACAGAGCACAGGAAAGTATATAGTCAAACCAAAGGAAAGAAGAGGAAATAAGAAATCTCAAAAATATTGATACATGATACTATTAAAAACCCAACATTTGGGTCCAGGGAGTTCCTGAAGGTGTGGAGAGAGAAAGGATTAGAAGGCCTTTTTAATGTGATACTAGCAGAAAATTCCCCAGGTTTGCAGAAGGAAAGAGAAATCCAAGTACAGGAAGCACATAGACATCCCAATAAACAGACCAAAAGAGAGCTTCATCATAACACGTTGTTATCAAGTTCACCACAGTGAAACATAAAGAAAAGTTTCTAAAATGGGCAAGAGAGAAACATCAGATTACTCTTAGAAGATCTCGAATTAGACTAACAGCAGACTTCTCAGCAGACCCTACAGGCTAGGAGGGAATGCCATGATATAGCCCAAGTACTAAGAGAAAAAAATGCCACTACACAGTATTATATCCTGCAAAGCTCTCATTTGTTAATGAAGGTGAAATAAAGACCTTTCATAGCAAAAAAAAAAAATTGAAAGAATTTGTCACCATTCATCCAGCCCTGCAAAAGATGCCTAAAGATTTGTTACACACAGAAACATAGATACATGGCCAGTGATACAAAAAAGGTAAAGGAAGAAAATCGATCAGTAAAAGATCACAGGAAGCTCAAAGAATTTATTAGAAATATCTTTGGAAAAAATGACAGGGCAAAGTCACTACTTATCAATAGTCACATTGAATGTAAATGGCCTCAACTCTCCAATTAAAAGACATAGACTGGCTGGCTGGATTAAAAAACAAAACCCATGAATTTTCTGCTTGCAAAAAGCACATCTTTCCAACAAAGGAGCATACAGACTAAAAGTGAAAGGTTGGAAAAAGTGTTTCTATGCCAACAGAAACCAAAAAAAGAGCTGGCATAGCCATCTTAATATCACACAAAATAAACTTTAACAAAAAATCTGTTAAGAGAGACAAAGAGGGGCAGTATATAATGCTTAAGTGTTCAATTCAACACTAATTGGAAGATGTAACTATTATAAAAGTACATGTACCTAATCACAGGACACTAGGTTATTTAACAGATATGTTTAGGAACTTAAAAAGAAGACTTACACTCCAATACAGTAGTATAGGGGGACTTCAATACTCCATTCTCAGAAATAGACAGATCGATCAGATAGAAGATCAACAAGGAAACAGCAGATTTAATAAAAACTATAGACCAACTGAATCCAACATATATCTACATAACTTTTCATCCTATACTTAAAGAATACACATTCTTCTCAGCTGTACAAGGAACCTACTCTAGGATTGACCACATACTAGGCCATAAAGCAAGTCTCAGAAAATTAAAAAGAATCGAAATCAAACCATGTATCTTTTCAGACCACAAAGGAATGAAGCTGGAAATTAGCAACTCAGGAATCCCTAGATCACATGCAAACACATGGAGACTGAACAACATGCTCTGAAATGAACAGTGAGTCATAGAAGAAGCAAAACAGAAATCAACAACTTTATGGAAGTTAATGAGGATAACAACACAACATATAAAAATTACAGGATAAAGCAAAATGAGTGTTAAGAAGAAAGTTTATAGCAATAGGTGCCTACATCAAGAAATTGGAAAGGGACCAAATAATGAGAGCCAATGCATCTCAAGGATCTAGAAAAACTAGAGAAACCAGATGCAAAACTATTAGGAGAAGAGAAATAATTAAAATTAGAAAAGAAATCAACAGAATTGAATCAAAAAAATACAAAAGATCAGCAAAATGAATGGATGGATTTTTGAATAAAAACTCAATTGCCACACAATTGGACCAACTAACTAAAAAAAGAAGAGAAAGGACCCAAATCAATAAAATCAGAGATGAAAAAGGAAATGTAACAACAGACACCACAGAAATAAAGAGTCATCAGAAATTATTAGAAAGAGTTGTATACCAGTAAACAGGGAAATCTATCAGAAATGGATAGATTCCTGGACACATACCACCTGCATAAATTGAACCATGAAGACATAGAAAATCTAAACAGACCCATAACTGAGACAGAAATTGAATAAGCAATAAAGTCCCTCCAAACAAAGAAAAGCCCAGGGCCAGATGGATTCACTGCTAAATTCTACCAGACATTTAAAGAACTAACACCAATTCTTCTCAAACTATTCAGAACAATCAAAAAAGAGGAATCCTCCCAAATCCTTCCTATGAAGCCAGCATCACCTTAATTCCTAAACTTGAAAAAGATGCAGCAGAGAAAGAGAATTACAGACCAATATCTCTGATGAACATAGACATAAAAATCCTCAATAAAATCTGGCCAATAGAATGCAACAACACATCAGAAAGATCATCCACCCAGACCAAGTAGGATTTATCTCTGGTATGCAGGGATGATGGTTCAATGTTTGCAGATAAATCAATGTGATACACCACAGTAGCAAACTGCAAAAACAACATATGATTATCTCAACAGATGCAGAGAAAGCATTCGATAAAATACAACACCCTTTCATGAAGAAAACTGTAAGCAAATTGGGTATAGAAGGAACATTCCTCAGTACAATCAAATCAATTTATGAAAACTCACGGCCAGCATCCTATTGAATGGGGAAAAGTTGGAAGCATTTCCACTGAGATCTGGTACCAGATAGGGATGCCCACTTTCACCACTGCATTTCAATATAGTTCTGGAAGTTTTAGCCAGAATAATTAGGCAAGAAAAAGAAAATTTTTAACTTTTATTTAATGAATATAAATTTCCAGAGTACAGCTTATGGATTACAATGGCTTCCCCCCCATAACTTCCCTCCCACCCGCAACCCTCCCCTTTGACTCTCCCCCCCTTCCATTCACATCAAGATTCATTTTCAATTCTCTTTATATACAGAAGATCAGTTTAGCATATATGAAGTGAAGATTTCAACAGTTTGCACCCACATAGAAACACAAAGTGAAAAAGACTGTTTGAGTACTAGTTACAGCATTAAATCACAATCTACAGCACATTAAGGACAGAGATCCTGCATGAGGAGTAAGTGCACAGTGACTCCTGTTGTTGACTTAACAAATTGACATTCTTTTTTGTGGCATCAGTAATCACCCTAGGCTCTTGTCATGAGTCACCAAGGCTATTGAAGCCTTTTGAGTTCACCAACTCTGATCATATTTAGACAAGGTCATAGTCAAAGTGGACGTTCTCTCCTCCCTTCAGAGAAAGGTACCTTCAAGAAAAAGAAATTAAAGGGATACAAATTGGGAAGAAAGAAGTCAAACTATCCCTCTTTGCAGACGATACGATTCTTTACTTAGAGGATCCAAAGAACTCTACTAAGAGACTGTTGGAACTCATAGAAGAGTTTGGCAAAGTAGCAGGATATAAAATCAATGCCCAAAAATCAACAGCCTTTGTATACACAGGCAATGACATGGCTGAGAAAGAACTGTTAATATCAATCCCATTCACAATAGCCACAAAAACAATCAAACACCTTGGAATAAACTTAACCAAGGATGTTAAAGAACTCTATGATGAGAATTCCAAAATCTTAAAGAAAGAAATAGAAGATGATACCAAAAAATGGAGAAATCTTTCATGCTCATGGATTGGAAAAATCAGTATCATCAACATGTCCATTCTCCCAACAGCAATTTACAGATTCAATGCCATACCAATCGAAATACCAAAGACATTCTTCACAGATCTGTAAAAAATGATGCTGAAATTCATATGGAGACACAGGATATCTCAAATAGCTAAAGCAATCTTGTACAACAAAACACAGCCATAGGCTTCACAATACCACATTTCAAGACATACTACAGGGCTGTTATATTCAAAACAGCATGGTACTGGTACAGAAACAGATGGGTAGACCAATGGAACAGAATAGAAACACCAGAAATCAATCTAAACATCATCAGCCAACCTGTATTTGATCAAGGATCTAAAACCAATGCCTGGAGCAAGGATAGTCTATTCAACAAATGGTGCTGGGAAAACTGGATTTCCACGTGCAGAAGCATGAAGCAAGACCCCTATCTTACACCTTACACGAAGATCCACTCAACATGTATTAAAGATCTAAATCTATGACCCAACACCATCAAATAATTGGAGAACATTGGAGAAACCCTGTAAGATATAGGCACAGGCAAAGAATTCTTGGAAAAGAGCCCAGAGTCACAGGCATTCAAAGCGAAAATTAACAATTGGGATTACATCAAATAGAAACTTCTTATGTCTGGCACTGGCAAAAGAAAATCAAAGCAAAATTTATAATAAACAAAATGAACAGATGGAAAAGTTTGCAGAATCACTTCTACATATAATGAAATCTTGGTGTGTATCACATCATTTGAAATTCATATGAAATGATATATAATTAAGGAGTTTCTGACAATGAATTATACATATTATAATGACAACATGTCTAATGATTGCACTGAAATATTCCAACTATATTACTAAGCTGATTTTAGTATAGACTCCAATGAATGATTAAAAGTAGCAACCAAATGTGTAATTCATTTTATCAAAATAGGAAGATAACAAGGTCAATGAGTTGACAATGAAAATACAGGATTGAAAAGAAATGAGATGGGTTTGTGCTTATGAACATAAAACCCAGGCTAAGAAATTAGTACACAGTATTATTTTGAAGGAGGAGGATTAGGACCACCATGAGGGTGTAGTGGATATAACCACCACCTGTAAACCTAACATCCCATGTTGGTGCGAGTTCATGGCCTGTCTGCTCCACTTGCAACTCAGCTCCTTGTTAAGATCTAGAAAAGTCTCTGGAAGATGGCCTAAGCCTTTCCGTCCCTGGTACTCACATGGACACCTGAATTAACCTCCTTGCTTTGGCATGAACCAGCACTGGCCCACTACAGATATCTTCACATTCCATCACAAGATGGAAGGTTTATCCCACTCTCTCTTCATTTTCTGTGGATTGGTCCTTCAGAACAAAAATGTTTTAAGAAAAGTATAAATTGTTCATAAGGAGGTCACATGCTGCAAGTTATTTTATAACATCACAATGCAAAATCAGTTTTATAAATTTTAGTTTCTAACCATTGAAAACTGAGAGAGCCTAAGAGCTATTCCTGAGAACATCTGTTTCCTTGGAAATTATTCTATCCCTGAATCCTTTCAAAACATTCTTCTCAGGTCTGAAGAGAATAATGTAGCACTTGGGAACAAAGATGCAGCCCAGGAGCCCTGCACTGGAGCACAAGATGGAGAAGACCTCCACAGCCACCATGACCTTCCCCTTGGTGCTGTGGTAGACAGGCAGGAAGGTCACCCAGACACTGCAAAACACCAGCATGCTGAATGTCAGGAACTTGGCTTCATTGAAGGTGTCAGGCAGATTCCTGGCTAGGAAAGCCACAGTAAAGCTGGCCAGGGCCAAGGAACCCAGGTAGCCCAGGACACAGTAGAAGGCAGTGACCGAGCCCTTGTTGCACACCAGAATGATGTGGCCATGCTCAGAGTGTGCATCTGTGTCAATAAAGGAAGGAGAAGTCCCAAGCCAGAAGCCACAGAGAGCCAGTTGGATCAGGCAGCAGATGGGAATAATGGAGTTAGGTAACCCTGATATCAGCCAGTGTCTCATTCTTCTCCCTGGGCCAGTGACCCTGAAGGCCAGAAGCACAGTGATAGTTTTGGCCAGGACAGTGGAAATAGCCACAGTGAATACCACTCCAAATGTGGTCTGCTGGAGGACACAGGTGGTTTTGTTGGGACGACCAATGAACACTAAGGAGCAGAGGAAGCAGAAGATGAGGGTGATGAGCAGGATGTAGCTGAGACAACGATTGTTGGCCTTGACTATGGGAGTGTCTCGGTGCTTCACAAAGACCCCAAGGACAACAACGGTGAGGACAGAGAAGCACAGAGCTGTGCAGACCAGGGTCATCCCCAGGGCATCTTCAAACGACAGAAAGGTCACTCTTTTGTGGAAGCACTGGTTTCGCTCTGTGTTGGCATACTGAAGATCTGGACACTTCACACACTGGTCCATATCTAGTGAGAAACATACAATAACATCATCCCAATTTCCTGATTCACAAGGACCCGACTTAGCCAGTTTAAGCAAGTAGTCCTTATTTGGTGTTGAAATAGCATATAAGATGACATCTACAAATTATTGGCCATTATTCATGCCCATCTTCCTCATGTTAGCCAGAGTTATTACTCCATCTCCCTAAGTACCTTACATACTCATGAGTACATGCTCTTTTTGTCCTAACAAAGTACTAAGGGCTACTCTCTGAACCTACTCATGGTACTTTAAAAACCTACATTTTTGACCTGTTTCATTTTAACACCTCAAATTCATTCTTCACGGTTTCTTCAGATTGGGAAGTGATGATCAAGATGCCAGGGGTTTCTATGTGTGGTAAAGACTACTCTGACCTTTATACATTGCACATGCTTGCTGCATCCTCACTTTGAACAAGAGCAAGCAGCAGTCCTTGTTTTCTTAATGAATACATTCTTTCATAATTCAACTTTTTTTAACTAATGCTTTTTTCATAGATAGAACTTTGGGAATATAGGGGTTCCTTCCCCTAAAACCACCTTCCCATCCCAACTCTCATCCCACCTCCCTCCCCCTCTCCCATCTCCTTCTTTATTATGGTTCATTGTTAGTTTGATTTTAAATATAGAAGACCAACTCCATATTAAGCATAGATTTGAACAGTTTGCATCCATGAAGACAAACTACATATAGAATAGAGTTTGGGGAAAAATTGCAGTCAATTCTCAAAGCACAACTCATTATGGATGGAGTTCCTACATGGGGAATAAATGCACGGTGACTCTGTTATTCCTTTAACAATTAACACTCTTATGTATGACATCAGTGATCAGCCGAGGCTCTTGACATGGGCTGCCATCAGTATTTGGACATTGCCATAAGCAGTTGGATGTTCTCTCCTCCCTTCTGAGAAGAGTATATTCTTCTTTGATGACCATTTCTTTCCATTTAGGTCTCACGGAGATCCTCCATGGAGGCTATTTTTTGCCAGAGTCTTGGCTTTTTATGCCTGCAGTAAGCCCTTGTTTTAATGGTGTTATTCCCTCTGGATTCTCATGGCCCTCTTAATGACCAAAGGATCCCAGTTTTATTTCTAAGGAGTGTTTATTTATTTATTTATTTATTTATTTATTTATAATTTAATGAAAGGCAGAGTTTTGGAAGGAGGAGGAAAAGTAGGAGAGAGGGAGAGTGAGAGGGAGAGAGAGAAGGACAGGAGGACAGGGAAAAAGAGAAGGGGAAAGAGAAAGAGGGAAAAAGAGAAAGGAAGAAATCTTCCACCAGTGATTCACACCCCAAATGATGGTAATAGCTGGAACTAGGCTGTCTTAAGGCAATAAATGGGAGCTTCTTCTGGGTCTCCTACATGGTGTGGACTCAGAAACTTGGGCTGTCTTCTGCTGCTTTCCTAAGCATCAGCAGAGAGCTGCATTGGAAGTGAAGCAGCTGAGACTGGAACTGCAGCCCAACTGGGATGCTGGCATTCCAGCCAGAGGCTTCAACTCCTAGTCACAGTACTGGCCCAGGTTCCCACTCTTAATTTCATGCACTGGGATATTTACTGTGTGAATTTGGGGTGCACAGAAAGTACCCTGTTATCTCACTAAACCACATCTCTCTAAGGTAGGATCTGGATAGCCATTCTATGGGCAAGTACTGATTGAGAGATCACCATTAGAAAGCAGATGGTCAAGTTCTAGAGAAACGCAGAAGAGTTGTACACTTGATACCTTCTGGATAAGATGCCACCCTTGAGCAGATTTCCATCAAGGAACACACTGGGATGCTGCCTGTAATCAAAGTCAGTCTGGAGATCACCTTGAACCCTACTGGCATAGTTCCACTTTGCTACCTTTTTATCCTTGAACATGAATTTTCTTTCTCTGTCAGTATCCCCTTCTATACATTGCTCCATCGATGTCAGATATTGCAACTTGAAGATGTCTTCCAAAATTTAGGTGGTCTTATCTTTGGATAGTTCCTACTTTTGAGATATTACATGTGCTCATTTTCAGAGCTTTGTTTTCCAGAATTGGTAAGCAAAAATAACTGGTTTTTTGCAATTAATCTAGTATTCCAGCACTACTTAACTCAGTTACTGATTTTTGATTGTATTACACCATCCCAAGATTAGTTGAAAATGATTCCACTTTTATATCTTCCTTTATAATAAGTTGCATGGCTTTCATTTCTATTATATGCACAAAGCAGACCATCCTGGTAATTTCCTGCATAAGTTGCACTCTTTCTTCAACTTTGTATCCAATCTTCAGCCATAACTTCCATGATTTTAGCATTCTAAAGCACACTTTAGGATTGAAAACTGATCCTTCTTTTTGGCATTTTTGAGTTGTCTTGTTCTTCTTGTATAATTCTCAGATCACTTAGATTTGTTAAATGTTTTTCTTCAGTCATGCTATTCTTCTTCTTATTATTGTATGCAAGCCATTGGGCATGATGTAAACTATTTAAAAATACTGTTGGATTTATGTTGTTTAAAATTTCAAATGTGTGAATTTATTTCAACAACAGTGTCTTACAATTTCATTTTACTGAAATATCTGGCAGTATTTGACCAAACAAGTTAAGATGTTTCTGTAGAAGAAACAGAATTTTTCCATTTTTCCTATTCTGTACAGGAGTTGAGAAAGAGTTCCTTTCCTATGTGAAAGTGTTTATCACAATAAAAGTATTAAGCATTATTTTAATAATCTTCAAGATACTTGAATTTTTTAAAAATTTCTCAATGTATTTCATCATTTTTATATCTGGAAATTTCTGAATTTCTTCTCTATTCAAACTATCACCATTAAATGATTAAAAAGTTCTAGTATTACTATTTTTATATCTGTGCAGAGATCTCTTCAGCTCTCTTTGTGTAACACACACAGACATTGTAATCTTGTTTTTAGTACTGTTCCAACTTTCTGAGGTTCATAAATTTTGCTTGTTTTATGAGCACCACCTATAAGCTCTTCCAATTTTTATTTACCTCAGTTTCCTTATAATGTCCACATCCTATCTTCAAGGGTTTGTGTTGAATTTGATGTCATTAACCTACCTTGCTATGCATTCTTTTTACCATGCATGTCAGCATGTATTATTTTGAAATAAATTTTACTCATGAGTGTATGTGTGTATGCATAGGAATGTTCCTGAAGATATATATTTTCATAAGCAATGATTTTTCTCAAAGGCTAAGCTTAGCTCATTTATGATATCTGATGAGTGTTATCCTTAGCATGATATACTATATAATTTCTAATACAGCTTTTCATCTTACACACAGTTTGATGAGAGTTGTGCTTTCTCACTGCAAGCATGCTATATTTGAATTTGGTGAAAGCATTTTATCTAAACACACACAAGGAATGCAGACATGAATTTACCTAAATGATTTTGCAAATACTACATGTGGTAAAGTATAGTGTGCAAAATTTTATCCTTTTAGGGATTATTACTGAATATAAGGTTTAACTTCCACCAGAAGATGAAAAGAATCTTCTCAGCAGTCATAATCCACATCCTTTTCTTTTCATGGAGAAGAGGAAATTCTAAGAAACAGGTGTTAATTTCTCCATGAAGCTGGCACTGACATACCTGTCTGATTGGAAATCTCATTCTCAGAACAAGGTGTGCAATCAAAACAACAGGTAGGCTTCCCCTCCAGAGGGGCTTTCCTGAATCCAGGGCTGCAACTCTCACTGCATACTGAACGTGGAGTCTGAGAAAAATCAAATGAATATTGGTCATATTGGGAATGTTACTTCTGTTCCAAGTAGAGGGTTTTCAAGTCCTGCACAACCTATTCACTGAAACTGTAAACACCTATTTCTGACACAATCATGACATGCAAGTTTATTTCCTAAATAAAAAGATTCAAAACATGTGGAGGAACAAGTGTGTGTACTGTCCATCCTCAGACACTAAAAACATAACAAAGTATTTAGATTGGGAGGGGTGTGGTTTAATGTCTCTAAGTATGTTATAATAAGCCAAGTTGCACAAATCCCCATATTAATTGGAGGGTAACAATGTATAGTGTGAATCTTATGATCAGACCAACTTACCTCTGTAATTCCTGTGGCCCACTCTATCAAATTCTCAGAGAGAGACAACTGTTGGCTCTGTGGAACATACGGGGAAAACTGTCCTACTTTAACCTTATGTCCAACACCATATGGAAAATTCAGAAAGTTGAGAATGTCATATTCAGCTTCCAAATTCCTCATGTGATTCAAATTCACTAGGTCACCCGCAGGATTGGTAAGTTGGAGGTTCTTGAGAAATGGGTGCAACTGAAAAAATGCATCATATTCTCATGAAGACTGCCCAAGCAATAACACATCAAACCCAGGTTAGAGAAAGCCTTTTGTCTGTAATCACAAATAAACAAAGGGAACTTTTTATAGCCACCCAATGAATTAAAACTAAAAACCTGATGAGGACTACATCAAAATAAGTGTGATTTCACTCACGTTCATCCAAAAACAAGGGCAATCAAAAATATCTAACTGTGAAATTATGACAGTTTCAAAATGTGGTCCACGTTACCAACACTCACTTATTTTCCCAGTGTCCCTAGGACAACCATCTGTAATGCAGTTACCAGAATAAAATACTATGCAATTTAATGAGATGTCTTATGTACATTGTGGATGAGCATACTCAGCAACATTTGACACTAAAAAGTAATAATTTTTTACTTCTGAGACTGAAAATGGAATGACACAGTCTAGGTATTCACAAGTCATAATTAAATTGTCAGGATGGGAGAGTAATTTTTAAGACACAGCACTGATGCTTATCCAAGTTACCTTCCCACTTGAAAATGGAACCCTGTTTCTCATCACAAATTACAAAAAAAGGCTCATTTATATCTTGTGATTGAAGGAAGGATCCCAAGTTATTGGTTTGAAAACCCGCAGAAGCTTTTAAGGGGATCATTCCAATAAAACAAGTCATGCAAAGGAAACCAAATTACCTGCCAAGGAGAAAATTCCACCTTTGACCCACTGCTCACTGGCTGCATTTCTAACTCTTGTAGAAGCATCTCATGTACACTGTGGGCCACAGCATACACAGCATTGTATATGTTGTAACTCCCATCACTCATGCTCATATCAAAATGATGAAAAGGCAAGGATTCCAAGGAGGCATTCAGTGGACAGTTTCTCAAGGTTTTGCAGGATGGCCCAGTAACTGAGCAATCAAAATATAGTGACCAGAATGTAGAGAGGTAAAAGTCTTCTGGGTATTTGGAAGGGTTAACTGTCTGAAGAAAGTTTTTGAAACCAGAGATCTCACCATGGTGGTGTGAAAAAATGAGAGTCCCATGGAATGAGTGGAGCAGGATATGATGCTCATCGCTGGCAAAATCCCATTGTGAGGTGGTGACCCAGACTTTCCATGTCATTACACGTTCCCATGTTGGAAAGCTGACGCCTATGAGTGAATCAGTGTCACAGAAAAGAATCACCACATTTGCTGATGATTTTAGGATCTGGATATGATACAGCCTCTGGAATGAATTATGTGACTCCTCAGTGACTGGGATGAATTCCACAAAGTCTACACAGATGCCATTCTTCTGCATCTCGACTTTCAAATCAGACATAAACTGAATACCTTTTGGGAGGTCTGAGATGGCCAAACCCACCCAGGTCCAGCTGAAATGAAGCATCAAGGAGACCATGCCATGGGCCAGAGAAGTGTCTTTGGGGGGCATCTGATAGAGGGAAGGAAACTGAGCACTGTCACTCAGAAGAGGTTCAAAAGATCCAAGAGTCAGCTAAGGGAAAAGGCAAGAAATCTGTGTAAGGTTATTGCTATAGTGAATAATCTTATTTCTGAAGAAATTAAACAAATGATGGATGGATCAGAAGATTTTAGAATATTTCATTTTTCTCATCTCCCATTACATATAAACTTCCTAGTTCATGAGTCATTAGACTCACAGGTTGAGGAAAACATTTCTCATTATCACTCACCCACATCACTTTAGAACAAATGTGGCTACTTCACCAAATCTCTGCACACCTTCTCCTTAGAATATGCACTGTGTGAAATATATAAGGTCTCTGTCACTTAAACTTTTGGGTCTAAGTAAGGCGCCTAAGGTGATGTGCTTTTTCCCTCTCCCTTACACACTCACCTGTGGAATTTTGTAGAGTTCCAGGAGTGTCCCCATTTGGGCAGCAATGCTTGTTCCTGATATTACGGCTACAGACTTGCTCTGTTTCCTACACGTGTAATTGGGAACATACTTTTCCATTCCCGCAAGCCAGATGAAGGGATTCTCCATCACCATCATGTCACTGTGCATGACATTATAGAGATCAAATCCCAATGTCATGTTGGGTAAAAGATGGGTGTTCTTGTTGATCTCCTCAATAGCAAAAACCAAGGCCAGAACATATTGGTAGTTTTTGGATTGAAACCTGCATGAAAGGCACAAGGATCTTTAAGGGAAAAGCCTCCAATCCAGATTATCATCAATTCTACTGTAATTACTCTGACAGATGGATTGGTCATGGTCAAAAATTCAAGTGTTCTAATCTTTATATGTGCATTTGCTTAGGACAGAGTGTCAAGAGCATCATATTTGCAGGACAGTTGTCCTCACCAGAACCAAAGCTGCTAGTATCTTTATCCGGGTCACCCAGCCTAAAAGATTCTATAAAATAAGATCTGCTTTTACACCATAATGTCACATCACAAATACTTCTTGAAATAAGAGTCATATGATCACAACGCTGCAGGATGCAATGGGAAAAGAGAATAACTCAGCTGAAGGCTATGTGATCAGAAATTTGGATGACATCAAAGCATGGAGAATGGTAGATGGAATCTTGGAGTTTATCGAGAAAAATCTCTTCCCCATCAAATGTACCGATCAAGGACCATCCCAAGCCAGAAAAATGAAATCAGATTCAGAGCTTGAAAGAAGGGAAACAGTGAAAAGGGAGGAGCACTTTGGAGAAGCTGGAAACACTCCCTGGGTGGACTGGAGTCGCTTTATATATATATATATTATATATAAATATAAATAAATAAATATATTTATTTATATAAAATATATTTTATTTATATAAAATATATTTATTTATATAAAATAAATATAAATAAATAATTATATATATTTATATATCAATATATATTATTGATATATAAATATTATTTATATATGAATATAAATGTTTTATATATGTATATTATGTATATATATATAAAACATTTATATTTAGCTCTAAAAATGTATCTTAAAGAGGGGTGGAAGCAGAATAATCCCCCTTCTGAAATGTATTTTTCCCAGAAAAGGAAAGAATCAGGGACACATCATGAGGGTTGTAGATTAAAAACATTAAATTTCTTATGTTCATCATTAAAATATAATTATTATATTTGTGCAAAGGTGTTGAGCCAAGATTGCTTTTAACTAGTGAAAACTTACTCTCTTGAATATCTTTTCTTCTTTACAATGTAGAAGACATGAAGTGTTCTCATGGCCCCAAATCTAGTACATAGTAGAAAAGATTGTGTGCACATGTGGAAGAGCTCATGTAACTCAGTTCATTCATTACAGTGCATGGGTTCCGTAAGAATCTAATACTGAGGCACAACAGGCACCTGAGTAGGTGAACATGGACAGGGAAGCACAGGAAGATCCCAACCTGACTCTCCTCCTTCCTACGATTAGAAAACCTTTCCCTGAACCATGCATGAACACAAGAAAGAAAATGTCACCTCATGCTCCAAATTAATTATCAGCACTTTTTAGGAGAGACAGAGAATGCAAAGAGTAGGAAACCACATATGTCTATTGGGTCTGCAGACCCAATAACAAGTAGCTATTATGTAAATCAAGGGAAAATGATTATGGCAAAGGGAACTTACCGGATGAATGTGAGATCTCTTTGGAAAATATTCATGATTCTGTTAACGAGGTGTATGTAAATGGGGAAAAAGGAAGCAATCTCAATGTCTCCATCCTTGTAAAAACTCCGTTCAATCTTGGAATAGCACTTGGGACCATCCTGACAAATCACAAGGAGATATCGCTGCAGAAAAAGCAACAGAAAAATCCAAGGAAACATTTTCAGAGTCTGGGAAAAACCCTAGGACACAACCACAGTGGAACGTGCAGGGTTATGCAGGTGCATACATATAGCGTGTGTGTGTGTGTGTGTGTGTGTGTGTGTGTGATTCCTTGAATCAAGCCACTTTAATACTGCTCCATCTGACTTTTTCCACCAGCTGTCCATTTGTCTATGGGGGAATCGTAAACCCTTTCTGCCCTCAGGCTTTGCAGCTCAGGTCTTCTGCCAGGTGCAAAATACAGGAAAGAAAACATGTTTGTGATTCATCCTCTTCACCCCAGGTGCCAGGATTTCCTCCAAGTTCATGGATAAAAAGACTCAAGGGAGAAACTCCTCTCAGTTACATTTGGTCAATGGGCTTTGTCAATAAACCTCACCATGAACTTTTGGCAATTATGTACCTGGATTACATCAGATGGCATGAAGGGCAGCATCAGGCAAGGTTCTCATAAAGGTTTCAGACCAGAAAACTCCTGTGTCACACACTTTAAAGATAAAGAGCCACAGGGCAGCCTCCCACACTGCATTTTTGGGCAGGCACATATGGTCTTGATGCCACATAGACCCCAAACAAATCATGTGTAGAGAGATACCCACTAGGACATGTGGTTTTCAATCACTGTGGAACCAGTAATCAGCCTGAATTCAGAAGTTCCTATTCTGTATGTCAAATCACCACATCTTCAGGTGTAAAACAAGAAACCCTTCCACTAGTGTTAACCACGGTCATCTCATGTGGATCTGTTTTTGCACCTTCAACCTTGGTTGATGCTCTCATGAGAACTAGTAACTATTTGAGTACTCTTTGCTTTTTACCATAAGACAGACAACAGCAGCCAGAAGTCACCTCTTTATTCCCACCACCACAAACACCAAGGGCAGGGTGATGGCTGTAGACAACTGTACTGCTTGAATGCAAGTGGCTTTCAGAACTATTATGATGGACAGGGCAGCTACATACCTTTAATCTTTTGCAAAACCCACATACTACACAACACGAGAGTGAACACAATGGATAGTATGTCCTGTAGGTAATAGTGATGATCAACACTGACTAATCATTTGTGCTTGCATATCAGTGTGATGTATTGCTAATGAAGTAAATCTAATAAGGATGGGACAAGAGGGCAATAAGAGAACTCTAGTATTCCACTCAGAAGTTTTCTAAACTCATACTGCTATAAATGAGATGCCTAGTATTTTAAGCAAAACACATTTTCCATTGGGTACTCACTGCTCTGATGCTACTAGTGAGGTTTTTAATAGAGGCTCATACAAATTGAGATGAAGTATAGCCACAACACACACAGAATTCACTGACTTACATAAAAATGAAAGTTCATTGTCTTGATGAGTTTGATTTATTACCAGTACAATGATGAAACTTGTAGTCTGTTCAGTTAACAAGAAAAGTAAATCTAAATCAGAGAGCAAATATCTCCTGTTCTCTCTAATGTGTAGAAACTAAAAGTAGAGTCAATCTGAATGCAAATGATTCACTATAAAAGATTAGGAATGGAAAGGATGCACTCCATGCAATGAGAAGTCTTCAAAAATTCATGGAAAATGTATGTTATGAAACAATTGTGCATTTTTTTAACTTTTATTTAATGAATACAAATTTCCAAAGTATAGCTTATGGATTACAATGGCTCCCCCCCATCACTTCCCTCCCACCCACAACCCTCCCCTTTGCCTCTCCCTCCCCCCTTCCATTCACATCAAGATTCATTTTCAATTCTCTTTATATACAGAAGATCAGTTTAGCATATATGAAGTAAAGATTTCAACAGTTTGCACCCATATAGAAACACAAGGTGAAAAATACTGTTTGAGTACTAGTTACAGCATTAAATCACAATGTACAGCACATTAAGTACAGAGATCCTGCATGAGGAGTAAGTGCACAGTGACTCCTGTTGTTGACTTAACAAATTGACACTCTTGTTTATGGCATCAGTAATCACCCTAGGCTCTTGTCATGAGTCGGCAAGGCTATGGAAGCCTTTTGAGTTCACTGACTCTTATCTTATTTAGACAAGGTTGTAGTCAAAGTAGAAGTTCTCTCCTCCCTTCAGAGAAAGGTACCTCCTTCATTGATGACCCGTTCTGTTCACTGTGATCTCACTCATGGAGATCTTTCATTTAGGTCCCTATTTTTTTTTGCCAGAGTGTTTTGGCTTTCCAAGCCTGTAATACTCTCATGGGCTTTTCATCCAGATCTGTGTGCCTTAAGGGCTGATTCTGAGGCCAGAGTGCTGTTAGGACATCTGCCATTCTATGGGTCTGCTGTGTATCTCACTTCCCATGTTGGATCATTCTTTCCTTTTTTATTCGATCAGCTAGTATTTGCAGACACCAGTGTTCTTTGTGTGCTCCCTTTGGCTCTTAGTCCTATCATTCTGATCAATTGTGAACAGAAATTGATCAGAGGGACTAGTGAGATGTCATTGGTACATGCCACCTTGATGGGATTGAATTGGAATCGCCTGGTATGTTTCTAACTCTACCGTTTCAGGTAAGTCAGCTTGAGCAAGTCCCGAATTGCACATCTCTTCCCTCTCTTATTCCCACTCATATTTAACAGCGATCACTTTTCAGTTAAGTTTAAACACTTAAGAATAACTGTGTATTGATTACATTATTCAACAAAAAGTATTAAGTAGAACAAACAAAAAATACTAAGAGGGATAACGTATTAATTTGTTCATCAACAGTCAGGGCAAGGGCTGATCAAGCCATCATTTTTCATTGTGTTCATTTCACTTTAACAGGTTTCCTTTTTGGTGCTCAGTTAGTTGTCTCGGATCAGGGAGAACCTATGGTATTTGTCCCTTTGGGACTTGCTTATTTCACTCAGCATAATGCTTTCCAGATTCCTAACAGGGATCACTTTTCACTTAAAATTTAAACACCTAAGAATAATTGTGTGTTAATTACAGAGTTCAACCAATAGTACTAGAACAAAAAAAAATACTAAAATGGATAAAGTATTACATTCTTCCTCCCATAACCACCCACCCTCCCACAAACCATCCCATCTCTTACTCCCTCTCTCATCCTATTCATCATTAAGATTCATTTGTAATTATGTTTCTATACAGAAGATCAACTCTATACTAAGTAAAATTTCAACAGTTTGCACCCACACAGACACACAAACTATAAAGTAAAGTGTTTTTTTTTTGTAAAGTAAATTTTGAAGATTCGTTTTAGCGATAATTCTCAAAGTATAACACATTAAAGACAGAGGTCCTACAAGGGGTGCAAGTTCACAGTGACTCCTGTTGTGGATTTAGCAATTGACACAATTATTTATGACATCAGTAATCATCTGAGGCTCTTGTCATGAGCTTCCATGGCTATGGAAGCCTCTTGAGTTCACAAACTCTCACCTAACCTATTTAGACAAGGTCATAATCGAAGTGGAAGTTCTCTCCTCCCTTCATAAAAAGGTACTTCC
Organism: Oryctolagus cuniculus; assembly: GCF_964237555.1. NCBI lineage: Eukaryota > Metazoa > Chordata > Mammalia > Lagomorpha > Leporidae > Oryctolagus > Oryctolagus cuniculus. Next base: position 1,971,792 of record NW_027208201.1, on the reverse strand, counting down.
TTCTTTGTTGGCTGCTTCTTTCAATGGATCTCACTCACAGAGATCCTTCATTTAGGCCTTTTTTTACCACAGTATCTTGGATTTCCATGCCTCTGTTGCAATCATGGAATTTTCAGCCAAATCCAAATGCCTTAAGGGCTGATTCTGAGGCCAAAGTACTGTTAAGGGCATATGAGTCTGCTGTGTATCCTGTTCCCATGTTGGGATCGTTCTCTCCTTTTTAATTCTATCAGTTATTATTACCAGACACTGGACTTGTTTATGTGATTCCTTTGACACTTAATCCTACCTTTATGATCAGTTATGAACTTAAACTGATCAATTTACCTAGTAAGATGGCATTGGTATCTGCCAACTTAATGGATTTGGAGCCCCATGGCACCTTTTTAGATTTACCATTAGGGGTAAATCCAAGGGTGCATATGGCAATATGTACATCTCCTATCTCTCTTACTCCACCCCTATTTTTAACAGGGATATCACTACAGTTGGATTTATACCCCTAAGAAAATTTCTGTGTTAATTAAAGAGTTCAAAGAATGCATTGAATAGAAAAAAAATACTAAGAGGAATAAAATAGTAAGCTGTTCCTTGAAAGTCAGAACAAGTGTAGATCAAGTCATTGCTTATCATAGTGTCAGTTTCACTTCTACAGGTTTCCATTTAGGTGATCAGTTAGTTGTCACAGATCAGGGAGAGCATATGATATTTGTCCCTTTGGGACTGGTTTATTTTACTCAGCATGATTTTTCCAGATTCCTCTGTTTTGTTGCAAATGACTGCATTTCATTTTTTTTACTATTGTGTACAATTCTATAGAATACATATCCATAGTTTCTTTATCCAGTCTTCCATCGATTGGCATTTAGGCACATTCCATGTCTTAGCTATTGTGAATTGAGCTGCAATAAACATTGAGGTCCAGATAGCTCTTTTATTTGCCAATTTAATTTCACTTGTATTAATGTTGAGGAGTGTGATGGCTGGGTCATGTGGTATGGCTATATTCTGGTTTCTGAGAAGACTCCAAACTGTCTTCTATAGTGACTCTACCAATTTGAATTCACAGCAAGAGTGGATTAGTGTGCCTTTTCCCACAAATCCTCACCAGCATCTGTTGTTAGTTGATTTCTGTATGTAAGCCATTCTAACAGGGTGAGGTAAATCCTCATTGTGGTTTGGATTTGCATTTCCGTGATGGCTAATGATCTTGAACATTTTTCATGCTGGCCGTGAGTTCTTCATAAATTGCTTTGATTGTGTTGAGGAATGTTCCTTCTATACACAATTTGTTTAGAATTTTCATCATAAAAGAGTGTTGTATTTTATCAAATGCTTTCTCTGCATCTATTGGGATAATAATATGGTTTTCCTCTGCAGTTTGTTAATGTGGATATCACATTGATTGATTTTTGAACATTGAACCATCCCTGCATACCAAGAATAAATCCCACTGGGTATGGGTGGATAATCTTTCTGATATGTTGTTGAATTCTACTGGCCAGAGTTTAATGAGGATTTTTGTATCTATGCTCTTGAGGGAAATTGGTTTGTAATTCTCTTTCTCTGTTGAATCTTTTTCAGGTTTAGAAAATAATGTGTACTGGCTTCAAAGACAGAATATGGGAGGATTCCCTCTTTTGATTGTTTTAAATAGCTTGAGAAGAATTGTAGATAGTTCTTCTTTAAATGTCTGGTAGAATTCAATAGTGATTCCATCCGGTCCTGGGCTGTTCTTTGTTGGGAGGGCTTTTATTACTGATTCAATTTCTGTGTTGGTTATGGGTCTGTTTAGGTTTCCTATGTCTTCATAGTTCAATTTAGGTAGGGTGTATGTGTCGAGGAATCTATCAATTTCTGTTAGATTTCCCAGTCTGTTGGCATACAACTCTTTGTAGTAATTTCTGATGACTTTTCTTTCTATTTCTGAGGTTTCTGTGTTAAACTCTTTTTCTTCTCTAATTTTATTGGTTTGGGTCTTCTCTCACCTTTTCATGGTTAGTTGGGCCAAGGGTGTGTCAATTTTGATTATTTTTTCAAAAAAAGCTTTTAATTTTTCTGCTCTTTTGTTTATTATTTGGATTCAATTTTGTTGATTTCTTCTCTAATTTTAATTATTTCTCTTCTCCTACTAGTTTTGTGTTTGCATTGCTGTGTTTTATACAAGATCCTAGAGATGCATTGATAGCTCATTTATTTGGTGCCTTTCCAATTTCTTAATGTAGGCACCTATTGCTATAAGCATTCCTCTTAACACTGCTTTTTCTGTATCCCATAAGTTTTGATATGTTGTGTTGTTTATTTGCTTCCAGAAAGTTTTCAATTTCTCTTTTGATTTTTTCTATGAGTCTGTTCATTTTGGAGCATGTTGTTCAGTCTCCATGTGTTTGCATATGTGCTAGGGATTCCTGAGTTGCTAATTTCCAGCTTAATTCCATTGTAATCTGACAAGATGCATTGTAAGATTTTGATTCTTTTGAATTTGCTGAGACTTGCTTAATGGCCTAGCATATGGTCATTCTTGGAGAAAGTTCCATGCACTGCTGAGAAGAATGTGTATTCTGCAACCGAAAGATGAAAAGTTTCAGAGGTATTCATTAGATCCATTTGTCTGTAGTGTCAATTAAATCTGCTGTTTCCTTGTTGATTTTCTGTCTGGTTGATCTGTCCATTGCTGAAAGTGGATTATTCGAGTCCCCCAATACTACTGTATTGTAGTCTAAATCTCCCTTTAAATCACTTAACATATCTTTTAAATAGTCCAGTGCCCTGTAATTATGTGCATAAATGTTTATAATGGTTACCTCTTCCTGTTGAATTGATCCCTTACTCATTATATAGTGCCCCTCTTTCTCTCTTTTAACACTTTTCATGTTAAAGTCTATTTTGTCTGATATTAAGATGGCTACACCAGCTCTTTTTTGGTTTCTGTTGGCATGGAATAACTTTTTCTAACCTTTCACTTTGAGTCTGCATCCTCCTTTGTTGGAAAGATGTCTTTCTGGTAAGTAGCAAATAGATGTGTTTTGTTTTTTAATTCATTCAGACAGTCTCTGGCATTTAACTGGAGAGTTGAGGCCATTTGTATACAATGTAACTATTCGTAAGTAATGACTTTGCCCTGTCCTTTTTCCAAAGAGATTTATAATATATAATTTGAACTTCCCATGATTATTTACTGAGAGATTTTCTTCTTTGACCTTCTTTTGTATTGAGGACTGTGTTTCGGTGTGTTACATATCTGTAAGCATCTTTTGCAGAGCTGGAAGCCTGGTGACAAATTCTTTCAATTTCTGTTTGCAATGGAAGGTCTTTATTTCACCTTAATTTACAAATGAGAGCTTTTCAGGTTATAATATTCTGGGATGACAGTTTTCTCTTTAGTACTTGGGCTATATCTTGGCATTACCTCCTAGCCTGTAGGATTTCTGATGAAAAGTCTGCTGTGAGTGTAATTGGAGATCCTCTGAAAGTAATCTGGTGTTTCTCCCCTGCACATTTTAGAATCTTTTCTTTATGTTTCACTGTGGTGAGTTTGATTATAATGTATTGTGGCTAGGATCTTTTCTGGTCATGTCTACTGGGAGTTCTGTATGCTTCCTATACTTGGACGTTTCTTTCTTTCTCCAAACCCGGGAAGTTTTCTGCTAGTATCTCACTAAAAAGGCCTTCTAATACTTTCTCTCTCACCATGCCCTCATGAACTCCTAAAACCTGAATGTTGAGTTTCATAATAAATACTGTCGATTCCCAACATTTTTTATATTTCTAATTTCCTCTTCTTGTCATTGGTTTGACTGTATACTTTCTTGTGCTCTGTCTTCTAAGACCAATATTCTCTCTTCTGCCTCACTGATTCTGTTTTTAATGCCCTCAATGGCATTTTTTCCTCGTTCTCTTGAATTCTTCATTTCATTTTGATTTCTCTTCAGTATCTCAATTTCATGTTCTACTAAATTCCTCATTTCATTTTGATTCCTCCTTAGGATTTCATTTTCATGAGATAGATTTTCTTTCATTTCCTGCGTGGATTTCAGCAGTTTGTGTATTTGCTTTTGATTCCTCCTATGTAATCTTATCATCAGTATTTTAAGTTCCATTGCTTGCATTTCTTCTACCTAATCTTGTATTGAAGTGTCATTTTATTTTGGGAGTGTCATATTTTCATCCTTCTTCTTATTTCCTGGATTGTTGCATTTGTTGTTTTGCATTTTATGAAATAGTGGTTGGTTTCTTCTTTTTTGTCCACTGTGTCAGCTTTTATCATTGTACTATGACTCTGTAGATAAGTGGACTGTCTGTTTTCAGTGAATCTCTAGAGGCTTGTGGTGGGTGTGGCCAGAGAGCTCTGTTTAGTTCTCCAGGATCAAGAGTGTGCGTAAAGTGAAAAACCCAGGTTGCGTGTGGTCAATCTCCTCTCTTTTTAATCAGAAGGAAAGTAATACCACTCAGCTGAGCTATTCTCCTCGATGGAGACCAATGCAAGAGCACGAGCCCCAGTGGGTATAATATTTATCTACTCTGTCCCAAGGACCACACAAAGGATCTGTGCAGTCCTCAGTGTATTTCCCCAGAAATGTCTCTCACAGAGTTACGAGGACCACCCATGCTCGTGGCATCTCCCACTGAGACTGCTTAAAGTCTCAGCCACACATTGAGTTCTCCCACACAACCTTTTTTTTTTCACAGTCCCAGTACAGAAGCCTCACACAATCACAAGTTCTTATTCGCCTGTTATTTCTCCCAACCAGAATCAGGAGTCTCCACTCAGCTGATTGCTTGGTGCAGACACAAGCAAGTGCAGCTGCTACTTATGTCCAAAATGGCAACTGCTCTATTGGCTTGTATGTCTTTGTAGGGTGATCAGTGAGAGCGAAATTTGTCTGCACCATCGTCTTTTTTCTCTCTTTTCTAGTTAGGCTGGTGAAATTTCACCCATGGGGCTTCAAGCCTCATTACCTCTAGGTTCTTCCTGCCACTTTTTCACCAGTGTCTTGGGCTATTGTGGTCTCATCTCACCTCACTTTCCAGCACACATGTGTAGCTCTCAGCTATTGGAGTCCCAAGCTGTGGGCATTCACATCCTCCCCATGGGTCCACTGTCTCTCTCTAATTTTGGAAGAGATTCCTCTGCCTTTTTTTCTCAACTCTTCCCTGAGAATACACTATCTCCACTTTTTTACAACTATTTTATCCTGAGATGGATCAGTAAGCTCCCTCACTATTCCACCATCTTGTAACTCCATCTTCTACATTCTTAATGCTGAACATTATGGTTTTTATAGCCCAGGCCACTGCAGTCTGATCTCCTCTCCTTACCCAAGATGTTATTTTCCGTGGTTCTTTGCCCCTAAAGTTCAATTTAGACAGAAATGTATGATCAGATTCTATACTTTTTTACAATTAGAATGTATATTTTCCTTAAATAAGTTTGAAGTGCTACATTTGAAGCATTCATTACAAGCTATAAAATCCATAACTTTCAGCAGAGAGCTGGAACACAAGAAAAGTGCCAGAACTGGAAACAGTGCCAATATGAGATGCCAGCACTGCAGGGAGTGGATGTACCTACTATGACAATTTGCCAGCACCAGTTTGAGAGCATTATAGATCACAACTCTTATAAAACATGTCCAGGAAAGTCCTTTTCTCCTTTACCATTTTCTTCTCTCTATGTAAAATAGAGAAAATATCACTACTCCTATCTCTGAGTGCTTCCTCTTTATATTCTACCTTTGGACAAAGAAAATTTTCATTTTACATCTTTTTGTACACTTGAGAAGGTCACCCAGATGAATGTGGGTTTTCTGTCTCCCCTTCTTACCAATCTGTGGGAATTTGTAGAGTTCCAGGAGTGGCCCAATCTGAGTATAAATTCTTGTCCTGGAGAGTACTGCTACAGTAGAGGTCTCACTCTTCTTTAGCTGCAATGTGGGAAGTCTTTGTCCAGCCCTGAAGCCAGATGAGGAGACTCTCCCTTGTCCTTAGGTCACTGTGCATGACACAATACAGATCAAATCCCAGAGTCATGTTGGGCAAAAGAGAGGGGTTCCAGCTGATGTCCTCATTGGTAAATACCAGAGCCAGAACATACGGTAGTTCTAGGACACAAACCAGCACGGAGGACACAGAGATGCTTAGGGAAAAGATTCCAACCATGATTATTACCAACTACAATCCTATCACTGCTATAGAATGAATGTGTTGTGCAAATATACAGAGGCTGAAATACTGCTCTGTTGTGTGATCATAGCTGATGAGGTCTTTGGGAGGTAATTACAATTTTTTATGACTTACCTACCCACTTTCTTGGATGTTTTCAATATGAGAATGTGGAGAGAGATTGTACATCTCCACCTGGTGAAGACAGTGTGAAGAGGAAAGAAAAAAAATGTCTTTCTTTGAGGCAGGAAATGTGTCTTTAACAATCACCAACCTCATGTATCTTGACCCTTGTCTTCCCTCTGTAATTCTAAAAATAAATTTCTGTAGTTAATTCACAACGTCATGGTATGTTGTTATACTGAAAATCTAGGTGACCAACACAACAATCAAGTTTGGATGAACATTAGTTGATTTCTTTTGTGTCAATGGCTGGCTCTCCCATCTCCTTGGATTTGTAGCAAATGCCAGAACAGACTCTGGAATGTTCTGTCTACATTCCATACACCGCGACGAGGATAAACTAATTTTCAAAGGAAAGGATAATGAATTAAATGCAAATCACTCTTGGTGAATTACTGCACATGTTCCATTCATGGGCCAAAATGGTTAAGTTAGCACAGCATTATATGCTTCCCTGAACAGTTTCAACATGAACACAACTTTTTGCAAGGTCATAGGATTGAAGAATAACTCACCTGAAGGCTATGTGGTCAGCAGAGGCAGGATATCAAAGTGTGGAGAATAGTGAGTACAAGGCTTGGCATTTACAATGGTTAATCTTTGCCTTATAAAACCTAGGCATCAGCTCCCATTCCAAATCAGAAAATGAACTCAAATTCAAAGCCTGAAAGAAGGAGGATCATAAAAATACAGAAATTTAGAAGATGTCAGAATCACTGTGTGGGTTCAAGTACTGTAGATCAAAATGCACTGCACCTAGTGAATTTGAAGGCCTGCCGTCTATTTTATATGGAAATCTGAAAAGTATTTTCATATAAAAATTACTATTGGTAGCAGTTCTAACTACAAAAAGGTCTTATTCTCTGAAGTTTTTTTCCAGACTTGCCTGTAGATAGAATTGCATGCCAAAACAAACAAACAAACAAAAAAACACCACACATTTCTACAGACACTGACACAAAACTTCCTCAAGGAGAAAACACAGGTGCCCCTTGTATTTCAAATGCCCTGTGTATTCAGTTGTGATGAACTGTCTACTTCATGTTGAAGACTTGTTCATGCTTGCTGTGCTCCTGACAGAAGAGCCATCTTTCAAATGTTGGGCACAGAATTTTATATGTTTCCAACAAATGAAATTGTAAACTTGACTTTTTTTTTTGACAGGCAGAGTGGACAGTGTGAGAGAGAGACAGAGAGAGAAAGGTCTTCCTTTTTGCCGTTGGTTCACCCTCCAATGGCCGCCACTGCAGCCGGTGCACCGCGCTGATCCGATGGCAGGAGCCAGGATCCAGGTGCTTTTCCTGGTCTCCCATTGGTGCAGGGCCCAAGCACCTGGGCCATCCTCCACTGCACTCCCTGGCCATAGCAGAGAGCTGGCCTGGAAGAGGGGCAACCGGGACAGAATCCGGCGACCCAACCGGGACTAGAACCCGGTGTGCCGGCGCCACAAGGTGGAGGATTAGCCTATTGAGCCACGGCGCCAGCCCAAACTTGACTTTTTTTAAAAACTTTTATTTAATGAATATAAATTTCCAAAGTACAGCTTATGGATTACAATGGCTTCCCCCCCATAACGTCCCTCCCACCCGCAACCCTCCCCTTTCACACTCCCTCTCCCTTTCAATTCACATCAAGATTCATGTTCGATTCTCTTTATATATGAAGATCAGTTTAGCATATATGAAGTAAAGATTTCAACAGTTTGCTCCCACACAGAAACATAAAGTGAAAAATACTGTTTGAGTAGTAGTTATAGCATTAAATCTCAATGCACAGCACACTAAGGACAGAGATCCTACATGAGGAGTAAGTGCACAGTGACTCCAGTTGTTGACTTAACAAATTGACACTCTTGTTTGTGCCATCAGTAATCATGAGCTGCCAAGGCTATGGAAGCCCCCTGAGTTCACTGACTTATCTTATTTAGACAAGGTTGTAGTCAAAGTGGAAGTTCTCTCCTCCCTTCAGAGAAAGGTACCTCCTTCATTGATGACCCGTTCTTTCCACTGGGATCTCACTCATGGAGATCTTTCATTTAGGTTTTTTTTTTTTTTTTTAGAGTGTCTTGGCTTTCCATGCCTGAAATACTCTCATGGGCTTTTCAGCCAGATCTGCATGCCTTAAGGGCTGATTCTGAGGCCAGAGTGCTGTTCAGGACATCTGCCATTCTATGGGTCTGCTGTGTATCTCACTTCCCATGTTGGATCATTCTCTCCCTTTTTTATTCTATCAGCTAGTATTTGCAGACACTAGTCTTGTTTATGTGATCCCTTTGGTTCTTATTCTTATCTTTATGATGAATTGTGAACAGAAATTGATCACTGGGACTAGTGAGATGGCATTGGTACATGCCACCTTGATGGGATTGAATTGGAATCCCCTGGTATGTTTCTACCTCTACCGTTTGAGGTAAGTCAGCTTGAGCATGTCCCAAATTGCACATCACTTCCCTCTCTTATTCCCACTCTTACATTTAACAGCGATCACTTTTCAGTTAAGTTTCAGCACTTAAGAAGAATTGTGTATTGATTACAGTAAACTTGACTTTTGAGGTTTCTTTTTTATTGTCTTTGTTGCTTTCTCGCTATGTTAAGTTGAAAATTCTCCTTCTACATGAAAATATATTTGCTCTTATATATTGTTTTTTTCTCTTCCTTGTCATTCTTGCAGTTTTCCTCTAATTCCTCTGTCCTCTTCATCTCCTCCCCCTCCTCCTCTTTTCTACTCACAATTCACAAGGAGAACCCCAGGGGAACCCCCTTACACACACATCTCCTCTCTTCCCCAGGTCTCACCACTTGGGATAGAGTCTGGGAGGGCCCATTGAGCTGCAGAGCAGTGAGGAGCTTACAGGGGGCAGTGGCGGGAAAACACTTTGCTCCTCTGCAGCTTGCCCTTTGGTGACCACACACATAAAGCCCCATATCCTCAGATTTTGCACCAAAGAAGCAAGGCAAGGTGGGGCATCTTCTCATTCTCCATGCCTCATGACCCATATTCCTGTACAGGACATGGTTCCTACCTCTGTCCTCACAGAATGTACTATTTAGTTAATACAGAAACATATGATCTAGTTATAAATGATAGAAATTATAATCAGAAATATCATTCGCACATTAACTCAGGACTTAGTTTTTTCATGCAAAGAATATGGAATTTCAGTTCCAGTGATCTTGCCTTTATAATGAATGAATAATGAGAAGAGAATCCATATGGTGCTACATGCCTTACACCTTGGAACTACAGAGCAAGGAAGAAGGATTGGGTTGCGTTTTCACAGAGTTCCTCCATGTAGTCTATTTTTACTAGAAAGTCTTGACTTTCCATGCCTGCAATGAGAACTTGTTTTAATGGTGCTATTCACTCTGTATTTTCATGGTGTATTCAACCACCCAAGGGTTGCAGTCTTTGTTTTAATGAGCATTTATTTATTTATTTATACTTTACATGAGAGTCAGATTCAGAAAGAGGAGGAGAAGCAGGAAGGAGGAAGAGGGAGAGAAAGGAGGACAGGAGGACAGGGAAAAAGGGATGGGGAAAAATGGAGAGAGGAAAAAGAGAAAAGGAGAGAATTTTTGACCCAGTGATTCACATGCCAAATGATGCTAATAGCTGGAACTGGGCCATTTTGAAGCCAGTAACTAGGAGCTTCTTCTGGGTCTTCTACATGGTGTGGGCTCAGAAACTTGGGCCATCTTCTGCTGCTTTCTCAAGCATCAGCAGAGAGCTGCATTGGAAGTGAAGCAGCTGGGACTGAACTGCTGCCCAACTGGGATGCTACCATCCCAGCCAGAGGCTTAACCTACTATGTTACAGCCCTGCCCCCTGTTCCCACTTTAAGTATCATGGACTGGGAGGTTTACTTTGTGAATTTTGAATGCACAGGAAGCACCCAGTGATCTCACTAAGGCACATCGCTCTAAGGTAGAATCTGGATCATGTCATTCTAGGGGTAAGCACTGCTGGACAGACCACCATTAGAAGGCAAATGGTCAAGTTCTAGAAAAATGCAGAAGAGCTGTCTACTTGATACCAAGTGGAGTAGTTGCCACCCTTGAGCAGGCTTCCATAAAGGAACACACTAGGATGCTGCCTGTAATCCAAGTCAGTATGTAGAACATGTTGTACCCTGCTGAAATCTTTCCACTTTTCTGTCTTTTTATCGTGAACATGAATTTTCTTTCTGCATCCTCTTTTTTTCTATACATTGCTCCATCATTGTCCAATGTCTGAACATGCAGATGTCTTCAAACCTGTATTCTTACTTTGGGATATTTCCTACGTTTGAGACATTACATGTACCATTTTTCACAGCTTATTTCCCAGAATTGGTAAGCAAAAATAACTGTTTTGTGTGTTTAATTTTGTATTCCAGCACTACTTAACTCAGTTACTGAATCCCTGATTTCATTACACCATCCCAGTAGCAGTTGTAAATGATGCCACTTGTATATCTTTCTTTTTAGTAAGTTGTATGTCATTTTTTGACAATATGCATGGAGCCAAGCCTCGGATAATTACCTGCAGAAGTTGCATTTTTTCTTCAACTTTGTGTCCAATCTTCAGCCATAACTTCTATGTTATTGAATTCTGCAAATACTCTTTAAGAATGAAAAATGATTCTTCTTTTTGTTATGTTTGAGTTGTTTTGTTCTTTTTAACAATTCTTAGATCAGTTAGATTACATGAAGTGTTTTTCTTCCATTATTCTAACTAGTATTACATTTTTTCAGGGACTATAAACTGAATTAGATTGTATACATCACTTTGGCATTATGTAACCTATTTAAAAATCCTGTTGGATTTACATTGTTTCAGATTTCAAATGTGAGAATTTATTTCAACAACAGTGTCTTACAATTTCATTTTTCTGAATTGTCTGGCAGTATTTGATCAATCAATTTAAGATGTTCCTATAGAAGAAACATAATTTTTCCATTTTTCCTGTTCTCTACAGGAGTTGAGAAAAGAGTTCCTTTCCTATGTGAAAGTTTGGTAAATGTCATCTTAAAATTGTGGAACACATATAAGTATTGGGAATTATTTTAATAACTGTGAGGATATTTGGATTTTTCAAATATTTCTCAATGTATTGGACAAGATTTCTATCAGGAAATTTCTGAATTTCTTCTGTATTCTTCAATGTATCACCATTAAATGATTAATATGTTCTAATATTACTATTTTTAATATCGACAGAGACCTCTTCAGCTGTCTTTGTGTATACACACACACACACACATACACCCACACACATAGTGTGATCTTATTTTCATAGTGTTCCATCTTGCCTGAGGTTCATAAATTTTGCTTGTTTTCTGATCACCAACTTGAAATTCTTCCAATTTTTATTTACTTCAGTTTCCTTATAATGTCCACATTTTACCTTCAAGAGCTTGTGTTGAATTTGCTGTCACTGACCTACCTTGCTATGCATACTTTCTTTTTTTAAAGACAGAATTACAGAGAGAGGTAGAGACAGAGAGAGAGGACTTCTGTCTACTGGTTCAGTCCCCAGATGGCTTCAGTGGCTGGTGATATGCTGATCTGAAGCCAGGAGCCAGGAGCTTCTTCCAAGTCTCTCATGTGTGTGCATTGGCTCAAGGACTTGGACCATCTTCTACTGTTTCACAGGACATAGCAGAAAGCAGGATCAGTAGAGGAGCAACTAGACTAGAACCGGGGCCCATATGGAAAGCTGGCACTTCAGGCCAGGGCATTAACCCACTGTGCCATGGTTCAAGCCCTGCTATGCATACTTACTACCATGTATGTGAGCCTGTGTTCTTTTGATATAATTTTTATACATGTGTGTACATGTGTAAGCATATGAGTATTCCTGAAGATTTATGTTTAGAGCAACAGTGACTTTCTCAAAGCTTAAGGTTAGCACTCTTCATGATATTTGATGAGTATTATCCTCAGGATGATATACTCTATGATTTCTAAGACAGTTTTTCACATAACACACAGTTTGTTTAGGGTTGCCCTTTCTCACTCCAAGCATGCTACACTTGAATTTGGTGAAAACATTTTTATTTATACATGCACAAAGAACAAGACATGATTTTCCTATACTGAATTAGTACATACACTACACTAATCCCACGAGTTATACTCTGCTGCCATAACCTTTCACTATCAACAATAAAACCTTTCACTATCAGCAATAAATATTAGAATAATACTAAATATGTGGTGCAAATAACTACTCATACAACACAAGAAAAACTGTAAAATCTTTATGATACATGTGATGATAGCAAAGTACTGCTTCATGGAACAAATCTCAGAATCCCACACTGTTTAATGTGGTGGATATTCTCCAATTTCTGATTCTATTCATTTTTTACCATATATTTCACCATGAACTCCAACATGGTCAGCCTTCCTGTGACAATCATTCTTTCACATGCCTTCATAAATACATAGAGTAGAGTGTCATGTAAAGTTTTACCTTTTGAGAATTATTACTGATTATAAGGATTAATTTCTAAGTGAAGGTGGAAGAATTTTCTCAGCAGTCATATTCCACAGCTTCTTCTTTCCATGGAGAAGTTGAAAATTATTGGAAACAGGTGTCAACTTTCCATGACGCAGGCACTGACTGACTTACCTGTTAGATTGGAAATCTCAGTATCAAGACAAGGTATGCAATCAAATCAAAAGGTAGGCTTTCCTTCCAGAGGGGTTTTCCTGAATCCAGGGCTGCAACTCTCAGTACATACCTGTAGGTAGCCTATGGACAAGACAAGGCCGATCTTGGCTTGTGGAATTCCTGGGATAAGAAAGTCACATACTCCCATCCTGAAGGAGAATGTTGATCAAGAACACTCTGTTAAAATTATCTGTGTTACAGGAGGCCCGATAAGTTGTTTGCATATATTGTTATCTTTAGTGCCTCTTTGAGCTTCAGCTGGTTATGTATAAATATCGCTGAGACACTGGAATAAATGAGCCTTGATCAGCTCTTTGTCTTGCCTCCATTCTCTGCGCCCTTGTCCCTCTTTTCATTCCTACTCCTTCCTTCAGGTTCTGTTCGGCTGATGTGGCAGGCCCGCACAGGTGGCGCCTGAACAAGGACCTGAATATGGAGGAACTATGTGAGGAATGCCAAAAAAAAGAAGGACGCTGCAAGCTTGGTAATGCGGAGGAGTAGGTAAGTACCCACTACTTATAATCCTCAGTAAGCAACAGCACAATATGGGACAAGCACAAGGAAAAAGAGAGATAATTAAAGCCATTAAAGGTTTACTTCAGATGCAGGGAATGGGGTTAAAGAGCAAACTGTAGAGCAATTTTTCAGTGCTCTGGAAAGGATTAGTCCTTGGTTCACTGAGGAGGGAGTTGTAGATGAGGAACATTGGGATTTATTAGAAAAAGAGTTGAATACCCATTTGCAGACTTTCAGTCAAGATGATCTTCCTGTTATGATATTTTCTTTATGGTCTCTGATAAAAGAAGCATTATCAGCACAAAAAGGAAAGGCTAGTGTTTGATCGGCTGTACAGAATCTTCAGGAAACAATTGAGGAGGCACGCAGTCAGATATCAGAGGCAGGAGAACAGCTCTCTTGTGACACCGTGCCACAGAAATTAGCAAACCCAGAAGAGAAAAGTGTAGAATATGGACCATAGGAAAGGGACACTCTGGGTCCTTTCAGACAGGAGCCATGGCCTGAAGCTTCCCATATATCAGTCAGTTGAAAGAGGAGGTTGAATGATTGGAGAAACAAGTTTTATTGGAAAAGGCCAAACAAGATTAGTTAGACAATTCCAAAGTCTTCGTAATCAACAGGAACTTTTCCCCCCAGACCTTTCTTATTCCCATTGCCCTCTTGTTGGGGTTGAACAAGTTATTCAAAATGCTGTAATGGCAGGAGAAGATGGGGCTGAAGTATTTTTGCATCTTTCCCTGTGGAGGAATATCAGCAAGATGGGCAGAACATGAGGAAACATACTCCCGTATCATTTAAAATGTTGAACGAATTAAAATTTGCTTGTGATTCTTTCAGCCCTACAGCCCCATATACAATGACATTGCTACAAAGCTTAGAATCCATGGTCCTTGCACCAGCTGGTTGGAAGACAATAGCTAGAGCATGTCTTTCTGGGGGAGATTACCTGGTATAGAAGTCAGAATTTTTTGATCAATGCCACAAAACTGCTTGACTTAATGCTCAGGGAGCTAATGTTGGCTGGACTTTTGATATGTTGGCAGGGCAAGGGGCATATGAGGATATCTTAGCTCAAATAGTACAGCCCATTGCTGTTTTTCAGGAGACAGCTGTGGCTGCACACCAAGCTTGGATCACTCTCCCCTCAAAAGGAGCAAACAAGGGAGAGTCACTTTCAAAGACTATACAGGGGCCTGATGAGACATATGCTGACTTTGTTAATCTCTTGTTGCAAGAAGCAGGAAAGATCTTTGGGGATCCACAAGCAAGAGTGGATTTTATAAAACCATTGGCTTATGAAAATGCCAATGTCCCGTGTAAGCGGGCTATTCATCCTTATACAAAAAAGACAGATTTGGATGGGTATATTAATCTATGTGCTGACATTGGACCTTCTTATACTCAAAGATTAGCCATGGCTGCCTTTCTGCATGGTATGTCATTACAAGAATCAGCAAGGAGAGCTATGCCCAATAAATGAGGGTGATATGAATGTGGGCAGTATGAACATGTGTGAAAAAAATTGTCTGAAAGTTAAAAATCAAAATAGGGATCTTCCTGGGATTTGCCCCCAGTGCAAAAGGGAAAGGCATTGGGCCAAAGAATGTCACTCCAAAACTGATAAATAAGGTAATTCATTAAAAGAACAGAGTTCGGGAAACTAGAGCAGGGCCAGCCCCAGGCCCCAGCCTGACAGAACTGACAAATCTTTGGGGCCATGACATTTGTTCAACAAAACACCTTAAATCAGTTGGTACCTTGCAGTTAGCCACTAGGGGGAGTGCAGGACTGGACCTCAGTACCCCCACCTACACAGACCTAATGCCCAAAATGGGAGCACTGGCCCTCCCAATGGGTATCTGTGAGCTGTTGCCTAAGGGATTCTTTGGGCTTCTACTAGGAAGAAGCAGTACTATTATGAATAGATTGCAAGTATTCCCTGGGGTTATAGATGGAGATTTTATGGGGGAAATAAAAATTATGGCACAAGCTAATGGTACTGTTGTCACACTTTCTCCAGGACAGTGCATTGCTCAGCTGGTCCTTCTTCCTCTTGCCCTCTTGCCTTATTTGGAGCCACATTGGCAAACTCTCATGGGGAAGGAGGTTTTGGGTCTTCAGATGCTTATTGGGTCCAGCCTATAAGAAAGGGCAGACTGGAATTTCAATTGAAATTCAATGAAATTCAATGAAATTAAATTAAATTAAATTGTTCTTAGGGTTACTAGATGTGGGAGCTGATGTTTCTGTCATTTCTGCAAATAAATTGGCCTAAACGATGGAAAAAAGAATTAACTATGACTCAGTTATGAGATATTGGTCAGAGTCTGGGGTTAGAACAAAGTTCTGAATTGTTGGAATAGGAGGATGAAGCAGGTAATGCTGGAAACTGTCACCCCTATATTTTAGCTTGGTTACCTGTTAATCTATGGGGACATGATATTCAAACTCAAATGGGGGCTTTAGAGTGTAGTCCAAATGAGACTGTTACCATTAACATGCATCAAAAGGTCATTTGCCAGGTAAAAACTTAGGCAAACAACAACAAGGTATCACGTCTCCAGTTACTTTAACTGTCAATCATGAACGGAGAGGCTTGGGTTTCCCTTGATGGCCAATGGTCAGCCTGTGTCCCATGCAGAAAAAATAAAATGGAAATCGGATAATCCTGTATGGGTGGATCAGTGGCCTTTACTGCAGAAAAAGACAGCTGCTACACAGATATTGGTGAAAAAACAATTGATAACAGGACATATAGTTCCTTCTAATTCTCCTTGAAATAGTCCTATTTTTGTTATCAAAAAGAAATCTGGGAGATGGAGGTTGCTTCAGGACCTTAGGGCAGTTAATGCTACTATGGAACTTATGGGGGCCTTGCAACCAGGTCTACCACTGCCTACTGCTATTCTAAGAGACGCCTATGTTACGCTAATAGATCTAAAAGATTGCTTTTATACAATACTTTTACATCCAGAAGATTGTCCCTGATTTGCCTTTAGCGTTCCATCAGTAAGTTTTTAAAAATCTATGAAAAGATATCAATGGAGGGTTTTACCTCAGGGAATGGCCAATAGTCCTACTCTGTGCCAACAATTTGTTGATGTCGCTCTTCAAAAAATTCGTGAAATATATAACAATTTATATATTGTACACTATATGGATGATATTTTGTTATCTGGCCCCGAGGAACCTCTGGTTATACAATGTTTGACAGAAATGAGAGAACAGTTATCTGCCTTTGGTCTTATTATAGCCCCTGAAAAAATGCAACTTCAATATCCTTATCAATATCTAGGCTTCTAATTGTATACACGAAAAATACTTCAACAAAAAGTGACCTTACAGTTGGATTCTTTCTGGACTTTAAGTGATTTTCAAAAACTTCTAGGGGATATTAATTGGCTTTGTCCCCATCTCTGCCTCACAACAGGCGACCTTAAACCTTCATTTGATATCCTGAAAGGAGATAGTTCTCCTACCTCCCAATGAGTGCTTACTCCTGCAGCATGGCTGGCCTTGGAAAAGGTACAACAAGCCTTATCTCAGAGCTTTGTTTCTGATATTGATTATAATCAGCCTTTAATTCTTATTATTTTGATTACAGATTATTTACCCTCTGCTCTGCTGGGGCAAGAAGCTCCTTTACTTTGGATATATTTACAGGCTACCCCTAAAAAGAATGTTGTAGCATATTATAATGCAATAGCTGAGATTATAGCTAAAGGGAGATTAGAATGTAGAAAGATATTTGGGATAGAGCTGACATGTATATGTCAACCATATACTGACAAACAGCTGATTTGACTCCTGTCTTTCGCCAAAGATTGGCCTCTTGGATTATCTTCTTTTTCAGGACAAGTTCATAATAACTATCCAGCAGATAAAGTATCACGGTTTTTATGACAACCTGTGTATTACCACAAAATACAAGTTTTCAACCTTTAGAGAATGCTGCCTTGATATTTACCAACAGTTTCAACACTGGTCAAGCTTCTGTAATTCATGATGATCAACATACTGTTATGAACACCACTTTTTCATCTCCACAGCTAGTTGAATTAGCTGCTGGTCCACTTGCATTGCAGTCTACTTTGGATGTAGTGGTTAACATACACATCAATATCAAATATGTGTTCCTATCGGTTCCTCAATTATAAACCTGTTCATTTTTTCCTGAATCTTCTGCTGCTTCTACTTTGTTTTCTCACATTTCCACTATCATTCGAAAGTGTACTTGCCCTTTCTTTATAGGTCATATGTGAGCACATTCTGATCTTCCTGGACCTTTGGTAGAGGGCAATCATTTGGCAGATTCTGCTTTTCATGTATATTCTATCAAAATAACAACATAATATCACACTTTACATCCTTTAAATCCTCATACATTACGTTTAAAACATAAAATTGCTCAAGAACAAGCTCAACAAGTTGTAAAATCCTGTTCTACTTGCTCCATCCTGTTACCAGTACCTTATTATGGAATTAACCCTCGCAGTTTGTTCCCCAGTCAATGATGGCAAATGGATATCACCCACTTCACGGAATTTAGTAGAAAGAAGTATATACATGTTTCTACCAATACTTGTTCTGGATTTATTTTTGCTTCCTTACATAAAGGTATGCTACAAAACATGTTATTGCCCATTGCTTGTAAGCTTTTTCTTCCTTGGGAACCCCAAAATAAATCAAGATGGATAATGGACTTGCTTATATTTCTACTTCTTTGAAAATTTTTGCGCAACCTTTTTTATATCTCATGTTACTGGTGTTCCTTATAATCCTCAGGGTCAATGCCTTGTTGAACACACACATAATACTTTAAAGCAATATTTAAATAAAAAAAGGGAGAGTTTGGGCTTTCTGCCCATTCTCCTAACAAATGGCTCTCACATGTTTTATTCATTTTAAATTTTCTCACATTGGATAAAGATGGTCCTTCTGTAGCTGATAGACACTGGCATACACAAACAGCTGCAAAAAGAGCAATGGTGAAATGGAGGGATCCTATCACCAATCAATGGAATGGACCTGATCTGGTACTGGAATGGAATATGGGCTCCTAATGGATGGGGTTTTTTTAATGCAGCTAATATGCTTTTACATCATTAGCCCTTGATAATTTCTGCAACTGCTCATTGGGCCATGTGGCTCCGATGCTGACATCGGCAATGTTCATTACCTGAGAACTGCGATGACAATGTCATCCTAATCAGAGAAGACACTGCCTTTACCATGGCTATATCGGTAGTAGGAGTTCCTGGATTGGCTTATGGAAATAATCCTGGACTACGAAGGCATGCATGTCTGGTGACCAAAATAATCAATCTTACTGCTACTGCACTATCCAGTATAGCTGAAGAATTGGATCACGTTTGCTCAGGAACCCTTTTCTACCATGCAGCTATCAATTACTTGCTGTTGAAAGATCATATATGCTGTGAATCTGTGCCTGGGGGGTGTTGTTTTAACATTACTAACAATGTGCCATATACAGAGTCTGTTATTGATAAATTTAAGAGTGAAATACAACATATGTTCATTAACAAGCCCCTATCATTTGGAGAGTTTCAGAGGATCCATTGGTTATTAATGTTGGCTGGACCACTACTGCTTTTCCTACTTTGTATGGGAAGTTTTCCGTGTGTTTTACAACTTACGTTAACTTCACTACAGTCTATATGGACTGAGATCCATCATTTAAAACTTCTTGCTAAACCTCCTTTGTAATGAAAATAATTGATATTTGGCCAAATATCTTATCAATCCTTGACTCTCACCTAATGCCTAGCTGGAATGATCCTCAGAGCTGGGTAAGACACTCAGAATCCTGTACCAACCTAATACAGGGCTCTAGGCCAAGTCGCCAGTTACCAATGATGGTAAGTACAGAGATGACTGAGGGCAACCTAAGACAGAGGCCATTCTCAATAAAATAAAAAAGAGGAGATGTAGGCAGCCTTTGGACAAGTCAAGGCCAATCTTGGCTTGTGGAATTCCTGGGATAAGAAAGTCACATACTATGTACTGCCCAGCTGAGGCGCCCAGTGGTGACCTGGTGCTGGGGCTCCAGCTCCTCCAGCGGGGCTTGGCATGAGGCTGGCGCGGCTGCTGTGCAGAGCCACCGTGGCCGGCTCGGGCCCGGAGCTGCATGCCATAGGCCCCCGCAGACACCACAGCCTTGCCTCGGACTCCGGCTCTGGCTCCGGCCCAGTGTTGGCGGACAGCGGCATTCTGGGCCAAGTGGACTTCTACATGCTTCTCGCCATCCCTGCTCTCCATGAAGCAGTTCCTGGACTTTGGATCAGTGAATGCTTGCGAAAAGACTTCGTTTATGTTTCTGCGGCAGGAGCTGCCTATTAGATTGGCAAATATACTGAAAGAAATAAGTCTCCTTCCAGATAATCTTCTCAGGATGCCATCTGTTCAGTTGGTGCAAAGCTGGTACATCCAGAGCCTTCAGGAGCTTCTTGATTTTAAGGACAAAGGCGCTAAAGATGCAAAAGCTGTTTATGACTTTACAGATACTGTGATCCAGATCAGGAACTGCCACGATGACGTCATTCCCACAATGGCTCAGGGAGTGATTGAATACAAGGAGAGCTTCGGGGTGGATCGTGTCACCAGCCAGAATGTTCAGTACTTCTTGGATTGGTTCTACATGAGTCACATTTCAATTAGAATGTTGCTCAATCAGCACCCCTTATTGTTTTGTGGGAAAGGAAGTACATCTCATCGAAAACACATTGGGGCCAGCGCTGCGGCTCACTAGGCTAATCCTCTGCCTTGCGGCGCTGGCACACTGGGTTCTAGACCCAGTCAGGGTGCCGGATTCTGTCCTGATTGCCCCTCTTCCAGGCCAGCTCTCTGCTGTGCCCAGGGAGTGCAGTGGAGGATGGCCCAAGTACTTGGGCCCTGCACCCCATGGGAAACCAGGACAAGTACCTGGCTCCTGCCATCAGATCAGCATGGTGCGCTGGCTGCAGCACACCAACGGCAAAGGAAGACCTTTTTAATCTGTCTCTCTCTCTCACTGTTCACTCTGCCTGTCAAAAGAAAGAAAGAAAGAAAGAAAGAAAGAAAGAAAGAAAGAAAGAAAGAACGAACATTGGAAGCATAAATCCAAACTACAATGTAGTTGAAGTTATTAAAGATGGCTATGAAAATGCTAGGCGTCTGTGTGACTTGTATTATATTAACTCTCCTGAACTAGAACTTGAAGAATTAAATGCAAAATCACCAGGACAGCCAATAGAAGTGGTTTATGTACCGTCCCATCTCTATCACATGGTGTTTGAACTTTTCAAGAATGCAATGAGAGCAACCATGGAACACCATGCCGACAAAGGTGTTTAACCCCCCTCCCCATTCAAGTTCATGTCACACTGGGTAATGAGGATTTGACTGTGAAGATGAGTGACCGAGGAGGTGGTGTTCCTTTGAGGAAAATTGACAGACTCTACAACTACATGTATTCAACTGCACCCCTACCTTGCCTGGACTTCCCGCGCAGTGTCCCTGGCTGGTTTTGGTTATGGATTGCCCATATCCCGTCTTTATGCCCAGTACTTCCAGGGAGACCTAAAGCTGTATTCCTTGGAGGGTTATGGGACAGATGCAGTGATCTACATTAAGGCTCTGTCCACAGAATCCATAGAAAGATTGCCTGTGTATAACAAGGCTGTCTGGAAGGATTACAACACCAACCATGAAGCTGACGACCGGTGTGTCCCCAGCCAAGAGCCAAAGGACATGAGAACATTCCACAGTGCCTAGTTGAGCTGGGGACAAACTGGCTTTTGTGTTAAATTTGGAAGGGATGGCATTCAGAACTACATTATACCAAATACTTCACATGTCATTCTTGCAGAACAAATGGAAGCTGAGTTCCACTTGTGCCTGGTAAAGCTCCTAAAGGATGAATCTCTACCAGTCAATGGGGCATACTTTTAAACACCTGTAGTTTTGGTCAATTTTTTCTTTCCAGAGACTTCAGAAGTGTGCATGTCTGGGTTTCTATAGGAAGCTGTGTTTTTTTTTAAATACTTTTAATTTATGTATGCTAGAAGCATTTTATAAATACTGAGTGTAGTTGGTTAGCCATCTTTCTGTGATTTGGCGGTATTCCTGCTATCCTTTATTGAGTAGTGACAACTGAAATAAGATGGTGACCAACTACAAATATACCATGTAAACCTAGGACCAGCTACCTTTCACTGCCTACATGCATTGCTTAGCTCTGAAATTAATTTATAATCTTAAATTTTTGTAAAAGATTGTGATGACTAGTTCCCTGTGGATTTAAGCCAAGATCATGGGCAATCTTTTCCAGTGTGCTGGTGATCAATGTAAGGGAAAATTTTATATTAATCATGACCTGGCAGTTGCTAAAATTATAGAGAAGAAATTGAAGACAGAGCAGTGAATCCTTGAAACGGACCTAATCAGTTGACTGTTGGTGATCACCTGGGCAGCTTTTAAGAAGTTTCTCCAGGTCCTGCTGCAGACTTGCTGGATCAGCATCTTGTGGGCAGGAGCCCAGAGAGCTGTTTTAAAACACTTCCTAGGTGAGTCAGATGCTAGTCTAGTTATGATACTACTTCTGTAGAGTGCATAGTGTTGACAGTGTAGTTGCCAAAGTAACAGCAATCTTTATGGTGGTTTCCACCTATTTCAAAGTCAGATTTCTGCACTCCAGGAGAGAGAAACTGAGTCTAGGCCTGGTGCAACTAGAAGAGTGACTGGAGACAGAACAGAGTGATTGTAAGAAAAGAGACAGATAACCAGAGTCAGAATCATAAATGCGTTAAGTATTGACAAAGAATGCCTATTTTCTAAAATACAGATTTTTTTCTTTAACCAGGGAAAAGTCAACCTAGATTTATGAAAATCCTTTGCATCCATGTGGTAATTTGTAGTTTACAAATACTTCGATATATCATAGTCGCTCTGTTGGTCTTCAAGGCAGCTAGCAGGTGCACCACACTCATTTTCACACAGAGCCTGACCCAAAGTTGCATAGGATTAGAGCAAGAGCTGTGTTGTTAGTTGTACCTTATCTTTTTTTAAGGTGATAGATGCCATGAAAATAAATTTTAAAGCAAAATCTAAACATTTAAAGAACAGCACACCACTTAAATGGGAGAACTGTATTTATCTGGAAAATGACATTGAGTTGAAACACTTTCTTTTGATCACACAAGGTTAACAATTCTGTATAAACCTGTAGGTTGGAAGGGCTGTTAAAGGGCACAGAGTCTATCACCCTCACTGAAGAAATGAGGACCTGCAAACTCAGAGGTGGTATCCTTTGTCTAGGGCTTCTTATACCAGTGAATCTGACCAAATGTCGGAAACAGGTATCTTAGGCCGGCACCGTGGTTCACTAGGCTAATCCTCTGCCTTGCGGCGCTGGCACACTGGGTTCTAGACCCAGTCAGGGTGCCGGATTCTGTCCTGATTGCCCCTCTTCCAGGCCAGCTCTCTGCTGTGCCCAGGGAGTGCAGTGGAGGATGACCCAAGTGCTTGGGCCCTGCACCCCATGGGAGACCAGGAGAAGCACCTGGCTCCTGGCTTCCGATCAGCGCAGTGTGCCAGCCACAGTGCACCAGCCATGGTGGCCATTGGAGGGTGAACCACAGCAAAGGAAGACCTTTCTCTCTGTCTCTCTCTCTCACTGACCACTCTGCCTGTCAAAAAAGAAAAAAAAACAGGTATCTTACATAAGCTATTGTTCCTCAATTATGGATTCTTTGAAAAACAGTAGAATATACTGATTTATATTAGTTTGACATGTTACAATTTTTTGGCTTTAAATTAAGCTTGTAATGATGAAATTTTTATACTCTTTTGAATCAAAATGTTCACTTTCTTTCCTAAATGAGACATTTGTAATAACTAACTTAAACCTGACATTTTTACTGATAAAATATTTCCCCCTCCAAGAAAGTTTGTCCTCTCTTAAGAGCTAAGACATGATATTTGCAAAGGAAAAGTGAAATTATTTTCCTTTAGCATTTTTTAAGCTTTATACTTGGTTATTGTGGTAATGGACAGACGATTACATGCAAAGTATTCTGGTATATCTTTTACCAGTTGGTATCAAGCCATCTGAGCTATCTGAGAGGTTTTTCAAGATTCTTAGCTGTTTTGAGCACCAGGATTAATATGCAGTATGGATATAAAATGTTTCAAAGGACAGAAAGTGGACACTCACTAATTGTTAGAACCCAAGCGAGTAATGTGCCAACATTTTTAAGAAAGTGATAGAAAAAATATTCTGTGCTATACTTAAGTACTGGCTGCCTTTGGATGTCTTCATACTTAAAAGTGATCACTTTCTTGCACTGTGAAATTTTTACATGAAGATGTTAAAGGGGACGTCTACCTTCTTATTTTGTAAAATGTTTTCTATAAGGCAATAAACAAAGCATAGACCAGCAAAAAAAAAAAAAAGTCACATACTCCCATCCTGAAGGAGGATGATGATCAAGAACACTGTGTTAAAATTATCTGTGTTACTGGAAGCCTGATAAGCTGCGTGTGTATGTTGTTATCTTTTGTGCTTCTTTGAGCTGTAGCTGGTTATGTATAAATATCACTGAGACACTGGAATAAATGAGCCTTGATAAGCCTTGTTGTCTTGGCTCCATTCTCTGCACCTTTGTCCCTCTTTTCATTGCCACTCCCTCCTTCAGGTTCTGTTCCACTGGTGCAGCAGGCCAGCACAAGTACTAATAAATAAAAGTATCAGTGAGGCATTATTTGCACGTACCAACTCAGGCCACCTGTTAAGATCATCAATGTGAAGGGAATAATATTGTTATAACTGGCTAGTATCCATCATCATAAAAGTGGAGGGCTCTGCGGACATAAGCCTACAATACTGTATCACACGAAATGCTTGGTTGCACAAATCATGTGGTCCATTATTATGGATTCTTGGAATCCATTGGCTTAAATCATAATGCAAAGATCGATGCCTTAACATCTATCTTCTATCAAAGATCTTTGTACTCTCTTCCTACTGACTGCATTATTAAGGTAGAAGCCAGTTAGAAAGTGAGGAACATTCAAAAATTGGTTTCAAATTAAATTATGCTAGACCTAAAAAATATATTTAGGCCTGAATAATCATAAAGGAAAAATATTTATCATATTTTACTATGGAAGGAAAACCTAAGGGAGGAGTCAGAATAACCTATATTTTGAAATATCTATATTTAAGTAGTTGTCTGAACACAAAAATGTTAACCGTCTGTAATGAAACATATTCTGTCTTGGTCTATCTTTTATTTTCCATTGGGATTTTCTAAAAAAAGCATTTCTATGGACCCAAAAACAAGTGCCTTGCAGAAAAGTTGAGCAGAGCAAGAGGAAGAGCTCAAATAAACACAAGGGTGTTCATTTCACGGTATCAGTTGGGAGACAGTGTTTTGCCGAGGCTTATAGGATTTCTGAGCTGATCATAGTGGAGAAGAAGAGAAGACAATACCCTCTCTTTTCTTCTATGAGGAGAAGCAGTCTCTCATCCCACAATTCAGAGATAGGTGAAAAAGAAATGTGATCACGAGACCACAAATAAATTATCAACAAATTCTATGTGAGGTAAGGGATGGACAGGCCAGAGACACAGAATTTTATCTCACCAATTATCTAAGCATTTGTCTAACCATTTTCAGAATCCTCAAGAAATAACTAACAGGACAACCACAGAAAATATAAAGAAAGCAAAGGACACTTACACTTGGCATATGAATATGGGATTATTGATGCTTCTCTTAGTGATGCATCTATACATGGGGGGGTCAGCAATCACCATATCTCCATCATTATGAAGGCTGTTTTGTAACTCAAGAAAGCACAAACTATCAACCAGTGAACACACAAGGAAGGGAACCTGCAGTAGGGGAATGAGAAAAAGCAAAGGAAGCATTTAGGAAATCTGTACAAAACCCTAGAACTCAATTGTAGAGGAACCTTCAGTGCTAGGCAGGTACACACACCTATTGTATTTTTCTGCATTCATGTATGCACATCTGTGTGTGTTTCTACTGGACGGGAGAGCTGAACCAATGCTCTTCAATCTAACTCCTTTCTGCCAAGCCACCTCCTCTTCCATGGGGTATGGAATCATTCTTCCCTGGGGCTCTGCAGCTGAGGTCTTGTGTCCAGGTGAAAAATACAAGATGAAAAACCTAATTTTGGCACATCTTTTCTACCCCAGGTGCTATGATGATATCAAGGTCTATGGATAGCAAGATCCTAGAGACAAACTGCAATTAAATATGACACGAATAGACTGCCTCACAGGGTGCAATGGGGGCTGTCAGGTGAGAACCTGGAGGGGCCAGTCTCAGTCAGCACTTAGCCAAGAGCATTCCAGCATCAGATTCCCCAAAGGACAAAAGAGGAAGGGGCAGCCCCACACACCCAGTATCCAGGGCAGGCACAGAACATTTCCTTGTTTCCCACACAGATCTCATAGGAATCCTGTGCACAGAGAAACCCACAAGTACCAGGTTCCCAAGTACTGTGGCCCAACTCATCACTCTCAATTCAGAGATTCCTAATCAGTACATCAACATCAATCGATCTTGGTGTTCACATATCCATGTATGACACCTATCCCGAATGTTCTAGTATCCACACTAACTCCATGAAGCTTTACACCTACAACCATGGGTATTTCTCATTTAAGCCCTTATGAGGCCATGGGAGCTAAGTGCCAAAGTCTCCATTTTTACCCTAAAGCAGAGAAATCAGCTGGAAATCATCTCTAGTCTCAGCACTATAACCACCAAGGGCAGGAGAACACCCTACAGATATCTATGTATCTGGAGTGCAAGTGGTTTTCAGGAATACTCTCTAGAATACCATCATGGAGAATACATGTCATTATTCCACTGCCAAAACTTGTGGGTTGTGCAACAAAAAAGCAAGTTTACCAAAGTAAACTAGAAACTTTAGGCAAAGTGATGCATCAACAGTGGCTCATCAATTGTCCATTTTATCCTACTATCCTACTGTCATGAGATGTTATCAATAGAGGATAGCTAAAGGAGTTGGGGACACGTAAGAAAATTCTAGTATTCTGCTCAAATACTTTGTAAGTTTAAACTGCTGTAAAACAGAAAGTCTAATAATTTTAATATAAACAGATTTTTCATCCAGTCACCACTGGTGCCTTGCCTTTAGTAAGCATTGAATTCAAATAGTTCAATTGTCTAAGAGCCTTCCATTTTCTATGAATAATTTGAGGTACTCAAATTATTTTGGCATATGTTGCATACATACTCTAAAATATCACAGAACTATTAAGTGCTAATCAAAGCTGTAAAATAACTTAAGAACCTAAAAACATGTGATTTGATTATCATCTACTGAACACATGGGAGAAATGATCATTCTGTATTTCCTAAACATAATCAAAGTAATACATTTACATACACACGTATTACACAATTGCTTTAAAATGCAAAGGAATCAAATACAAATTGACTTGGATATTAGACAAGGCATCTGCTAATGGCTACTCATACACAATTGAGTATGACTCAGGAAGTTTTCCTATGTTCTGAGACAACCCCATAAAGTTATGGTATCTCACACCCGAGTGCTTCTCAGGCTATAGGAGCTGAAGACACTGTTGGAGGGTTTGGGGAGAAAGAAGTAATTCTATGAGGAACTATCTACTGTGTTGGAGATGATGAGGACATTTGTAATTTAAGATACCTCAATTGGGGAAAAAGCTCTCAAAAGGAGGTTGGAAATAACCTGTTCTGATGCTTTTCCACTTTTAAGAATAATGAAGAGGAGCCAAGATGGCAGTAGAGCAACAAGATGTTCTCAGTCTCAAGGTGGAAAACAGTTAATTAGAAAAGGTGATACAGGCTGGTGACAGAACCACAAGAATTTTGAGTGGAGAAGCCCAGGAGTCTAGCAGAGATGGAGCAGGACCACACTGGGAAGCAAACAGCCACTGAGCCACAGCAGAGGTGTGAAGAAGAACCCAAATGGGGTAACTGATGTGACACCATCCCCTCTCCCTGGGTGTACCAGGTGAGATGTAAGTTTATGATTCCCCAGACCTGCAGTTAGCAGTGGGCAACTGTTTGAAATTCCCAGAGGGAAGTTAGGGGAAAGGACAGAGAACTAGGGCATACTCCTGCCCACCTATGTCTCCCCCTCCAATCAGACTGGCAGCCAGCTGGGAGAAGCCGTAGTGTCTGTTTACATCTCTGAAAATAAACACAGTGCTACTATATTTACCTTCTGTGTGCATGTCCATTGAATGTGGGGCTACTTCACTGCACACCTGCCACCCAGAAACAAGGATAACAACATTTCAGAGTACTTTCCCCCACCACCACCACCACATGAGCTATATGACAGTGAGAAGTTCTAAAGACTGAAATCCCTAGTTCATTTCACACACCAGAGCGTGGCCAAAGTAGGCAGGGCTTAGTGCACCAGAGCCCTTCTATCGGCCGCCATCACCATCCAGAAGGAAGCAGGACTTTCAGAAGTGGAACTACATATTTCCACTGGCAACGTAGACACATAGCAGAGGGAAATCTTGCCACAAGCACCAAGACACATATTAAAGAGGAAAGAAATTGGAAGTGCTGAAAAACAAGGGGTTAAATTTTAATAAAAATAAGGAAGATAGTATTAGCCCTAGAATGAAAGATTACATCTGCTCTTCATTAATAGAAGCAGAAGAGCAAGGGATTGAAGATATTCCAGAAACAGAATTCAGAAAACTAATCATCAGATTACTTAGAAGCAATAAAAAACACATTCACAACCTAAAGGAAATGTGCTCCCAGGAAATTGAGATATTGAAGAGAAATCAGAATGAAATTTAGATGTGAAGAATTCAGAGAGTATATAACAATACAGTGGATAGTCTCAAAAAAATCCTCAAAGAGAAGAAGAAAGAACATCAGAACTAGAAGCTCTCCTCAGTAACACATAAAGAAAAGATCATAAAATGTGCCCAAGAGAAATGCCAAATCACATTCAGAGGGAACCCAGATAAACTCACCCCAGTCTTCTCATCACAAACCCTACAGGAAAGGAGAGAATGGCAAGACATATTCCAACTCTTAAGAGAAAAAACACGGTCAACCCAGATTACTATACCCTACAAAACTCTCATTTATGAATGCATGAGAAAAAGGATCTTTCACAGCAAATAGAAGTTGAAAGAAACTTTAAGTACATGCCCAGGCCTAAGTAACACGCTCAAACATGTGCTACACACAAACACAGAAACAGGAACATCACTGCAAAATGACATAATTAGCCAGCAAAAGAACAAGTGAAATCCAAAGTACATAAACAGAACGATTTACAGAAAAATGATAGGGCAAAGTCGGTACATAACAATAGTACCACTGAATGTAAATGGTCTCAACTCCTCAGTTAAAAGACACAGACTGGATGAATGGATTTAAAAAGAAAACTCATCTGTTTGCTGCCTACAAGAAACACATCTTACCAAAAAACATGCTTGCAGACTGAAAGTGAAAGGATTGAAAAAGATATTCCATGCCAACCGAAACCAAAAAGAGTTGGAGTGGCCATTCTAATATAAGACAAAATAGGCTTTAACACAAAGACCACCAAGAGAGAGAAAGAAGGACACAATGTAATATCAAAGGATCAATTCAACAGGAAGATGCGATCATTATAAATGTATATGCACCTAATTATAGGGAACCTGGCTATTAAAAAAATGTTAAAATATTTAAAGGGAGATATAGATCCAAATACCATAGGAATGGGGGACTTCAATACCCTACTCCCAGCAATGGACAGATCAACAAAACAGAAAATCAGTAATGAAACATCAAACTTAACACCATAGACCAAATAGACCTAGCAGATATCTACAGACCTTTTCATCCTACAGTTGCAGAATACACATTCTTCTCAGCAGTGCATGGAACTACATACTAGGCCATAGAAAAAGTCTCAGAAAATTAAAAAGAATTGAAATCATACCATGCATCTTCTCGAACCACAATGGAATGAAGCTGGAATTTGGCAACACCACATCAGGAAGATCATTCACCCAGACCAAGTGAGATTTATCCCGGTATGCAAGTATGGTTCAACATTCAAAAATCAATCTATGTGATACATCACATTAACAAATCAAAGAACAAAAACCATACTATTATCTCAATAGATGTAGAGAAAGCATTTGATAAAATACAACACTCTTTCATGATGAAAACTCTAAGCAAATTTAGTCTAGAAGGAACATTCTTCAACATAATTAAGGCAATTTATGACAAACCCATGGCCAGCATCCTATTGAATGGGGAAAAACTGGAAGCATTCTCATTGAGATATGGAACCAGAAAAGGATGCCCACTGTCTCCATTGCTATTCAATATAGTACTGGAAGTTTAGCCAGAGCCATCAGGCAAGAAAAAGAAATGAGAGGGATTCAGATTGGTAAGGATGAAGTCAAAATACCCTTATTTGCAGATGACATGATTATATATATAGGGTAACTGAAAGACTCCACAAGGAGACTACTGGAACTCACAAAAGAGTTTGGTAAAACATCAGGATATAAAATCAATACACAAAAAACTGCAGCCCTTCTATACACAGACAATGCCAAGGCTGAGAAAGAATTTCTAAGATCAATCCCATTCACAATAGCTACAAAAAAGTAAATACCTTGGAAAAAATTTAACCAAGGAGGTAAAATATCTCTATGATGAGAATTACAAAACTCTCCAAAAAGAAATAAAAGATGATATTAAAAAATGGAAAAAACTTCCATGTTCATAGATCAGAATAATCATCATCATCAAAATACCCATTCTTCCAAAAGTCATTACAGATTCAATGCAATACCATTCAAAATACCAAATACATTCTTCTCAGATGTAGAAAAGATGATGCTGAAATTCATTTGCAAACCTAAGAGGTCTAGGATAGCTAAAGCAATCTTATACAACAAAAATACAACCAGAGGCATCACAATACCAGATTTAAAGACATACTACAAAGCAGTTATAGTCAAAACAGCATGGTATTGGTACAAAAACAGATGCATAGACCAAAGGAACAGAATAGAAATGCAGAAATCAATCCAACAATCTACAACAACCAACTTATATTCATTCAAGTAGCTAAAACCACTCCCTGGAGCAAGAACAGGGATTTCCACATGTAGAAATATGAAACAAGGCCCTTACATTACACCGTACACAAAAATCCATTCAAAATGGATTATAGACCTAAATCTATGACCCAATACCATCAAAGTACTAGAGAGCATTGGGGAAACCCTGCAAGACATCAACCTAGGCACAGTGTTCCTTGAAAAGACCCCAGAGGCACAGGCAATAAAAACCCAGATTAACAAGTGGGATTACATCAAATTGCAAAGCTTCTGTACAGCAAACAAACAGGGAAGTAAAGAAGCAATGAACAGAATGGGAGAAATTATCTGCAAACCACACAACTGATAAAGGATTAATAACCAGAATATATAAAGCGATAAAAAACTCAACAATAGCCAAGCAAACAACCCAGTCAAGAAGTGGGCAAAGCATGTAGACATTTCTCAAAAAATGAAATCCAAGTGGCCTACAGACACATGAAAAAATGCTCAGGATCACTAGCCATCAGGGACATGCAAATGAAAACCACAATGAGGTTTCATCTCACTCTAGTTAGAATGGCTCTCATACTGAAATCAATAAACAACAAATGCCAGTGAGGATGTGGGGAATAAGGTACCCTAATTCACTGCTGCTGGGAATGCAAACTGGTAAAGCCACCATGGAAAACAATTTTGAGATACCTCAGAAATCTGAATATAGCCCTACCCTAGGATCCATCCATCCCACTCCTTGGAATGTACCCAAAGGAAATGAAATCAGCAAATAAAAGAGACATCTGCACCTGTATGTTTATTGTAGCTCAATTCACAATAGCCAAGATATGGAATCAACTTGATCATGTACATAGGAATATCAGACAAAGGGATCACATAAATATGAGCAAGTGCCTGATAATAACAATAGACAGAATTACAAAGAAGGGAAAGTTCCAACATGGGAAGCAGTCCACACAGCAGACACATAGAATGACAAACACCCTAAACAGCACTCTGACCTCAGAATCAGCCCCTGAGGCCTGACTGAAAACATGATGAGAGAATTTCAGGCATGCAAAGCCAAGACATAGTGGCAAAAATGGTTCTGCATGAAGGATCTCTGTGAGTGAGACCCCAATGGAAAGAAAATGCCATCAAAGAAGGATGCACTTTATGCTGAAGGGAGCATAGAACTTCCACTTCATATATGCCCCTGAATAAAAAACTGACAGAGTTTGTGAATTCTAAAGGCTTCCATAACCTTGGCAGCTCATGTCAAGAGCCTCAGGTGATCACTGACATCATAGCTAAGAGGTCAGTTGTTAAATCAACAACAGAAGTCACTGTGCACTTGCTCCCCATGCTGGACCTCTGTCCTTAATGTGTTGTACTACAAGAATTAAGGGAAAACTTGTCTTCAAACTGTGCTTCATGTCGTGTGTGTCTGTCTGGGTGCAAAGAGTGGAAATCTCTCTTAGTAAAGAGTAGGTCTTCTACATATGAAGTCAGTTGAAAATGAATCTTAATAGAAAATGAATGGGAGAGGGACCAGGAGTACGGGTGGGAGGGTGGGAAAGGGGACAAGGAACACTATAACCCTAAAAGCTGTACATATGAAAATTTGTATTCATTAAATAAAAACCTTGAAAAATAAAATAAAAATAAAAAAAAATAATGGAAACTGGAGGTGGGCTGTGGTGTAGTATAGTAAGCTTCTACAAGCAGTGCTGGCATCCCATATGTCAATGGCTTGAGTCCTGGCTGCCCCACATCTGATCCAGTTCCCTGTAAAAGCAATAGGAACAAAACAGCAACAAAGTGAACATCCAGTTAAGAAATGAAAAATGACTTCAACACTCATTTTTCAAAAAGAAGAAACTGAAATGGCCAAAAGCACTTGAAAATAATGTTCAGGACCACTAGCCATCAGGGAAATGAAATCAAAACCACAATCAGGTTCCACCTCACCCGTCAGAACGGCTTTCATACAGAAATCAACAACCAACCTATGCTAGAGATTTGTGTGA
Source organism: Oryctolagus cuniculus (assembly GCF_964237555.1). NCBI lineage: Eukaryota > Metazoa > Chordata > Mammalia > Lagomorpha > Leporidae > Oryctolagus > Oryctolagus cuniculus. Next base: position 1,939,115 of record NW_027208201.1, on the reverse strand, counting down.
AAAGGTACCCTAATCCACAGGTGGTGGGAATGTCAACTGATACATTCATTGTGGAATACAGTATGGAAATCTCTGAGAGCTGAAAAGAGATCTGCCATATGACCCAGACAACTGACTCCTAAGAATTAACCCAAACAAAATGAAATCAGCATGAAAAGGGGTCATCTGTACCCCCATGTTTATTGCACCTCAATTCAATATAGCTAAGTATGGAATCAACCCGGATATCCATCAACTGATGAGTGGATAAAGAAACCATGGTATACATACTCTAAGGATATTAATTAGCAGTAAAAAAAAGAAATCGTGTCTTTTGTAACAATGAATTACTACAAGGAATTATCATTTTGTCATAAAAAATGTAAATACCTGCAATAATGTGGAGGCCCCTTGAAAACACCATGCCTACCTAAATCCACAGAGTCCAATACTTCATTTATATGAAACACTCAGGACCATTAAGATTGCTGGTTGTGTAACTGACAAGACAAGGAACTGAATGTGAGAATTAATGAATAAGGAACCTGATTTGTAGTGATGAAAATACTTTAAAATATGACAGAGATAATAGTTGCACAGTAGAGTGAAAGGTCTAAATGTATTTAGATCACTTTAAAATTGTTATTTCTTTTGAATTACTTTCAGATCAAGATGTAAAATCACTTTCTTTTGTCTGGTATTGGCAAAAGTAAATCTAAAGCCAAATCAATAATAAACACAAATGAGCAGATGGAAAAGAAGTCTGCATAATCACGTCTATGTATAATGAAAACTTGGTGTATGATTATCACATCATTTCAAATCCATATGAAATGGTATAAAATTAAGGAGTTTCAGGACAATGCATTATACACATGAAAATGATTTAACATGTCTAATATTTGCACTGAAATATTCCAACTCTATTATAAAGCTGACATTAATATTAAATGAATAATGAATGAATAAATACAGTAATGAATAAATAAAAACAGCAAACAGGGGCAGACGCTGTGGCACAGCAGGTTAGCATCCTTGCCTGAAGCTTCCCCATTTCATATGGGGTCCAGGTTGGGACCCGGTGCTCCATTTCTCATCCAGCTGTCTGCTACAGCCTGGGAAAGCAGAAGAAAAAGGAACAAGTCTCTAGGACCCTGCACCAGGAACCCCTGGCTCCTTTCTTCAGATCAGTGCAGCTCTATCCAGTGTGGCTAATAGGAAGTGAACTGAACAGATGGAAGACCTCTCTCCCTCTGCCTCTCCTCTCTCTGTGTAAACTCTTTCAAATAGATGAATAAATCTTAGAAAACAGCAAACATGTAACTCATTTTATTAAAATATGAATATTACAATGTCCACCAGGTGACAATGAAAACACACAAATGAAAAGCAATGAAAAGTTTCAAGGAGAGCCTTTATCTGAGATCAGGTTGTGTTTGTGAACATGAAACCCAGTTTGAGAAATTTATACACAGTATTATTTTTGAAGAGAGGAGGATTGGGACAAGTGTGAGTGTGTAGTGGATATAACCACCACTTGTAATTATGACATCCCATGTGGGTGCCAGTTCATATCCTGGCTGTTCCACTTGGAATCCTACTCCCTGTTAATGATCCAAAAAAAGCAGTAGAAGATGGCCTAATATGCTGACACTCAAATGGACAACTGAAATGATCTTGCTTTGGCATGAACCAGCACTGGGCCACAGCAGATATCTTCAGAGTCTATCACCAGATGGAAGGTTTCTCTGATTATCCCTTCCTTTTCTGTAATTGGTGCTTCAGAACAAAACCATTTTAAGAGAAACATCAACAGTTCATAAGAAGGTTACATTCTGCAAGTTATTTTATAACATCAGAATGCAAAATCGCTTTTATAAATCTTAATCTCTAACAACTGAAAACTGTGAGAGCCTTAAGAGCTACACTTCAGAACATCTGTTTCCTTGGAAATTATTCTATCCCTGAATCCTTTCAAAGCATTCTTCTCAGGTCTGAAGAGAATAATGTAGCACTTTGGAACAAAGATGCAGCCCAGGAGCCCCACGCTGGAGGCCAAGATGGAGAAGACCTCCACAGCCACCATGACCTTCCCCTTGGTGCTGTGGTAGACAGGCAGGAAGGTCACCCAGACACTGCAGAACACCAGCATGCTGAACGTCAGGAACTTGGCTTCATTGAATTTGTCAGGCAGATTCCTGGCTAGGAAAGCCACAGTGAAGCTTGCCAAGGCCAAGGAACCCAGCTAGCCAAGGACACAGTAGAAGGCAGTGATGGAGCCCTTGTTGCACACCAGGATGATGTGGCCATGCTCAGAGTGTGCATCTGTGTCAATAAAGGGAGGAGAAGTCCCAAGCCAGATGGCACAGAGAGCCAGTTGGATCAGGCAGCAGATGGGAATAATGGAGTTAGGTAACCCTGATATCAGCCAGTGTCTCATCCTTCTCCCTGGGGCAGTGACCTTGAAGGCCAGAAGCACAGTGATAGTTTTGGCCAGGACTGTGCAAACAGCCATGGTGAACACCACTCCAAACATGGTCTGCTGGAGGACACAGGTGGTTGTGTTGGGATGACCAATGAACAGTAAGGAGCAAAGGAAGCAGAAGATGAGGGCGATGAGCAGGATGTAGCTGAGACAACGATTGTTGGCCTTGACTATGGGAGTGTCTCGGTGCTTCACAAAGACCCCAAGAACAACAGCAGTGAGGACAGAAAAGCACACAGCTGTGCAGACTAGGGTCATCCCCAGGGGCTCTTCAAAAGACAGAAAGGTCAGTTTTTTGTAGAAGCACTGGTCTCGCTCTGTGTTGGCATACTGAAGATCTGGACACTTCACACACTGGTCCATATCTGGTGAGAAATGTAATTAACATCATCTCAAGTTCAGTTATTCCTGATTCACAAGTACCTTCTAGAATACCTAACGTGGCTAGTTTAGGCAAATGGTCCTTATTTGATGTGAAATACAGCATATAAAATGACATATAAAATTATTGGTGATTATTTATGTCCATCTTCCTCATGTTAGCCAGTTAATACTTCATCTTCCTAAGTACCTTACATAATGATGAGTACATGCTCTTTTTCTCCTAACAAAGCCCTAAGGGCTACTCTCTGAACCTATTCATGGTGCTTTAAAAGCATACCTTAGCCTGTGTTATTTTAACACCACAAATTTCTTCTTCATTGTTTCTTTGGATTGGGAACTGATGATCAAGGTGCCAGAGGGTTCCATGTGTGGTGAGGGCTACTCTGCCCTTATACAGGGCATATTCTGCTGCATGCTCACTTGGAACAAGAGCAAGCAGAAGCCCTCAATTTTTAAGTTTTTATTTAATGATTGCATTTTTCATACATTCACCTTTAGGAATATAGGGGTTCTTTTCCCTATACCCACCCTCCCACTCCCACTCCCATCACATTTCCTTCTCCCTCTTCCTATACCATCTCCTTCTTCATTATGGTTCATTTTTAGTTTGATTTTAAATACAGAGGACCAACTCCATGATAAGCATAGATTTCAACAGTTGGTATCCACACACACAGAACACATATAGAGCACCGCTTAGGAAAAAAATTTGAAGTCAATTCTCATAGTACAACTCATTAGGGACAGAGGTCCTACATGGGACTAAGTACACAGTGACCTCTGTTGTTACTTTAACAATTAACATGTTTATGTATGTATGATGTCAGTGATCACCTAAGGCTCTTGCCATGGTCTGCCAAGCCTATGGAAGCCTTTTGTGACCAGAGACTCCATCGGTATTTGGACAGGGTCATACGCAAAGTGGTTGCTCTCTCCTCTCTTCAGACAAAAGTACAACCCTTTTTGATGACCCTTTCTTTCAACAGAGGTTTCACAGAGATCCTCCATGTAGTCTATTTTTTGCTGCAGAGTCGTGGCTTTCCATGCCTGAAATGAGCCCTTTTTTTAATGGTGCTATTCCCTCTGTACTCTCATGGCCTATTCAACCACCCAATGGTTGCAGTCTTTGTTTTAATGAGTATTCATTTATTTATAATTTACATGAAAGTCAGAGTTTCAGAAGGAAGAGGAGAAGCAGAATGGAGAGAGAGAGAGAGAGAGAAAGAAGGAGAGGAGGACAGGGAGAAAGGGAAAGAGGGAAAAAGCGGAGGGGAGAGATCTTCCCCCAGTGATTCACACCCCAAAAGACATTAATAGCTGGAACTGGGCTGTTTTGAAGCCAGTAACTGGGTGCTTCTTCTGGGCTTCCTGTATTGGTGTGAGCTCTGAAACTTGGGCCATCTTCAGCTGCTTTCCCAAGCATCAGGAGAGAGCTGCATTGGAAGTGAAGCAGCTGGGACTGAAACTGCTGACCAACTGGGATGCTAGCATCCCAGCCAGAGGCTTAACCTACTATACAACAGCACCGGCCCCAGGTTCCCACTCTTAAAATCATGGACTGGGAGATCTAGTTTGTGAATTTTGGTTGCACAGAAATCACCTAGCAATCTCACTAAAACATATCTCTTTAAGGTAGAATCTGGATTATGTCATGATAGGGGAAAGCACTGATTGACAAACCACCATTAGAAGGCAAATGGTCAGGTTCTAGAGAAACACAGAACAGCTGTACACTTGATACCAGCTGGATTAGTTTCCACCCTTGTCATCAAAGAACACACTAGGATGGTGCCTATAATCAAAGTCAGTCTGTAGATCACCTTGAAACTTACTGGCATATTTCCACTTTCCTGTCTTTTTATCCTTGAACATTAATTTTCTCTCCAGCCCTGTCTGTATCCTCTTATGTTCAATATATTGTTCCATTGAAGACTGATGTCTCAACTTGCAGATTTCTTCCAATATTTAGTCTTACCTTTGGATATTTCATACTTTTGAGACATTACAAGTGCCATCTTTCATAGGTTTGTTTTCCAGAATTGGTAAGGAAAAGTACCTGCTTTGTACAATTTTGTATACCAGATCTACTTAATTCAATTACTGATTCACTGATTTCTTTTTTTCTTTTTTTTAACTTTTATTTAATGAATATAAATTTCCAAAGTACAGCTTATGGATTACAATGACTCCCCCCCACATAAGTTCCCTCCCACCCGCATTACACCATCCCAGTAACACTTTAAATGATGCCACTTTTAAATCTTCCTTTTCAGTAAGTTGAATGTCATTCTTTTTTGACAATATGCATGGAGCCGAAGCTCCTGTGTAATTTTCTGTAGAAGTTGCGTTCTTTCGTCAACTTTGTATCCAATCTTCAGCTGTAATTTCCATGTTTTGTAGCATTCTAAAATACTCTTTAGGATTGAAAGCTAATCCTTCTTTTTGTCATGTTTGAGTGGTTTTGTTCTTTGTTTACAATTCATAGATCACTTAGATTTTATTAACTATTTTTCTTCAGTTATACTAATTAATATTGCATTTTTCATGTACTATAATCTGAATTAGATTTTATGAAACTCTTTGGGCATGATGTAGCTTATTTAAAAAATACTGTTGGATTTACATTGTTTGAGATTTCAAATGTATGAATTTATTTCAATAACAGTGTCTTACAATTTCATTTTGCTGAAATATCTAGCAGTATTTGATCCACCAAGTTGAGATGTTCCCATAGAAGAAACAGAATTTTTACATTTTTCCTGTTCTCTATAGGAGTTGAGAAAATATCTGAAAATTGTTTATCACAATTCAAGTATTGGGAATTATTTTAATAACTGTGAGAATATTTGGATTTTTCAAATATGGCTCAACATATTTCATAATATTTCTATCTGAGAATATCTGAATTTCTTCTATATTTTCAATGTATCAGAATTAAATGATTAATAAGCTCTAATATTAGTATTTTTATATCTAAATAGACCTCTTCAGCTCTCTTTGTATACACACACACACACACACACACACACAGAGCAATCTTATTGTTCACACTGTTCCATTGTGCTGATATCCATAAATCTTTCTTGTTTATGATCACCAACTTTAAATTCTTCCAATTTTTACTTACTTCAATTTCCTTATAATGTCCACATTTTACCTTCAAGGGCTTGTGCTGAATTTGCAGTCATTGACCTACCTTGGTATGCATACTTATTTTGTTTTTAAAGACAGAGTTACCAAGGGAGGTAGAGACAGAGTGAGGCCTTCCATCTGCTGGTTCACTCCCCAGATGGTTGCGGCAACCAGAGCTGTGCTGATCTGAAGACAGGAGATTCTTCAGAGCCTCTCATGTGTGTGCAGGGGCCCAAGGACTTGGACCATCTTCTACTGCTATCCCAGGCCACAGCAGAGAGCTGGATCAGAAGAGGAGCAGTTGGGACTAGAACTGGCACCCATATGGGATGCTGGTGCTTCAGGCCAGGGCTTAAGCCCATTGCGCCACAGTGCCAGGTCCACTATGCATACTTATTACCGTGTATGTCAGGTTGAGTTCTTTTGATATGAATTTTATAAATGTGTGTACATATGTAAGCATAAGAATGTTCTTGAAGATTTATATTTTGAGCAGCAATGACTTTTGTCAAAGGCTAAGATTAGCCCCATTTATGATATTTGATGAGTATCATCCTCAGGATGATATACTGCATGATTTCTAAGATAGTTTTTCACATAGCACACAGTTTGTGTAGAGTTGCACTTTCTCACTCCAAGCATGGTACACTTGAATTTGGTTAAAGCATTTTTACCTGTATAAGCACAAGGAACCCAGACATGAGTTTTCCTATACTGAATTAGCACATACACCACACTACTCCCATGGACTGTACTCTGTTTCCAAAACCTTTCATTATCAACAATAAGTTTCAAAAAATTAGAATTATACTAAATATATGGTACAAATAACTACTCATACAACACAAGCAAAAACTGGAAAATCTTTATGATGCATGTGATGCATAGTTCTGATTCATGAAATAAATCTTAGAAATGCCACACTGTTTTATGGGGTGAATATTCTCCAATCTTGGTTTCTATTCATTTTTTACCATATGTATATCAGCCTGAACTCCAACATGGTCAGCATTCCAGAGACATTCAGTCTTTTATATGCTTTCAAAAATAATATAGGGAGTGTATTGTGGAAAGTTTTATCCTTTTGTGGATTATTATTGATTATAAGGAATAATTTCTACCTGAAGGGGGGAAGACTGTTCTCAGCAGTCATATTCCACATACTTTCTTTCCATGGATAAGTTGATAATTTAAGAAACAGGTGGTAACTTCTCCAAGAGGCAGGCACTGACTTACCTGTCTGATTGGAAATCTCATTCTCAGGACAAGGTGTGCAATCAAAACAACAGGCAGGCTTTCCCTCCTGAGGGGTTTTCCTGAATCCAGGGCTGCAACTCACACTGCATACCGAGCGTGGAGTCTGAGAAAAATCAGATGAGTGTTGGTCATAGTTCAGACTATTACTTAAGTTCCAAGTAGAGGGTTTTCAAGTCCTGCAAACTTATTCACTGAAACTGTAAACATCTGTTTCTGACACAATGACAACATTCAATTTGATTTTCTTAAATAGATTCAAAAGATGTGGTGGAAAATGTGTGTGTACTGTCCATCCTCAGACACTAAAAACGTAAGAAAGTATTTGGATTGGAAGTGGAGTGGTTTAATGTCTCTAAGTGTCTTTTTAATAAGCCATCCTGCACATACTCCCTTAGCAGTTGGGGGGTAACAATGTGTCGTGTGAACCTTATGATCAGTCCAACTTACCTCTGTAATTCCTGTGGCCCACTCTATCAAATTCTCAGAGAGAGACAACTGTTCACTCTGTGAAACGTATGGGGAAAACCATCCTACTTTAACCTTACGTCCAAAACCATATGGAAAATTCCAAAAGTTGAGAATGTCGTATTCAGCTTCCCAATTTTTCCTGTGATTCAAATTCACTAGGTCACCAGCTGGATTGGTAAACTGGAGATTCTTCAGAAATGGGTGCAACTGAAAAAATGCATCATATTCTCATGAAGACTGCCCAAGCAATAACACATGAAACCCAGGTAAGAGAAAACCTCTCTTTGTCTGTAATCACAAATGAACGATAGAACCTGTTTAGAACCACCCAATGAATTGAAGTAAAAAAAAATAAACCTGATGAGAACTACATCAAGGTAAGTATGATTTCACTCATTTTTCTACAAAAACAAGTGGAATCAAAAATATCTAGCTGTGAGATTCAGACCATTTCCAACAGTGCAGTCCAAGCTACCAACACTCATTTTCTCAGTGTACCTTGGACAACTATCTGTAATAACGTTACTAGAATAAAGAACTGTGCAAATTATATGAGATCCCTTATGTTCATTGTAGATGAACATCCTCAGTAACATTTGGACCTGGAAATAATTACTGTACTGCTGAAGTTGAAAATGGAATAACACAGTCTAGGTATTTCACATGTCAAAATTAAATTGACAGAATTGGAGAGTATTTTTAAGTCACAGCACTGATGCTTATCCAAGAGACCTGCCCACTTTTCATTGGAGCCCTTTTGCTAATGACAAATTACAGGCAGAGGCTCATTTTTATCTTGTGTTTTGCAGAAAGGTTCCCAAGCTACTTGGATTGAACACCTGCAGAAACTCTTAAGGGGATCACTTCAGGAGTACATGTCAATAATGGAAACCAAGTTACCTGCCAGGGAGAAAATGCCACCTTTGCCCCATTGTTCACTGGCTGCATTCCTACCTCTTGTAGAAGCATCTCATGTATGCTGTGGGCCACAGCATACACAGCATTGTATATGTTGTAACTCCCATCACTCATGCTCATATCAAAATGATGCGGAGGCAAGGATTCCAAGGAGGCATTCAGTGGACAGTTCTGCAAAGTTTTACAGGATGTCCCAGTAACTGAGCAATTAAAAGCCAGCGACCAGAATCCGGAGAGGTAAGAGTCTTCTGGGTACTTGGAAGGGTTAGCTGTCCGAAGAAAGTTTTTGAAACCAGAGATCTCACTATGCTGGTGTGAAAAAATGAGAGTCCCATGGAATGAGTTGAGCAGGAAAGGTTTCTCAAAACTGGCAAAATCCCATTGTGAAGTGGTGACCCAGACTTTCCATGTCATTAACTGCCCCCATGATTGAAAGCTGGCGCCTATGAGTGACTCAGTGACACAGAAAAGAATCACCACATTTGCTGATGATTTTAGGATCTGTATATGAAATGTACTTTGGAATGAAGAAAGTGACTCTACAGTGGCTGGGATCAATTCCACAAAGTCTACACAGATGCCATTCTTCTGTAACTCTACTTTCAAATCAGACATAAACTGAATACCTTTTGGGAGGTCTGAGATGGCCAAACCCACCCAGGTCCACCCAAAATGGAGCATCAAGGAGGCCATGCCATGGGCCAGAGAAGTGTCTTTGGGTGCCAACTGATAGAGGGAAGGAAACTGACCACTGTCACTCAGAAGAGGTTCAAAAGGCCCAAGGGTCAGCTAAGGGAAAAGGCAAGAAATCTGTGTAAGGTTATTGTCATAGTGTAAAACATTATTCCTGAAAAAATTAAGCAGATAACGGAAGTGTCAGATTTTAGAATATTTCATTTTTATCATTTCCCAGTACATAAAAGCTTCCTAGTTCATGAATCATTAGACTCACAGGTTGCAAAAACATTTCTCCTTTTTACTCACCCACACTTCTTCTTCAGAACAAATGTGGCTAATCCACAAAATCTCTGCATGTCTTCTCTTTAGATCACATACTGTGTCAAATGTATAAGGTCTCTGTCATTTTAATTTTTGGATCTAAGTAAGGCACCTAAGATGATGTACTTTATCCCACTTTTTCACTACACACTCACCTGTGGAATTTTGTAGAGTTCCAGCAGTGTCCCCATTTGGACAGCAATGCTGCTTTCTGATATTATAGCAACAGACTTGTTCTGTTTCCTACATGTGTAATTAGGAACGTGCTTTTCCAGTCCCACAAGCCAGATGAAGGGGTTCTCCATCACAGTCATATGACTGTGCATGACATTATAGAGACCAAATCCCAAGGTCATGTTGGGTAAAAGATAGGGATTTTTGTTGATCTCTTCAATAGCGAAAACCAAGGCCAGAACATACTGGTAGTTTTTGGACTGAAACCTGCATGAAAGGCACAAGGATCTTTAAGGGAAAATCCTCCAATCCAGATTATCATCAATTCTGTGATTACTGTGAGATGGAATGGTCATGGCCAAACATTCATATGTTCTAATCCATATGTGTAGATTTGCTGAGTACAGAGTGTGAACTGTTGTATTTGCAGGACACATGTCCTCACCAGAACCAAAGCTGCTACCAGCTTTTACTGGTTTCCAAGCCTAAATGATTCTGAAAAATTAGATCTGCTTTTACATCATAATGTCTTGGGCATGTTATCCCATGGTTGTCCATGTAGCCAAAGAGCATGATCTTATTTTTGGATGCAAACCTCATCAATTTTAATCATCTCTGGCAACAGCTACCTCTTCTAAGTGTTTGTATTTGATATCTAAAGTAAATGCTACAACAGGCTCTGGAATGCCCTCTCTAAAGTTCATGCACACCTAGGAGTACACTCCAGTTGTCAAAGAAAGCATGACAAGGAAACGCATATCATCTTTAGCACTGCCTCTAAATGTTTCCTACATCCACAAACTACAATGATTCTTCATCTTACCACATCATTAAGTGCTTCTTGAAATAGCAGTCATATGATCATAAGGCTGCAGGTTGTAAAGGGAAAAGAGAGTACCTCAATTGAAGGCTATGTGTTCAAAAATAGGGATGATGTCACAGTACTGAGAATGGTAGATGGGAGTCTGTAATTGATCCTGAAAAATCTCTTCCCCATCATACTTACCCATCAACCAGCATCACAAGCCAAGAAAATAAAATCGAATTCAGAGATTGAAAGAAGGGAAATAGTGAAAAGGGAGGAGCACTTTAGAGAAGCTGGAAACACTCCCTGGCTGAACATGAATCACTGGGCTATGAGGCACCTGATGCTTTACAATTAAGCCAGTCATGCATTTAGAACACTAAACATATGTGAAAGTAAATCATTATGAGTGATATCAGTATTTACTCCAAACCGGCCTTCTTCACTCACGTTTTCCTACAATATTGAATATAAATAGCCTTACATGTGAAGGAAATGATGCATTTCTACTTTTCATTATGAGTGATATCAGTATTTACTCCAAACAGGCCTTCTTCACTCAACTTTTCCTACAATATTGAATATAAATAGCCTTCCATGCAAAGAAAATGATGCATTTCTACTTTCTAGGATCTGACATTTCACAAAAAATGCAAATGAGGAGCCCCTTGTATTTATTTCTGATGTCCTGTGTGTTAATTCCTTATGAATAGACTAGGTCATGTACACTGCTTGTTAAGGGTCACGTGTTCTCCAGAGGAAGTGACAGTTTTTCAGTTCTTGGTCCTTGCTGTAACATAATATGGATATATGTATGCATATTATATATGTATTCTCTCTATATATCTATACATAGGTATACTATAACCATGCACACAGTAGCTATATATATAGTTTTTTATGTATATATAATTTGCATACATATTTGCTATCCAAATATGTCATTCATACTTTGTAGAATGAGGAAATTTGAAAATCATTGCTATGAATCAAATAAAATTCAGTTTTGTATTTCATATATCTGTTTCTCTCCTCATTACTATGACACTTCCATTATTCCGCATCCTCTAAATTCTTTCTCCAGCTGCTGCCTTGTACCAAAATGTCTAGACGGCTCTTGGACACACTGGAATTTGTAAGAGTTTATCTCTTTTATGCTGTGTTCTTTATCTCTAAAAACAGTTTATCAGTAACTGTTGTATATTTTAAAGTTAGTGAATCTAACATTGGAGGGTATAGCACCTAAATCTATTGACAGTTCAGTATTTCTTGTTTTTCCAAGTATCATCCACAAAGATATTTTCCCTGAGTTTATTAAGATTTGATTATGATCTCCAGTTTGCATGGCATACATCTTGGAGGAACATAGCCTCTTTTCCTACTACTGGAAAGTCACTATTTCCTCGTCTCCATCATTAAGGGTACACTTAAATGATGTGCTGCATGCATAACCAGGGGGAATACTACTACTAATGAATAAATATTTCATGAATTGGACCCCATGTACACATATTAAGTTAGGTAAATTTATAAAAATCAATGTGAAGTGAGTAATATTGCTACACCAAGCTAGTATCCATTAGATTTTTTTCAGCAGAGATATTTGGACAAATGCCTAAAATACTTCATCAGTTGCATCACCTTGGTGGCAACAACTATACTTCTCAAATCCATTGGCTTTAATGATACTGAAATGATCTATGTCCTAATACCTACCTTCTACCAAAGTTCTATGCAGCTGCAACCTACTTCCTGTAGCCTTACAGTAGAAAACAATTAGAAAATTGTCACCCTCATAAACAGGTTTGAAGAAAACAATTCCGCTGTCCTACAAGATACTATATTCTGCATGCATGAAATTTATATATGCTATATATGTATATGAAATATTTATATTTAGTTACAAATAAAGGATCTTCAAGAGGGGCAAAAACAGAATAATCCCCCTTAAGAAATCTATTTTGCCCAGAAAAGGCAGAATCAGGGAAACACTGTAAATGTAGTAGATTACAACCATTGAAATTCTTATGGGTATATTCATCAGTAAAATATAATTATTATATTTTTGCAAAGCTGTTGCCCTGAGATTACTTTTACATAGAAAAAAATTTTGAATCTTTTCTCCTTTACAACTGTAGAAGAAATGAAGTGTTCTCATGGCCCCAAATCTAGTATGTAGCAGAAAAGAGTGTGAGCACATGTGGAAGAGCTCATGTAATTCAGTTCATTCATTTCAGTGCATGGGTTCTGTAAGAATCTACTACTGAGGCACAATAGGCCCCGGAGCTGATGAAAGTGGACAGGGAAGGATAGGAGGATACCGACCAGATTCTGGTTCCCCCTCTGATGAGACAACATTTCCCTGAGCCATCCACGGTGCCAGGCAGAAAGAGATGTCTTCCTCATGCCCCAAATCAATTACCAGCAGTTTTTAGGAGGGACAGAAGATGGACAGGGCAGGGATACAGAACATATTTGCCTATCCATTTGCAGACCCAATAAAAAGTAGCTAATATATAAATAAATGGAAAATGGTTATGGCAAGGAGAACTTACCATCTGAATCTGCGATATTTGCTGAAACTTCTCTCAATTCTGGGAACATCATATGTGTAAATGTGCAAAAAAGCAGCGATCTCAATATCTCCATCCTTGTAAAAACTCTGTTCCATCTGGGAATAGCAGTCGCGACCATCCTGACATGTCACAAGGAGATACAGCTGCAGAAAGAGGACGAGAAAAATCAAAGAAAACATCTGTGAAAAACCCTATGAGACAAGAGCACTGGAATATGCAGGGTCATGCAGGTGGAAACATAGTGTGTGTGTGTGTGTGTGATTGCTTGAAACAAGTCACTTTAATACTGCTCCATCTGACCTCTTTCCACCAGCTGTCCACTCATCCATGGGGGAATCTGATACTTTTCTGCCCAGAGGCTCTGTAGTTCAGGTCTTCTGTCCTGGTGAAAAACACAAGTAGAAAAACATGTTTGTGAATCATCCTCTTCACCCAGGTGCCAGACTCAAGGGAGAGACTCCTGCTAGTTACATTTGGTCCAAGGGCTTTGTCAATAAACCACTCCATGAACTTTTGGCAATTATGTACCAGGATTGCATCAGAGGGCATGGAGGGAGGCATCAGGTGAGGCTTTCAGTAAGCTTTCAGACCAGAAATCTCCAGTGTCACACACTACAATGACTCAAAGTGCAACAGGGCAGCCTCCCTCAAGCAGTGTTCTGGGAAGCCACAAATCACTTTGATAGCACATAGACTCCAAACCAATCCTGTTTACAGAGATTCCCACTAGGACATGTGGTTTTCAATCACTGTGAAACCAGTAATCAGCCTGAATTCAGATATGTCCATTCTGCATTTCTAATCACTTCATCTTTAGTTGTAAAACATAAAAAACTTCCACATTGCTGTTAACCATGGTAATCCCATGATGATCTGCTTTTGCACCTACAACCTTGGTTGGTGCTCACATGAGAACCTGGGACTATTTGAGTACTTATACCTTTTTTACTCTAAGCAGACAATACCAGCTGGAAGTCACCTCTTTATTCCCACCACCACAAACACCAAGGGCAGAATCATGCATGCAGACACCTGTACTTCTTGAATGCAAGTGACTTTCAGGATGCTTATGTAGGACACCATCAGGGCAGCTAGGTACCATTAAACCTTTGCCAAACCACAGACTGTACAAGACGAGAGTGAACAAAATGGATATCATGTCCTATAGGCAATAATGAGGATCAAAACTGACTAATCATTTGTGCTTGTATACCTGTGTGAGGTATTGCCAATAGAATAAATCTAATAAGGGGGGTAAGAAAGGGCATATATGTGAACTCTATTTTTCTACTCAAAAGTTTTTTAAACTCAAATTACTGTAAATGTGGTGCCTAATATTTTAAGTAAAACACATTTTTCATTGCTTAGCCACTTCTCTGATGCCATTAGGGAGATTTTGATTAGGGGTACACACAAAGTGAGATGCAGTATAGGAACAAAATACCAAACAGAATTCAGTGACTTGCCTAAAATTGAAAATATAATTTCTTGATGAGTTAAACTTATTACTGATACATTGATGAAGCTTGTTGTCTATTCAGTTAAACAAGAAAAATAAATCTAAATCAGAGAGCAAGCATCCACTGTTCTCTCCAATGTGTAGGAACTAAAAATAGAGTCAATCTTAATGCACTCCATTCACTGAAAATAAATTGGGAATGGAGAGGATGAATTCCATGCAATGAGGAGGCTTCAGAAAATTCATGGAAAATGTGTGTTATGAAACAGTTATGGACAATTTTTTTAAAAATTAGCACCCAGATTTCTTCAATATTTTTGCTTAAGTGTTTCTTTCATATTTAACATTTTCATCTTCTATATCCTTAATGCTGCATTTGACATTTTTTATAGTTTGTGATGAATGCTTCAATTCTAGAACTTCAGACTTAATTCAGGGAAATATATATTCTAATTGCATAAACTTATATGGAATCTGAAATCATACATTTATGTCAAATTGAACTTTAGCAACAACATCATAAAAGTTGATAATATTTTTTTTCTATTTGAGACTTTTTATAATTTATATTGAAGTCCAATATCATGTAGGTTATTGCAAAGCAATTTCCAAAAATAAAAATACGTGGACATTTGAGTGGGTAGGTACAGAGTTCTCTGTGTGTACAGGGAACATACACATGAACTTACACTCTTTCTACATCGAGAACACTGTCTCCAATGGACTATCCTGGACTATCTTCTCAGGTTCAATACACTTCAAATCAAAAGTAGAAATTGTCCCTTTTTCCCCACATCCTCGCCAGCATCTGTTGTTGGTAGATTTCTGTATGTGAGCCATTTTAACCGGGGTGAGGTGAAACCTCATTGTGGTTTTGATTTGCATTTCCCTGATTGCTAGTGACCTTGAACATTTTTTCATGTGCCTGTTGGCCATTTGGATTTCCTCTTTTGAAAAATGTCTATTGAGGTCCTTGGCCCATCACTTAAGTGGGTTGTTGGTATTGTTTTTGTGGAGTTTCTTGATCTCTTTGTAGATTCTGGTTATTAACCCTTTATCTGTTGCATAGTTTGCAAATATTTTTTTTCCATTCTGTTGGGTGTCTCTTCACTCTCCTGACTGTTTCTTTTGCAGTACAGAAACTTCTCAATTTGATGCAATCCCAATAGTTGATTTTGGCTTTGACTGCCTGTGCCTCCCGGGTCTTTTCCAGAAATTCTTTGCCTGTGCCAATATCTTGAAGGGTTTCTGTTGGTGGAAATGCAAACTGGTCAAGCCACTATGGAAGTCAGTCTGGAGATTCCTCAGAAACCTGAAGATAACCCTACCGTTCGACTCAGCCATCCCACTCCTTGGAATTTATCCAAAGGAATTTAAATTGGCAAACAAAAAAGCGGTCTGCACCCTTATGTTTATCGCAGCACAATTCACAATAGCCAAGACCTGGAACCAACCTAAATGCCCATCAACGGTAGACTGGATAAAGAAATTATGGGATATGTACTCTTTAGAATACTATACTGCAGTAAGAAACAATGAAATCAAGTCATTTGCAACAAAATGGAGAATCTGGAACACATCATGCTGAGTGAAATAAGCCAGTCCCAAAGGGACAAATACCATATGTTCTCCCTGATCGGTGACAACTGACTGAACACCAAAAAGGAAACCTGTGGAAGTGAAATGGACACTATGACAAACGGTGACTTGATCAGCATAGCCCTGACTGTTAATGAACAACTTAATACATTATCCCTCTTAGTAGTTTTTTTTGTTGTTTCTACTTAATATGACTGGTTTAATTCTATAATTAATACACAGTTATTCTTAAGTGTTGAAAAAAAAGTAGAAATTGCTATAAGTACATGGTAACATTAATGTCATAGCAAGCAGTAAGGGAAACTAAGAAAATTCGCAATGCAGAGGTGACCTGGCATGTCAGAACTCACTGTATCAATTCTCAGTAACTCCAAATTAGCTATGCTGGTATGTAAAGTCTACAACACTGCATTTTTAACCATTCTGAATTATGTCCCAGACAAAAATCCCCATTTCCTCCAACTTCCAGCCATACTTAATCTGATGCAGCTCCTCTGAATATAACAGAACATGACACTTTGTTAGTGTTGCCATTTCTGGTAATCCATCAGGAATCTGTTTCCACCATTATCCATCTAACCTAGGAATAATACTGCTGATTACTGAAGAGAGACCAAGATGGCTGAATGAGAAGGACATACTGTTATAATCTAGGAGGAGATATAAAAGTAAAAGTGGAAGAAATACATTCTCCTGGGATAGTTAGAGAAAAAACCACAGTGGGAATTCTATGGAAAGAAGAATGCTGTGGATCAGTGTGGAAGGTGCAGACATACAGTATGTTCAAGGACACAACAGACAATTCCAGCAGCCAAGAGCCAGAGAAAGCAACAGTGTTGGAGAGGGAGGGTAGATCAGACTGCAGTGCCTGAGCCACTGGTTATGTAATTGGAAGGAGAGATTTCAAGAGTCAACCACCTGAGAGAAAATTGGAGAATATGGCTACATATCCTTCCAGATACATGTTTCCAACATACAAATTAAAAAACAGAAGGGACAATACAAATATCATCCAAACTGCATAGAGGAATTGAACAGACATTGCTGCACAAATAGAAGAGCCAAAGGCCTTACCAAGGGTGATAAACATTAGTAAACTTGGAATACTATTCAAAATCACACTGAGATATCACCTCACATCTGCTCGATTGGCTACAATAATTTTTTGTTTTAAAGATTTTGTTTGAATGGAAGATTGAGAGAGTGAATGTGAGTGATACAGTCAGAAAGAGAGAGAGAGAGAGAGTATCTTCCATCCCATGGTTCACTCTCCAAATGATCACAACAGCTGGAGCTGAGCTGATCCAAAGACAGGAGCCAGGGGCTTCTTCAGGTCTTCCCAATAGCTGCAAAGGACCAAAGACTTGGGCCATCTTCCACTGCTTTCCCTGGCCATGAAAGACTCTTGGATCCTAGGGATCTTTGATAAATGTCTCCAACCATGATTATTATCAACTCCAAACTTAGAACTACTAGAGAATGAATGTTTTGTGCAAATATGGGGAGGTTGAAATACTGCCCTGTAGCATGATCATAGTTGATGAGGTCTTTGGGTGCTAATAGCAATTTTTTATGGCTTACCTAGTTGCTTTCTTGGAATTTTCAATATGAGACTGCGGAGAGAGTTTGTTACATCTCTCTAACAGGTGAAGACTGTGAGAAGAGGAAAGGAAAATTATCCTTAGTGGAGGCAGGAAACATGTCCTAGACAAACACCAACCTCATGTATATTGATCCTGGCCTTACCAGCCTCAGCAATTCTAAAAAATAAATTTCTGTTCTTAGGTCATAAAGTCATGGTATGTTATGACTAACACAACAAGTAAATTGGGTTGAACAGTAGTTATTCTCATTTGTTTCAACAGATGACTCTCCAAGTCCTTGGATTTTGTATTTGCAGCAAATGTCAGAACAGGCTCTGGAATGTTCTGTCTAAATTACATGTACCACAAGGAAGAGAAGCTGATTTTCAAAATCAGTTTTTCAATCTTAGTTTCTAACCATTCAAAACTGAGATTGCCTTAAGACCTACAAATGAGAACATCCTTTTCCTTGGAAACTATCCTATCCCTTAAAAATTTCAAAGCATTCTTCTCAGGTATGAAAATAATAATGTAGCACTTGGGAACAAAGATGCAGCCCAGGAGCCCTGCACTGGAGCACAAGATGGAGAAGACCTCCACAGCCACCATGACCTTCCTTGGTGCTGTGGTAGACAGGCAGGAAGGTCACCCAGACACTGCAGAACACCAGCATGCTGAATGTCAGGAACTTGGCTTCACTGAACGTGTCAGGCAGATTCCTGGCTAGGAAAGCTGCAGTGAAGCTCACCATGGCCAAGGAACCCAGGAAGCCCAGGACACAGTAGAAAGCAGTCACTGAGCCCTTTTTGCATACCAGGATGATGTGGCCATGCTCAGTGTGTGCATCTGTGTCAATAAAGGGAGGAGAAGTCCCAAGCCAGATGGCACAGACAGCCAGTTGGATCAGGGAGCAGATGGAAATAATGGAATTAGGTGCCCCGGAGATCAGCCACTGTCTCATCCTTCTCCCTGGGGCAGTGACCTTGAAGGCCAGAACCACAGTGATAGTTTTGGCCAGGACAGTGGAAACAGCCATGGTGAACACCAATCCTAACATGGTCTGCAGGAGGACACAGGTGGTTGTGTTGGGACGACCAATAAACAATAAGGAGCAGAGGAAGCAGAAGGTGAGGGCAATGAGCAGGATGTAGCTGAGACAACAATTGTTGGCCTTGACTATGGGAGTGTCTCACCACAGTGGTGAGGACAGAGAAGCACAGAGCTGTGCAGACCAGGGTCATCCCCAGGGGATCTTCAAAAACAGAAAATTCACTTTATTTGTACAAGCACTGGTCTCACTCCGTGGTTGCATCTGATGATCTGGACACTTCATACACTGGTCCATATGTAGTAAGAAATGTACAATGACAACATCCCAAGTTCAGTTATTTCTGAGTCACAAGGTTTTCCTGGAATACCCAAATGAGCTATTTCAGGAATATTCTGATTTGATGTTGAAACAGCATATAAATGACATCTAGGATATTATTGGCTGTTATTCATTCCCAGCTTCCTCATGTTAGCAGAGTTATTACTACACCTCCATAAGTACCTTACATACTGATGGATACATTCTCTTTTTCTCATAACAAAGCTCTTTCCTTCTTAATCTTTATTACCAGGCACACATTTGTATACTTGTGATGTTTCCATCCCCAATTTCCTTGATTTACATTTTAAAAATAACCTGTTAAAAATCTAAATTAAAATAACATTTTTAAATAAGGTAAGACATCAAATTTCAGCCTAAGTCACTTTAAGTAGTATGTAACTATTTTTCATGAACAGGTTATGAAAACATATTTGTTAAACAAACCCAGTAGTGGTATAGAAATGATGAGGCATTTTTCCATTAGCTCATAGGCCAAATAAATAAAAGTACATGGTTTGCATCCTGGCTGGACTAGGCATAGAAACAGAAGTGTACCTCAGGTCCTAGGTCTCCTGAATTTGAGCTATCTCAAAACTCCCACTGCCTGTGGCATCTAGATGTGCACTGATGCCCACAGGGAAGGGAGAAAGGTGAGGGAGGGATTAGAATGTGTCACCCATTCTCACTCAGCCTTTCACACCTGTAGCCTAGGACATATATTTGTTAAAAGGCACACACATGGAGTGATCAGTTCCCTTACTGGCTGTGTGCTAGACTGGGCCTCTGCCTGCTCAAATATATACTGTAGCTTAGTTCTTATACATAAGGAAAAATAGTAGTTCTATGCCTCTCCTTGCATCTAGTTTAATAGGCCTGATTTTGACAATGAACTTTCATGGTGAAAGCGTAAGCAAAGATGTTTGTACACTAGAGTGCCATCCATGGCTACCACCTACATTGGTGACTACATGGGTGAAGTCACAAAGAAGCAGAGTGGGGGAATATAATTCTCCCCAGTAAAACTCTGAGGTATCTGGCAGTGGGGACCCTAAAGAGAGAATACAGAAGGAAGATGGGGGATACCAGAGACATGCTGTGACTTGTCTATGCCACGTGGGGACTGTTTTAACCCAGATCTAACAAACTAATTATCTAGAATTATCTAAGAATTTGAGTTTGTAGAAATTGTGGAGACTTGAAGAGGTATAGAAAGCATTTAGAAGGCAGCGGCAAGATGGCTGAATAGGAAGGGAGCACACTGATAGTCCGGGGAGAGACAGTTTAATAAAAGTGGAGATACTGCAGGTTCAAGGAATAGTAGGGGAAGAAACAGCAGAGGACACTCTTCCAAAACTAGTGATCCACAGTGGACCTGTGGGGAGAGTGTGGGAGCCCACAGTTCGGGACACCAGCAGCAGACTCATCACACCAGCACTAGAACGCGAGGTGAGCCAAATCTCAATAGCCTGAGACACCGGCAGGCAAGCAGAAAGAGGAGACTAGAGGGAACGAGTACTGAAACCCCATGGGGAAAAGTTCACCGGGCTAACTAGAAGATAGAGAGAGTGACCGATACGGACACGAGTTTCTCTCTCTCCACTCACCTCTCAAAGGCAAGCAAGACAAAGAGCAGGTGCCATTTTGGCCATACGTCACAAGCAGGGCGACCTCAGGTCTGCACCGGCCCTGAGCCTAGCAGAAAAACCTGACTCTGGGGGGGTGTGAAATAACAGAAGATTAAGACCTAGTGAATGTGTGGTGCTCCCGAACTGAGACTGTTAAAAAAGAGAGACCGTGGGGGAGAGAACTCAGGGAATTCATGTTAGTACTCTCCAGAGATGCTACAATTTGGTAACCATGGCAACCCAGTGGGAGACTGAAGGGGAATTTGAGCCCACATTGAGGGCAGGACAGATTCCCTGTGTGGTCCTTGGGAAAGAGCTTCCAATCACTGGCTCCTGTGGGTATATATTTCGCCTGCTAATTACCTCCAATTCTGTTCAGCTGTGTGGAATTACTTCCCTTTAAAATCAAAAAAAGAAAGAAAGAGACAGAGATTTACCACTCCTAACCTGAGAGTGTCACCTTTGGCACACGCTTAACCCTGAGGAACCAAACAGAACTCTAAGGCCACACACATCTCAAGCCTCCAAGGCTCCATAAAAAGCAGACAGTCCAGTTAATCTAGAGTCATAATATAACAAGAAAAAGCACCACAGTGAAGAAACAAAAGAATATCTCCAATATGCCAAACAACAAACTCATAAACCAAGGTAACAAGAACAAGGAAGACACTATGACACCCCCAAATGAAAAAGACACCCCAATTCAAGATTATGAACATGATGAGATAGAAGAAATGCAAGAAGCAGATCTCAAAAAATTGATAAGAACATTAAGAAGTTCTCAAAAACAAATCTTGAACTACAGAAATCCTTAATGGACAAGATAGAAAATCTTTCTCATGAAAATGAAATATTAAGGAGGAATCAAAATGAAATGAAACAACTAGTACAACTGGAAACTGTGATAGTGATGAGAAATCATAAGGAAATGAAGAATTCAATAGATCAAATGAGAAACACATTAGAGAGCCTTAAAAACAGAATAGGTGAAGCTGAAGAGAGAATATCACAAGACAGAGCACAGGAAAGTATACAATCAAACCAAAGAAAAGAAGAGGAAATTAGAAATCTAAAAAATATTGTGGGGAATCTACAGGATATTATTAAAAAGCCCAACATTCAGGTTCTAGGAGTTCCTGAAGGCATGGAGAGGGAGAAAGGATTAGAAGGCCTTTTTAGTGAGATAATAGCAGAAAATTTCCCAGGTTTGGAGAAGGACAGAGAAATCCTAGTACAGGAAGCTCACAGAACCCCTAATAAACACGACCAAAAGAGATCCTCACCACGACACGTTGTAATTAAACTCAACACAGTGAAACAGAAAGAAAAGATCCTAAAATGTGCAAGAGAGAAATGTCAGGTTACTCTTAGAGGATCTCCAATTAGACTCACAGCTGACTTCTCATCAGAAACACTACAGGCTAGGAGGGAATGGTGAGACATAGCCCAGGTACTAAGAGAAAAACTGAAAGCCCACAATATTATATCCTGCAAACCTCTCATTTGTGAATGAAGCTGAAATAAAGACCTTTCATAGCAAACAGAAATTGAAAGAATTTGTCGCCACTCTTCCAGCCCTGCAAAAGATGCTTAAAGATGTGTTGCACACAGAAACACAGAAACACGGTCATCAATATGAAAGAAGGTAAAGGAAGGAAACCTCACAGCAAAATATCACAGGAATTTCAAAGCATATATTAGAAAATACCTTTGGCAAATGGCAGGGCAAAGTTATCATTTGTGAATACATTGTTGAACATTGAATGTTAATGGCCTGAACTGTCCAGCTAAAAGACACTTATTGGCTGATTGGGTTAAGGAACAAAACCCATCTATTTTCTGCCAACAAGAAACACATATTTCCAACAAAGATGCATACAGACTGAAAGTGAAAGGCTGTAAAAAGATATACCTGACAACACAAATGAAAAAAGAGCGGGCGTAGCCATCTTAATATCGGACAACATAAACTTTATCACAAAAACTGTTAAGAGAGACAAATAGGGACACTATATCATGATTAAGGGATCAATACAACAAGAAGATATAACAATTATCAATGTATATGCACCTAACTACAGGGCACCGGTTTATCTAAAAGATTTATTAAGTGACTTAAAGGGAGACTTAGACCCCAATACAATAGTACTGGGGGACTTCAATACTCCACTCTCAGAAATAGACAGGTCAACAGGACAGAAGACCAACAAGGAGACAGTAGATTTAAATGACACTATAGCCCAAATGGATCTCACAGATATATACAGAACTTTTCATCCTACACAGAAAGCATTTACATTCTTCTCAGCAGTACATGGAACCTTCTCTAGGATTGACCACATACTAGGCCATAAAGCAAGTCTCAGCAAATTCAAAAGAATTAGAATCCTACCATGCAGCTTCTCAGACCATAAAGGAATGAAGTTGAAAATTAGCAACTCAGGAATCCCTAGAGCATACGCAAACACATGGAGATTGAACAACATGCTCCTGAATGAACAATTGGTCATAGAAGAAATCAAAAGAGAAATCAAAAATTTTCTGGAAGTCAATGAGGATAACAGCACAACATACCAAAACTTATGGGATACAGCAAAAGCAGTGTTGAGATGAAAGTTTATAGCAATAGATTCCTACATAAGAAATTGGAAAGGCACCAAATAGATGAGCTTTCAATTCACCTCAAGGATCTAGAAAATCTGCAGCAAACCAGACCCAAATCTAGTAGGAGAAGAGAAATAATTAAAATCAGAGAAGAAATCAACAGGATTGAATCAAAGAAAACATTACAAAAAATCAGCCAAGCGAAGAGCTGGTTTTTGGAAAAAATAAACAAAATTGACACCCCATTGGCCCAACTAACTAAAAAAAGAAGAGAAAAGACCCAAATCAAGAAAATCAGAGATGAAAAAGGAAACGTAACAACAGACACCACAGAACTAGAAAGAATCATCAGAAATTACTACAAGGACTTGTATGCCAGCAAACAGGGAAATCTATCAGAAATGGATAGATTCCTGGACATGTGCAACCTACTTAAATTGAACCAGGAAGACATAGAACACAACAGACCCATAACTGAGACAGAAATTGAAACAGTAATAAAGACCCTCCCAACAAAGAAAAGCCCAGGAGCAGATAGATTCACTGCTGAATTCTACCAGACATTTAAAGAAGAACTGACTCCAATTCTTCTCAAACTATTCAGAACAATCAAAAAAGAGGGAATCATCCCAAATGCTTTCTATGAAGCCAGCATCACCTTAATTCATAAGCCAGAAAATGATACAGTATTGAAAGAGAATTACAGACCAATATCCCTGATGAACATAGATGCAAACATCCTCAAAAAAATTCTAGCCAATAGAATGCAACAACACATCAGAAAGATCATCCACCCAGACCAAGTGGGATTTATCCCTGGTATGTAGCGCGAAACAATCAATGTGATACACCACATTAACAGACTGCAGAAGAAAAACCATATGATTATCTCAATAGACGCCGAGAAAGCATTTGATAAAATACAACACCCGTTCATGATGAAAACTCTAAGCAAACTAGGTTTTGAAGGAACATTCCTCAATACAATCAAAGCAATTTATGAAAAACCCACAGCCAACATGCTATTGAATGGGGAAAAGTAGGAAGCATTTCCACTGAGATCTGGCACCAGGCAGGGATGCCCACTCTCACCAGTGCTATTCAATATAGTTCTGGAAGTTCTAGCCAGAGCTATTAGGCAAGAAAAAGAAATTAAAGGGATACAAATTGGGAAGGAAGAACTCAAACT
Source organism: Oryctolagus cuniculus (assembly GCF_964237555.1). Taxonomy (NCBI): domain Eukaryota; kingdom Metazoa; phylum Chordata; class Mammalia; order Lagomorpha; family Leporidae; genus Oryctolagus; species Oryctolagus cuniculus. The sequence continues at coordinate 1,914,507 of NW_027208201.1, read as the reverse complement.
ATCCTTCTTTGCAGATGGTATGATTCTTTATTTAGGGGACCCAAAGAACTATACTAAGAGGCTATTGGAACTCATAGAAGATTTTGGCAAAGTAGCAGGGTATAAAATCAATGCACAAAAATCAACAGCCTTTGTATACACAGACAATGCTATGGCTGAGGAAGAACTTCTAAGATCAATCCCATTCACAATAGCTACAAAAGCAATCAAATACCTTGGAATAAACTTAACCAAGGACGTTAAAGATCTCTACGATGAGAATTACAAAACCTTAAAGAAAGAAATAGAAGAGGATACCAAGAAATGGAAAAATCTTCCATGCTCATGGATTGGAAGAATCAATATCATCAAAATGTCCATTTGCCCAAAAGCAATTTATAGATTCAATGCAATACCAATCAAGATACCGAAGACCTTCTTCTTAGATCTAGAAGAAATTGTGCTGAAATTTTTATGGAGGCACAAGAGACCTTGAATAGCTAAAGCAAATTTGTACAACAAAAACAAAGCCGGAGGCATCACAATACCAGATTGCAGGACATACTACAGGGCAGTTGAAATCAAAACAGCATGGTACTGGTACAGAAACAGATGGATAGACCAATGGTACAGAATTGAAACACCAGAAATCAATCCAAACATCTACAACCAACTTATATTTGATCAAGGATCTAAAACCAATTCCTGGAGCAAGGACAGTCTATTCAATAAATGGTGCTGGGAAAACTGGATTTCCACGTGCAGAAGCATGAAGCAAGACCCCTACCTTACACCTTACACAAAAATCCACTCAACATGGATTAAAGACTTAAATCTACGACCTGACACCATCAAGTTATTAGAGAACATTGGAGAAACCCTTCAAGATATTGGCACAGGCAAAGAATTTCTGGAAAAGACCCGGGAGGCACAGACAGTCAAAGCCAAAATCAAATTGGGATTGCATCAAATTGAGAAGTTTCTGTACTGCAAAAGAAACAGTCAGGAAAGTGAAGAGACAACCGACAGAATGGAAAAAAATATTTGCAAACTATGCAACAGATAAAGGGTTAATAACCAGAATCTACAAAGAGATCAAGAGACTCCACAAAAACAAAACCAACAACCCACTTAAGTGATGGGCCAAGGACCTCAATAGACATTTTTCAAAAGAGGAAATCCAAATGGTCAACAGGCACATGAAAAAATGTTCAAGGTCACTAGCAATCAGGGAAATGCAAATCAAAACCGCAATGAGGTTTCACCTCACCCCGGTTAGAATGGCTCACATACAGAAATCTACCAACAACTGATGCTGGTGAGGATGTGGGGAAAAAGGGACACTAACCCACTGTTGGTGGGAATGCAAACTGGTCAAGCCACTATGGAAGTCAGTCTGGAGATTCCTCAGAAACCTGAATATAGCCCTACCGTTCGACCCAGCCATTCCACTCCTTGGGATTTATCCAAAGGAATTTAAATTGGCAAACAAAAAAGCGGTCTGCACCCTAATGTTTATTGCAGCACAATTCACAATAGCCAAGATCTGGAACCAACCTACATGCCCATCAACGGTAGACTGGATAAAGAAATTATGGGATATGTACTCTTTAGAATACTATACTGCAGTAAGAAACAATGAAATCCATTCATTTGCAACAAAATGGAGGAATCTGGAACACATCATGCTGAGTGAAATAAGCCAGTCCCAAAGGGACAAATACCATATGTTCTCCCTGATCGGTGACAACTGACTGTACACCAAAAAGGAAACCTGTGGAAGTGAAATGGACACTATGAGAAACGGTGACTTGATCAGCATAGCCCTGACTGTTAATGAACAACTTAATACATTATCACTCTTAGTAGTTTTTTTGTTGGTTCTACTTAATATGACTGGTTTAATTCTGTAATTAATACACAGTTATTCTTAAGTGTTGAAACTTAACTGAAATGTGATCCCTGTTATACATAAGAGTGGGAATAAGAGAGGGAAGAGATGTATAATTTGGGACATGCTCAAGCTGACTTGCCCCAAATGGTAGAGTTAGAAACATACCAGGGGACTCCAATTTAATCCTATCAAGGTGGCATGTACCAATGCCATCTCACTAGTCCAAGTGATCAATTTCAGTTCACAATTGATCATAATGAAAGTTCTAAGAGTCAAAGGGAGTACATAAACAAGTCTAGTAGCTGCTAATACTAACTGATAGAATAAACAAGTCTAGTATCTGCTAACACTAACCGATAGAATAAATAAAGGGGAGAGTGATCCAACATGGGAAGTGAGATACTCAGCAGACTCATAGAATGGCGGATGTCCTAAATAGCACTCTGGCCTCAGAATCAGCGCTAAAGGCACTCGGATCTGGCTGAAAATCCCATGAGAGTATTTCAGGCATGGAAAGCCAAGACACTCTGGCAAAAAGATCTCTGTGAGTGAGATCCCAGTGGAAAGAACAGGTCTTCAAAGAGGGAGGTGCCTTTCTCTGAAGGGAGGAGAGAACCTCCACGTTGACTATGACCGTGTCTAAACAAGATAAGAGTCGGAGAACTCAGGGGGCTTCCATAGCCTTGGAAACTCATGACTGCAGCATAGGGAGATTACTGATGCCATAAACAGGAGTGTCAATTTGTAAAGTCAACAACAGGAGTCACTGTGCACTTACTCCTCATGTAGGATCTCTGTCCTTAATGTGCTGTACACTGAGGCTTAATGCTATAACGAGTACTCAAACAATATATTTCACTTTGTGTTTCTATGGGGGTGCAAACGATTGAAATCTTTACTTAATGTACACTAAACTGATCTTCTGTAAAAAAAAAAAAAAGAAAATTAAAAAAGAAAGAAATTATCAATTCCCAACTTGACTCTCACTGGGATTAAACATGACAATAGGTCTGATCTGATTTCATCATCATTTAAAAAAATCATCTATTATTTTTCACTTTATGTTTCTGTGTGGGAGCAAACTGTTGAAATCCTTACTTAAGGTATACTAAGCTGATCTTCTGTATGTTAAGATAATCGAAAATGAATCTTGATGTGAATGGAAGGGGAGAGGGAGTGGGAAAGGGGAGGGTTGTGGGTGGGAGGGACGGTATGGGGGGGGAAGCCATTGTAACCCATGAGTCGTACTTTGGAAATTTATATTCATTAAATAAAAGATAAAAATAAATAAATAAATAAATAAATAAATAGAATTAAATGACAAAAAATAAATAAATAAATAAATAAATAAATAAATAAATAAAGGGGAGAGTGATCCAACATGGGAAGCGAGATACTCAGCAGACTCATAGAAAGGCAGATGTCCTAAATCGCATTCTGGCCTCAGAATCAGCCCTAAAGTCATTCCAATCTGGCTGAAAAGCCCATGAGAGTATTTCAGGCATGGAAAGCCAAGACACCTGGCAGAAAAAAAAAAAAAGAATTGCAGCCACACAAATCACTTTTAAATGGCTGACAGGGACCCAGTGTTTTAGGGAAAGTGAGAGTGACTATGAAAGAGACATTCTGAAAAAAAGTGAAAGCAGTCTGTATGCTCACCAGTCCAGTGAGATTATCCAACGTTGGATGCACATCACACAGGAGTTGCAATCTGAGTCACATTGGAGTTTCTCTCCAAGTAATAACACCAAAATATTATGGGAAATGGTGGCACAAAAATTATTGTTACCTTGGTTCTTTGCCTCACATGGAAGAAGAATTTCCAAGTAGATGGCAAAGAAATTTAAAATATTTATTAGCATCAAGGACCTCCAGCCAGAGTGGCATGGAGGGGGGCTTCCAAGAGAGGAAAACTGTGAAAACCCACATTCATTTGGGTGAACTTCTCAGGTGCATAAAAGCTGAAAAATGGAGATTTTCTTTGTTCATAGGTATGATTTAAAGAGGAAGTACTCAGAGATTGGAGTAGCCATATTTGTGGTGCTTGAAGTAGAGAAGAGGAAATGGAAAAGGAGAAAGGGACTTTCCTGGATAACTGTGTCAGAAGAGTTGTGATCTACAAAGCTCTCAAACAATGGGAGATTATTAGGAAAATTAGAATATTCTAGTCTTCCACCATTTTCAAGCATTGTTGACAAAGTTCAGGGTTGAGATTGTATATTACGGCTGTCCTCTTATGTAGCATGTTATTTGTTTCCCCCCTTAGCTGACCTTTTGTTCTTTTGAGCCTCTGTGACCATAGTCACTTTTCATTCTCTCTTGCAGATGGCACTGAAGAACACATCTCTGACCCTTGCACCTAGATGCTTCATTTCAGCGCAGCCCATGTGGGACTGGCCATTTCTGATCACCTGAAAGGTATTTGATTTATGTCAGGTTTGAGAGTTAGAGATAGACAGGATAGCATCTGTGAAGTGCTGTAGGATTGATCACAGTCACTGAGATGAGACATTAAGCAACAGCCTGGCCATATCAAATACTGATCAGGACATCATCAGCAACCGTGGTTATTCTTTTCTTTGACAACAAATTTCTGATAGTTGTAGCCAATGGAACATAGTGAGGTGGTCACAGATTGTGGTTTTGAATAGTTTTCTAAGTTTACTGATGATTAACACGCTTGATAAGCCCTTTTGCTCATTTATCTCTGTGGAATGTCTGTTCAATTGCTATACCCATTGTTGATGATATTATTGTTGTTCCTTCTGCTTTTTTTAACTTTTACTTAATGAATATAAATTTCCAAAGTACAGCTTATGGATTACAATGGCTTCCCCCCCCATAACGTCACTCCCACCCGCAACCCTCCCCTTTCCCACTCCCTCTCCCCTTCCATTCACATCAAGATTCATTTTCAATTCTCTTTATATACAGAAGATCAGTTTAGCATATATTAAGTAAAGATTTCAACAGTTTGCACCCACACAGAAACATAAAGTGAAAAATACTATTTGAGTACTACTTATAGCATTAAATCACAATGTATAGCACATTAAGGACAGAGATCCTACATGAGGAGTAAGTGCACAGTGACTCCAGTTGTTGACTTAACATATTGACACTCTTGTTTACGGCATCATATTTTTTTAAACTTTTATTTAATGAATACAGATTTCCAAAATACAGCTTATGGATTACATTGGCTTCCCCCCTCCCCAATGACTTCCCTCCTACCTGCAACCCTCCCCTTTCCCGCTCTCTATCCCCTTCCATTCATATCAAGACTCATTTTCAATTTTCTATATATACAGAAGATCAGTTTAGTATACATTAAGTAAAGATTTCAACAGTTTGCACCCCCATAGAAACACAAAGTGAAAAATACTGTTTGAGTATCATTATAGCATTAGATCTCAATGTACAGCACATTAAGGACAGAGATCCTACATGAGGAGTAAGTGCACAGTGACTCCTGTTGTTGACTTTACAAATTGACACTCCTTTTTATGCCATCAGTAATCTCCCTATACTGCAGTCATGAGTTTCCAAGGCTATGGAAGCCTTTTGAGTTCTCCGACTCTTATCTTATTTAGACAAGGTCATAGTCAAAGTGGAAGTTCTTTCCTCCCTTCAGAGAAAGGTACCTCCTTCTTTGAAGACCTGTTCTTTCCACTGGGATCTCACTCACAGAGATCTTTCATTTAGGTTTTTTATTTTGCCAGAATATCTTGGCTTTCCATGTATGGCATCATATTTTTAAAATATAAGTTGTAATGAAACTGGTTAAGCCACTGTGGAAATCAGTCTGGAGATTCCTCAGAAACCTGAAGATAACCCTACCATACAACCCAGCCATACCACTCCTTGGAATTTACCCAAAGGAAATGAAATTGGCAAACAAAAAAGCTGTCTGCACCTTAATGTTTATTGCAGCACAATTCACAATAGCTAAGACCTGGAACCAACACAAATGCCCATCAACAGTAGACTGGATAAAGAAAGTACTCTATAGAATACTATACAGCAGTCAAAAACAATGAAACCCGGTCATTTGCAACAAGATGGAGGAATTTGGAAAACATCATGCTGAGTGAACTAAGCCAGTCCCAAAGGGAAAAACATCATATGTTCTCACTGATCGGTGACAAATAACTGAGCACCAAAGGGGAAACTTGTTGAAGTGAAATGGACACTATGAGAAACAGTGACTTGATCAGCTCTTGTCCTGACTGTTGATGTACAATGTAATACTTTATACCTTTTAGTATTTTTTTGTTCTAGTACTATTGGTTGAACTCTGTAATTAACACACAATTATTCTTAGGTGTTAAAATTTTAACTGAAAAGTGATCCCTATTAGGAATTTGGAAAGCATTATGCTGAGTGAAATAAGCAAGTCCAAAAGGGACAAATATTATATGTTCTCCCTGATTAGTGACAACTAACTGAGCACCAAAAAGGAAACCTGTTAAAGTGAAATGAACACTATGAGAAACAGTGGCTTGATCAGCCCTTGCCCTCACTATTGATGAACAACTTAATATGTTATCCTTCTTAGTATTTTGTTTGTTCTACTTAATACTTTTGGTTGGATACTGTAATCAATACACAAGTCTTCTTAAGTGTTGAAACTTAACTGAAAAGTGATCACTGTTAAATATAGGAGTGGGAATAAGAGAGGGAAGAGATGTGCAATTTCAGACATGCTCAAGCTGACTTGCCCCAAATGGTAGAGTTAGAAACATATCAGGGGATTCCAATTCAATCCCATCAAGGTGGCATGTACCAATGCCATCTCACTAGTCCCAGTGATCAATTTCTGTTCACAATTGATCATTATGAAAGGACTAAGAGCCAAAGGGATCACATAAACAAGACTGGTGTCTGCAAATACTAGCTGATAGAATAAAAAGGGAGAGAACGATCCAACATGGTAAGTGGGTTACACAGCAGACGCATAGAATGGCAGACATTCTAAGCAGCACTCTGGGCTCAGAATCAGCCCTTAAGGCATGCGGATCTGGCTGAAAAGCCCATGAGAGTATTTCTGACATGGAAAGCCAAAACACTCTGGCAAAACAAAATAAAAAAGACCTAAATGAAAGATCTCCGCGAGTGAGATCCCAGTGGAAATAACAGGTCATCAAAGAAGGAGGTGCCTTTCTCTGAAGGGAGGAAAGAACTTCCACTTTGACTATGACCTTGTCTAAATAAAATCAGAGTTGGTGAACTCAAAAGACTTCCATAGCCTTGGCAACTCATGACTGCAGCATAGGGAGATTACTGATGCCATAAACAGGAGTGTCAATTTGTAAAGTCAACAACAGGAGTCACTGTGCACTTACTCCTCATGTAGGATCTCTGTCTTTAATGTGCTGTACATTGTGATTTAATGCTATAAGTAGTACTCAAATAGTATTTTTTCACTTTATGTTTCTGTGTGGGAGCAAACTTTGAAATCTTTACTTAATATATGCTAAACTGATCTTCTGTATGTAAAGAGAATTGAAAATGAATCTGGATGTGAATGGAAGGGGAGAGGGATTGGGAAAAGGGAGGGTTGCGGGTGGGAGGGAAGTTATGGGGAGGGGAAGCCATTGTAATCCATAAGCTGTACTTTGGAAATGTATATTCATTAAATAAAAGTTAAAAAAATAGAGCTGAAGTGGTCTCTGCACAGATATAAAAAATACTAATATTAGAATGTGTTAATCATTTAGTGGTGATACATTGAAGAATACAGAAAAAATTCATAAATTTTCACATGGAAATATTATTAAATATATTGAGACATATTTGAGAAATCCAAATATCCTCATGGTTATAAAAATAATTCTCAATATATTTATTGTGATTAACAATTTTTAGATAACTTTTACCAAATTTTCATATAAGAAGGAAACTCTTTTCTCAACCCCTGTGGAGAATAGGAAAAATGGAAAAATTCTGTGTCTTCTACAGGAACATCTTGAGTTGATTGATCAATTACTGAAATTGTAAGACACTGCTGTTGAAATAAATTCACACATTTGAAATCTCAAACAGCATAAATCCAACAGTATTTTTAAATGGGTAACTTCATGCCCAAAGCATTGCATGTAATGTAATTCAGTTTATAGTCCCTGAAAAAATAGTAATAATGACTAGCATTCCTGAAGAAAAGCATTTAATTTAATCTAGGAGATCTAAGAATTGTAAACAAAGAACAAAACAGCTCAAAAATACCAAAAAGAAGGATCTTCTTTTAATCCTGAAGAGTATTGACAGAATGCTAAAATCATGGAAGTTATGGTTGAAGATTGGATAAAAAATTGAAGAAGCAATGCAACTTCTGCAGGAAATTACCCAGGAGGCTCTGCTCCATGCACATTATCAAAAAAGAAGGCATGCAACATACTAAAAGAGAAGATATACAAGTGGCATCATTTGCAACTGATATTTGGATGTTGTAATGAAATCAGTGAATCAGTAACTGAGTTAAGTAGCACTGGAGTACAAGATTAAACACACAGAACAGTTGTTTTGTTTATGAATTCTGGATAATGAAGATTCTTAAAAAAGGTTTATTTGTTTATTTCAAATCAGAGTTACACATACACTGGAGATGCAAAGAGAGTGGAAGAGTTCTTTCATCCAATAGTTCACTCCCCAATTGGCTGCAATGCCTAGGATCTACACTGATCTGAAGCCAGAAGCCAGGAGCTTCTTGCCAGTCTCCCACGTGGTTGCAGGGGCATCTTCTACTGCTTTCCCAGGCATAGCAGAGAGCTGGATAAGAAGTGGAGCACTGCCTTCTACTGTGTCCTGGGCTTCCTGGGCTCCTTGGCCATGGCCATCTTCACTGTGGCTTTCCTAGCCAGGAATCTGCCTGACAAGTTCAATGAAGCCAAGTTCCTGATGTTCAGCATGCTGGTGTTCTGCAGTGTCTGGGTGACCTTCCTGCCTGTCTACCACAGCACCAAGGGGAAGGTCATGGTGGCTGTGGAGATCTTCTCCATCTTGGCCTCTGGTGCAGGGCTCCTGGGCTGCATCTTTGTCCCCAAGTGCTACATTATTCTCTTCAGACCTGAGAAGAATGCTTTGAGAGGGTTAAGGGATAGAATAGTTTCCAAGGAAACAGATGTTCTAAAGAGTAGCTCTTAAGGCTCTTGCAGTTTTCAATGGAGAGTAAGATTTATAAAACCGATTTTTGCATTCTGATGTTATAAAACAACTTGCACAATGTAACCTCCTCATGAACAATTTACACTTCTCTTACAATGTTGTTGTTCTGAAGAACCAATGCACAGAAAATAAAGGGAGAGTGGGAGAAACCTTCCATCTGGTGAGAGACTCTGAGGATATCTGCAGTGGTCCAGCGCTGTTTCATGCCAATGCAAGGAGCTTAACTCAGGTGTCCATGTCAGTGTCAGGGATGGAAAGAATAGGCCATCTTCCCCTGCTTTTTCTGGGTGAGTAACCTGGAGGTGATCTGCAAATAGAGAAACCAAGGGAGGAAATGGCACCCACATGGAATGTTGGGGTTTCAGGTGATGGTTAAATCCACTGTACTCCCACACTGGCCCCAATAGTCCTCTTTTCAAAATAATACTGTGTACAAATTGCTTAGCCTGGGTTTTATGCTCACAAACACAAATCCATCTAAGATAAACGCTCTCCTTAAATTTTTCATTTCTGTATTTTAATTTTCAACTCATCAACCTTGTAATATTCATATTTTAATAAAAGAGTTACACATTTGTTGACTTTTTTCATTCATTTTTTAACTTTTATTTGATAAATATAAATTTCCAAAGTACAGCTTTTGGATTACAGTGGCTTCCCCCCCCCCATAACTTCCCTCCAACTCGCAACCCTCCCATCTCCCGCTCCCTCTCCCATCCCATTCACATCAAGATTCATTTTCAATTATCTTTATATACAGAAGATCAGTTTAGCATATATTAAGTAAAGATTTCAACAGTTTGTACCCACACAGAAACACAAAGTGTAAAGTATTGTTTGAGTACTAGTTATAGCATTAAATCACAATGTACAGCACATTAAGGAAAGAGATCCTACATGAGGAGTAAGTGACTCCTGTTGTTGCCTTAACAAATTGGCACTCTTGTTTATGGCATCAGTAATCACCCGAGGCTCTTGTCATGAGTTGCCAAGGCTATGGAAGCCTTTTGTGTTCGCCAACTCTGATCATATTTAGACAAGGTCATAGTCAATGTGGAAGTTCTCTCCTCCCTTCAGAAAAAGGTACCTCCTTTTGGATGGCTTGTTCTTTCCACTGGGATCTCACTCACAGAGATCTTTCATTTAGGTCAATTTTTAGCACAGTTTCTTGGCTTTCCATGTCTGAAATACTCTCATGAGCTTTTTAGGCAGATCTGAATGCCTTAAGGACTGATTCTGAGGCCAGAGTGCTGTTTAGGACATCATTAAGTCTATATTAATTTCAGCTTTATAATATAGTAGGAATATTTTCAGTGCAATCATTAGACATGTTCAATCATCTTAACGTGTATAATGCAATTTTCAGAAGCTCCTTAATTATGTATCATTTCATAAAGGTATAATCATTCTCCAAGCTTTCATTATACATAGAAGTGATTTTGCAAACTTCTTTTCCGTCTGTTCATTTCTCTTTATTATCAATATGGTTTTAGATTTTCTTTTGCTTGTTCCAGACATTAGAAAGTGATTTTTATATCTTGAGCAGAAAACAATTCAATAAAATTAACAATTTCAAAGTGCAGTAATGGCATTTGGGCCATTCACACCATTGTGCAACAATTATTTCTATATTTTAATCACTTAAAATCAAGTTCCTTATCCATTAATGGTCACTCTCAGTTCCTTCTCTTGCTGGTCACACAAGCACCAATCTGTTTCTGTTTCCATGGATTTAACGGTCCTGAGTGTTTATATAAATCAAATATTGGACTCATGGATTTAGGTGACCTTTCATTTTAAATGGCATTTTCACGGGTCATCTACATTATTGCAAGGGTCTACATTTTTCATGACAAACTGATAATTGTGTCTCCAGTTAACCATATACTGACTTGTGTGTTGTTTCCATCTTTGGCTGTTTGGAGACAAACACTGATGTACAAGAGATTTTTGATATTTTCTCATTTTTGTGTGTACTATTAGGTGTGGAATGTTTGGGTCATAAGTGAATTTTATGTTGAATTAGTTAAGGAGGTGACAACTGTCTTACATACATTATGTGTTGTAGCTTTCTCACTATCATGGTTTTAAGGTTCCAAGTTACCTATGGCATCTCCATCATTGAAAAATTTCATAATTTATTGTAGCCCTGGAGTGGATGTGATATGGAGTCTCCTTCTGGTGTGGAATGTTTTCTCCATACTTCTTGCTGATTAGGATCCTTTGTAATGCCCTTAGTCATATATTTACCTGTACAGAAACTTTCATCATATCCTATTCCCGTTTTTCATGAATTATTTATATTTTGTTGTTAAATCTGCTTTTTAAAACATATATTTTATTGTTTGTAAGTTGCTCAATGTGTTTATATTTCCAATTTTGGTTGAGGTATACAAGTCTCATAAATTTCATATATACAGATTTAGGAAGATAGTGATACTCCCCTCCTAACCCTCCCTCCTGTCCACACTGTCAGGCATTTCCATCCTCCCTCTCCTATTCCCATGCTTAATTTTTTAAAGAACTCTTTTCTAGTTTACTTTATGCTCATGAGATTAACCCTACCATATGTAAAGTGTTTGACAAACTGTAGGAAGAAACCAACACTATTCCTCAGAAATAGAGACAAAGACTATAAACAAACATGGATTCTCAAAGTGTCAATTTCACTCCAATACATTGCATTGTAAGCATTTGTGTTAGGTAAGGGGACACATATGTACATGTCTTCTCTGATACTGGCTTATTTCTTTAAGTATCATGGTTTCTAGTTGCATCAATGTTGTTGCTAAAGAAAGGATTTCTTGTTTTTAAACCTCTGCTTAATATTCTTAGAGTGTATATACCATGGTTTCTTTATCCAGTCATCAGTAGATGGATGCCTGGGTTGATTCCATATCCTAGCTATTTTGAATTGAGCTTCAATGGACATGAAAAAGGTGACCCTTTTTCATGCTGACTTCATTTTTTGGGTAAATTCCTAGGAGTCAGTTGACTGGGTCTTATGGCAGATCTACTTGCAGCTCTTGGAGATTTCTATACTGTCTTCCACAGTGCTGCATCAGTTTACATTCTCAGCATCTGTGGATTAGGGTACCTTCTTCCCCAAATCCTCTCCAACATAGGTTGTTTGCAGATTTCTGTATGAGAGCCATTCTGACAGATGAGGTGGACCTGATTATGGTTTCATTTCCCTGATGGCTAGTGGTCCTGAGCATTTTTTCAAGTGTCTTTGGCCACTTCAGTTTCTTTTTAATAAATGCATGTCAAAGTCCTTTCCCATTAATTAACTGGATGTTTTGATTTTTGTTGTTGAGTTCCTTTCACTCTTACAGGGAACTGGATCAGATGTGAAGCAGCCTGGACTAGATCCATTGATTTATGGGTTGCCAGCACTCAAGGTGGAAACTTAACATACTACACCACAACACAGCTCTAGTTTCCATTATTCTTTTTTTTAAAGATTTATTTTATTTATTTGAAAGACAGAGTTACAGAGAGAGGTAGAGCCAGAGAGAGAGCTCTTCCATCCATTGGTTCACTCCCCAGATGGCTGCAATGGCTAGAGCTGTGCCAATCCAAATCCAGGAGCCAGGAGCTTCTCGCAGGTCTCCCACATGGCTGCAGGGGCCCTAGGACTTGAGCCATCTTCCACTGCTATCTCAGGCCACAGCAAAGAGCTGGAATGGAAGAGGAGCAGCCAGGGCTAGAACTGGTGCCCATATGGGATGCCGGCACTTCAGGCCACAGCTTTAATCTGATGTGCCACAGTGCTGGTCCCCAGTTTCTATTATTCTTAAAAGATGAGTGGATAAGCACAAGATTAGGCTAATTTCAACCACTTTTTGAAAGCCATTTCCCCAATTGAAGCATCTTTTTTTAACTTGTATTTAATGAATATAAATTTCCAAAGTACAGCTTATGGATTACAATGTCTCCCACCCCCCCACATAACTTTCCTCCCACCCACAAATTGCCAATGTCCCCTGCCTGATTCTAGGTCTAGAACGTCCAGGGGTCCCTGAAGGAGTGGAATGTGTCAGCCTAGGGAGAAATGAGAGACACACTCACTGCAAGGCTGATGGCATGGCTCTTGTTCTCAAGCACCAGACTTCATTTTCATATCATGTCACATACTGATTCTTTCTTTTACAATAAAAAGTCTGATGTTCATTGACCTTGCATATTGTGCTGCCTCTAGATTCTATGTCTACATCTAGTTACAATTTCTTTGACTTTCTAGGGCATATTCAGAGCACGGGTTACAAACACAGACAGATGCGAGAAAATGGGCTGCCCACAGAAGCCCAGGCCTGAGTGCTTCAAGCTATGCAGAAATTAATTACAGAAGCTAGAGTATTACCTTCCTAATCTAATCTTTACTAGAATTCCAAATGTTCAAAGCAGGCCCTTTTTTAAAATGTATCCCCTCTTTTGCAGTTCTTTCTATAACACTTTAATTCTTTACTGTACTTACCTAAAGGTTCACTTAGACCTATTCCACAGTTTTGACATCCTAACCATTGTTGTATTTGTAGAACATATTGAATTAAAGCTTTAATAACATTTATCTTTATTTAGTGGGATGTATATACCGGGGAGCCTATTGCCTTTTAATTCTTTTCCACAAACACACCGACTTTGCATAAAGCATTAACCCCTTCTCGTACACTAACTAATTCTGCTTGATTAAAATTCTACAAAGCAAAGGACATTTTGGGGATTATGAGACTAAGCATTATTCCCTAAAGTTAGGAATACAGTAATGATTAGCAGGAACACCAGGAAGCTCCAGCTTTCTCATGCAGAGTGTAATTTCAAACAAACTTAAAACTATCAAGAGGACCACAGCTGTCGTTCTCATGCCTTGCTGAGACAGACCTTCTGCTGTGACCTCTTTAGCCAGCTGAAGTTGCCTTGGCCTTGCGAGTCCCCATTGACTCCAATACAGTAGACAGTTCCTAACAGAATTATTTCTTTCTCCCCAAAGCCTCCAACAGAGTCTTCATCTCCTATAGCCTGAGAGGCATTTGGGTGGGAGATATCATAACTTTATGTGGTTGTCTCAGAACATAGGAATACTTGCTGAGTCACACTCAATTGTGTATGAGTAGCCATTAGCAGGTGTGCATCTTCTAATATACAAGTCAGTTGAGGTCTAAGATTGCTTGCATTTTAAAATTGTGTGCATGTGTGTATGTGTGTGTGTAAATGTATATTATCATTTTGATTACATTATGGAGATACAGAATAATCATTTCCTCCATGATATCAGTAGATGATAATCAATTCACATGTTTCCAGGTTCTTAAGTTATTTTACAGTTGTGATTAACACTTACTAGTACTGTGATATTTTAGTCTATGTATGCAACATATCCAGAGTACATTCATAGAAAATTGAAGGAACTTAGACGATTGAACTGTTTTAATTCAGATGCTTAATAAAGGCAATTGAACTGTCTTAATTCAGATGCTTAATAAAGGCAAAGCACCAGTGGTGACTGGATGAAAAATCTCAAATTATTAGACTTTCTGTTTTACAACAGGTGAAATTTACAAAATATTTGAGCAGAATACTAGAACTGTCTTATATGTTTCCAACTTCTTTAGCTACCCTCCATTGATAACAACTCATGATAATAGGATAGTAGGATAAAATGAAGAATTGATGAGCCACTTGGGACACATCACTTTGCCTAAAGTTCCTAGTTTACCTTGGGGTTGCTTTTTTTTGTTGCATAATCCACAGGTTTTGACAGTGAAGTAATGATACGTATTCTCCATGATGGTATCCTACAGAGGAGTCCTGAAAGTCACTTGCACTCCAGAGACATAGTTATCTATAGGGTGTTCTCCTGCCCTTGGTAGTTGTAGTGGTGAGAATAGAGATGATTTCCAGCTGATTTCTCTGCTTTCAGGTGAAAATGGGGACTTGCTCACTTAGGTCCCAAGTCCTCATAAGGGCATAAATGGGAAATACCCATGGTTGTAGGTGTAAATCTTCATGGAATTAGTGTGGATATTAGAACATTGGGGAAAGGTGTCACATAGATACGTGGCCGTCAAGATACATTGAAGTTCGTGTATCAATTAGTAATCTCTGAATTGAAAGTGATGACTGGTTCCACAGTACTTGGGGAACGTGTATTTGTGGGTATCTGTGTGTACAGGATTGCTATGAGATCTTTGTGGGAAACAAGGAAAAGTCCGATGGCTGCCCTGGATACTGGGTGTGTGGGGCTACCCCTTCCTCTTTTGTCCTTTGGGGAGTCTGATGCTTGAAGGTTCTTGGCTAACTCCTGACTGAGATTGGCCCTTCCAGATTCTCACCCATTGCACACTGTGATGCAATCCACTTGCATCATCCCAAATGGCAAAGTTTTTGGATCAAATCTAACAGAAGTTCCTCTGTGGGATCTTGCTAACCATAAACTTTGATGACATCAAGGCACCTGGGTATGGAAAGGATGGGATAAAAATGTTCTCCATCTTGTATTTTTCACCTGGAAATAAGACCTCAGCTGCAGAGCCCTAGGGAAGAAAAGCTTCCAAACTCCAGGGAAGGATAGGAGGCTTGACAGAAAGGAGTCAGAAGGAAGACCAGTAGAATATTCACTCCAGTCCAGCAGAAACTCACACAGATTTGCATACACACATGAAGAGAAACACAGTATGTGTATGTAGCTGCCTGACACTGAAGGTTCCAAAACAACTGAGTTCTAGGGTTTTGCACAAATTTCTTTTTCTTTAACTTTTATTTAATGAATATAAATTTCCAAAGTACAGCTTATGGATTACAGTGGCTTCCCCCTCCATAACTTCCCTCCCACCCGCAACCCTCCCCTTTCACGCTCCCTCTCCCCTTCCATTCACATCAAGGTTCATTTTCAATTCTCTTTATATACAGAAGATCACTTTAGAATACATTAAGTAAAGATTACAAGAGTTTGCTCCCACACAGAAACATAAAGTGAAAAATACTATTGAGTACTAGTTATAGCATTAAATCACAATGTATAGCACATTAAAGACAGAGATCCTACATGAGGAGTAAGTGACTCCTGTTGTTGACTTTACAAATTGACACTCTTGTTTATGACCTAAGTAATCACCCTAGGTTCTTGTCATGAGTTGCCAAGGCTATGGAAGCCTTTTGAGTTCACCGACTCTGATCATATTTAGACAAGGTCGTAGTCAGAGTGGAGGTTCTCTCCTCCCTTCAGATAAAGTTACCTCCTTCTTTGATGACCCGTTCTTTCCACTGGAATCTCACTCGCGGAGATCTTTCATTTACTTTTTTTTTCCCCCAGAGTGTCTTGGCTTTCCATGCCTGAAATACTCTCATGGGCTCTTCAGCCAGATCCGCATGCCTTAAGGGCTGATTCTGAGGCCAGAGTGCTGTTTAGGACATCTGCCATTCTATGGTTCTGCTGTGTATGTCACTTCCCATGTTAAATCATTCTCTCCCTTTTTGATTCTATCAGCTAGTATTTGCAGACACTAGTCTTGTTTATGTGATCCCTTTGACTCTTAGTCCTATCATTATGATCAACTGTGAATAGAAATTGATCACTGGGACTAGTGAGATGGCATTGGTACATGCCACCTTGATGGGATTGAATTGGAATCCCCTGGTATGTTTCTAACTCTACCATTTGGGGCAAGTCAGCTTGAGTATGTCCCAAATTGCACATCTCTTCCCTCTCTTATTCACACTCTTATATTTAACAGTGATCACTTTTCAGTTAAGTTTCAACACTTAAGAAGACTTGTGTATTGATTACAGTATCCAACCAAAAGTATTAAGTAGAACAAACAAAATACTAAGAAGGATAACATATTAAGTTGTTCATCAACAGTAAGGGTAAGGGCTGTTCAAGCCACCACTTCTCATAGTGTTCATTTCACTTTAACAGGTTTTCTTTTTGGTGCTCAGTTAGTTTTCACCTATCAGGGAGAACATATTATATTTGTCCCTTTTGGACTTGCTTTCTTCACTCAGCATAATGTTTTCCAAATTCTTAATAGGGATCACTTTTCAGTTAAAATTTAAACACCTAAGAATAATTGTGTGTTAATTACAGAGTTCAACCAATGGTACTAGGACAAAAAATTTATTAAAAGGTATAAAGTATTACATTGTACATCAACCATCAGGACAAGAGCTGATCAAGTCACTGTTTCTCATAGTGTCCTTTTCACTTCAACAAGTTTCCCCTTTGGTGCTCAGTTAGTTGTGGCCGATCAGGGAGAACATATGATATTTGTCCTTTGGGACTGGCTTAGTTAACTCAGCATGATGTTTTCCAGATTACTCCATCTTGTTGAAAATGACCGGGTTTCATTGTTTTTGAGGGCTGTATAGTATTCTATAGAGTACATGTCCCATAATTTCTTTATCCAGTCTACTGTTGATGGGCATTTGTGTTGGTTCCAGGTCTTAGCTATTGTGAATTGAGCTGCAATAAACATTAATGTGCAGACAGCTTGTTTGTTTGCCAATTTCATTTCCTTTGGTTAAATTCCAAGGAGTGGGATGGCTGGGTTGAATGGTAGGGTTATCTTCAGGTTTTGAGCAATCTCCAGACTGACTTCCATAGTGGTTTAACCAGTTTGCATTCCCACCAACAGTGGGTTAGTGTCCCTTTTTCCCCACATCCTCTCCAGCATCTGTTGTTGGTAGATTTCTGTATGTGAGCCATTCTAACTGGGGTGAGGTGAAACCTCACTGTGGTTTTGATTTGCATTTCCCTGATTGCTAGTGACCTTGAACATTTTTTCATGTGTCTGTTGGCCATTTGGATTTCCTCTTTTGAAAAATGTCTATTGAGGCCCTTGGCCCATCTCTTAAGTGGGTTGTTTGTTTTGATCTTGTGGAGTTTCCTGATTTCTTTGTAGATTCTGGTTATCAACCCTTTATCTGTTGCATAGTTTGCAAATATTTTTTCCCCATTCTGTTGGTTGCCTCTTCACTTTCCTGTTTCTTTTCAAGTACAGAAACTTCTCAATTTGATGCAATCCCAAATGTCGATTTTGGCATTGACTGCCTGTGGTTCTGGGGTATTTTCCAAGAAGTCTTTGCCAGTACCTATATCTTGCAGGGTTTTTCCAATGCTCTCTAATAATTTGATGGTGTCGGGTCATAGATTTAGATCTTTAATCCATGTTGGTTGAATTTTTGTGTATGGTGAAAGGTAGGGGTCTTGATTCATGATTCTGCACGTGGAAATCCAATTTTCCCAGAACCATTTATTGAATAGACTGTCCTTATTCCAGGGATTGGTTTTGGATCCTTGATCAAATATGAGTTGGCTGTAGATGTTTGGATTGATTTCTGGTGTTTCAATTCTGTTCCATTGGTCTATCCATCTGTTTCTGTACCAGTACCATGCTGTTTTGATTACAACTGCCCTGTAGTATGTCCTGAAGTCTGGTATTGTGATGCCTCCGGCTTTGTTTTTGTTGGACAATGCAGGCGTACACCTTCCAGATAGGTTAACGCCGGCGAGACCTCAGAGACACCAGACGCGTTTATCGGCTTTTCAGCTTCCACTTTATTTTTCAGCAGACTCGCGTTACATGTCGCGAATGCCCGCCGTCTTCGCCTCCTCCAACCCTCTTATATCTCCCGCCCACTGTCCACCTCTTTATATATGATTCATGGAAAACATGTTACCAACTCAGCAAGAGTAAGTGTGGGAAACATGCAATAACAGGATGCTTAAAGTCAAAACAGGATCTTGCAATTAGCAACTGGCATGGTGGAAAAAAACCAGCACTAAACTTCTTTTCAGGAGGGGCACAGCTGGCCAGGCTGTCCCATTCCCTGACATCTCCCCCTTATTTCTTTGAAAAATGGAGTGGTACTGTGCCTGTCTTAGGTGACCAAGAGCATCTATCAGGCTTACCCGTCATTGGCACATGAACATGAGGTGTGGAGGGAGCGTTCATGCCCTGTCTTAGGTTGCCTTGAAGACCTCTCAGAACTTACCCATCTTTGACTACCATTCCAGCAGATTCAGCCACACCTGAATCTGTCCATTTTGCATGGGGTACTGGTTATTGAATGCTAGCTGGCTTGTTTAACCACCATTTGTGTATTAACAGCCCTTGCAAGATCTGAACAATAATTGATCCTGTTGTAAGCACAATAAGAGCCAACCCTATAATAACGGCCCATTGTTTAATTGGATTCCAACTACCATTTAACATGCTACCCAAAAGACAGGACTGATTAGCAGCAAATGAAAAGTGGTTGTAGGGGTAGGTGGTAACACAAACTGCAGTAGATCGAATAACACAGGGTATGCCAACCAGGCCTAATCTTACAATAAATCTGTTCATTAACAGCTGAATAGCAGTATATCATCAAGTGCCTGGGCGGTAGATCTTGTGATGCTATCAAGTGTGGACAGTGTGGAGGTTTGGCTCACGGCCATGCCAATAGCGGCCTAACCAGCTGATAACGCCGCAATTACTGCAACGACGACCACGGTGACTCCAAAGTCTCTCCTGTGTCGAACAGCCATAGAGAAGTCCTTCTCAGACACCACAACTGGTACAGGAACCCAAATAGGAATCCACACAACCACCAGTGTTTCCGCTTCACTTAATTTTCCTTTAACACATGAGGAAATAACTCCTGTAGTGCAAGTA
The DNA here is from genome assembly GCF_964237555.1 of Oryctolagus cuniculus. Lineage (NCBI taxonomy): Eukaryota > Metazoa > Chordata > Mammalia > Lagomorpha > Leporidae > Oryctolagus > Oryctolagus cuniculus. The sequence continues at coordinate 1,894,812 of NW_027208201.1, read as the reverse complement.
TTATTAGTAGCATTACAGCGATACCAAAAGAAGGGAGGCTGAAGAAAAACAGGGGATGATCGTTGGGTGACGAAAAGGCAAATCAAGACAGCTGGAGAATTGGGGGTGCCTGGGGAGTGCAAGAAGGAAGTGGATTGGTAGGAGGGTAAGGAGCAAATGGCCTGTGACACTCCTGGCACCTGAGAGATAGCGACTCAGATCAAAAGGCTATAAGTTTCCCTGTAATATTGGCTCTGTAAGAACTACCTGACTCATTCCAGTTGATAACATCTCCCATGGAATAAGTGGCCACATTAATACATGGCATAGGAAAGCCAGTATAATTATAACCACAAAGATCTGCACCAAACTTAGGCTTATGGAAGCATAGCGCTCCCGAAAGGTGGATGGATAAGTTAACCTGGCCCTGATGGGAAGAATTGACAAGACTGTTGTAAGGCACTCCGAATCTTTCACCTATGGTAGAGTTATGCAAATACACAACTGGCAGAAGGTTAGAAGAGTTAGAAACAGGGAGAGGGAGAGGTAGGGCTCTCAAGAGACCCCAATACTCATCCAGTTTGGCCATCATCGGTGACAGTGGTATCATTATTAGTAGGAGTAGGATCATGATCATCTTGCCACTCTATTGTTCTTGTCCGTCTTTCTGGAGTCCAGATTGGATTTTTTTCTTCCTGTGGGAGAAAACAAACAGCGCCTCGTACCCTTCTTATTAATGGGTATGGGCCTTTCCATTTGTTATCTTGTGGGTCTTTCCACATAATCATTTTTCTAACGTGTGGCTGAGCTTCTGTCGGTTCATGGGGTTTATTACTATTGGGGGTCTGTTCCAAGATTACATGACGTTCTGCCGGGGTGAGACCATCAGCTTTTTTATTTAAAAAATTTATGGTAAGTAAGGCGAGGTTGAGAATGTCTTTAGGGGAACGGGATAGTGCCCCTATTCCCCCTTTTTGTTTTAATACAAAGTTTTTCAGATACAGATTAGTGCGTTCCACAACAGCTTGTCCAGTAGGGTTATATGGGATTCCGGTTAAATGAGAGATATGAAAAGTTGCTAAAAACTCAGCAAAAGCCTTAGAAGTATAAGCAGGTCCATTATCAGTTTTTATTATATTAGGAATTCCCCAAGAAGCAAAACATTGTAACATATGTTGCATTACATGGGAGGTGGACTCTTTGGTGGCGGCGGTAGCCATAACTACTCCTGAGTAAGTATCCACCATAACATGGACACAGGATAGCTTGCCAAAGGCAGGGATATGCGTTACATCCATTTGCCAAATGTGACATGGATAAAGGCCCCAGGGATTAGCTCCAGTGGGCATAGTAACAGGCTGATGAATAACACATTTTTCGCAATTTTGGACAATAGATTTAGCTTTACGAATAGGGATATTAAACCTCATACTTAAAGTCTTACTATTAACATGCCAAAGTTTGTGATATTCTGTTGCCTGTTCCATGGCAGTGCAAGCTAAAAGGAAGCGGGAATGTTGATCCGCAAGGGCGTTTCCCACGGTGAGAGGACCTGGCAGGGAGGTATGTGCTCTAATATGGATGATAAAAATGGAATCTGATCTCCTAAATAAAGCGTGCTGAACAAGCTCAAAATAAGGAAACACTGTAGAACTTTTGGATATTAACGAAGGGGAGCCTAGCCTCTTAACAACATTAACAACATATAAGCTATCAGAAATGATATTAAGAGGACCCTCAACCATATTTAATAACTTAGCCACTACATTTAGCTCTGCATGTTGAGGTGAGGGAGATACAGTAACTGCATGATGCACCTGACCTTGTAAAATAGCCACCCCGGTACCTCCTTTTGCTCCATCAGTAAAAGCTATGGGTGCTTTGGGAATGGGATTAGAATAAACTCTTTTAAAATAGTGTAAGGGTACCATGTCACAAAATCTAATAAAGGGATGATTGGGATAATGGTTATCTACACTTATGTCAAGGGTGATGGTGATGTGGGACCATTGCCAAGTTTCCTTAGCCCACTCCTGAATGACTACAGACTCTAATGGAAGAATGCAGGACTGTGGTCTTCTCCCTGCAATTTCTACCACTCGGTGGATGGCTTGTAAAACTAAATTTCCCATAGCCTCCGCATAGGAGGTAATAGATCTGGGCATATGGTTATGTGGGTATATAAACAACAATGGTCCTTCTTGCCAGAGTAAAGCATAAGGATAATGACTTTGTATGAACACCAAAATACTTAGGGGCATAGTGGGGTCACACCGCTGCATAGCGGTGCTCTTAAGGCGCTGTTCAAAATTTTTTAATACTGCTTTTGCCTCCTTTGTAAGTTGTCTGGGTGAATTTAGGCATGCATCGCCTTCCAGAAGTCAGAACAAAGGGTGCATTTCTTCAGTAGTCATTTTACAATAAGGCCAAATCCAGTTTAAATTTCCACACAATTTTTGTAAGTCATTTAAGGTTTTAACATGATGAGTGGAGATATTAAAATCAAGAGGCTTTACTGTGGTAGGGGTAATCCGTAGTCCTAAATATTGTACTGCAGGAACTCGTTGAATCTTTTCAGGGGATAAGATAAGATTATAATTGTTTAGGGATTGCTCTAATGCAAAGAAGGCTTTATCTAATTCTTCCTGGTTAAGAGCAGCCAATAGAATATCATCCATGTAGTGTACTATTGTCATTTGTGGAAATAATTTCCTTACAGGTGCAATAGCCTTAGCAACATATATTTGACATAATGTGGGACTATTAGTCATTCCTTGTGGCAATACCGTCCATTCAAAACGAGCATTGGGTCCTATATGATTTATAGAGGGAATTGTAAAGGCAAAACGTTGTCTATCTTCCTTGGCTAGGGGGATAGAGAAAAAACAATCCTTTATATCAACTACTATTAGTTTCCATTCTCTAGGTAGCATGGTTAAAACGGGGAGGCCGGGTTGAGTGGCCCCCATAGGTTGCATTTGTTTATTTATAGCTCTTAAATCATGAAGTGGGTGATATTTACCTGATTTCTTTTTAATCACAAAGATAGGAGTATTCCAAGGAGAAGTAGATGGCTGAAGATGTCCTGCCCCTAATTGTTCCTCTACTAAGGTTTTTACAGCAGCCAATTTTTCTTCTGTAAGGGACCACTGCGAAATCCACACTGGCTTAGAGGAGAGCCAAGTTATAGGGATTGGCTGCAGTGCGGTGGCCCCTCCTGGAAACCCAGTCCATGCCTGTCCTTTTCTCCTTTTGGACTAATGGGCGTTGTAATACCCTGTTCCCTAGCTCCCAGGCCTCCACCTTTATATCCCATTCGTGTCATGATGTTCCACACAGCCTGTGATCCTTGTTGTTTTCCCTTTTCATTAGTCAAGGTAAGTCTTAGTTCCTGTAGGACGTCTCGTCCCCACAGGGTAACTGGCAGCTTACAGATATATGGTTGGAACTGTCCAGAATGGCCTTCATTGTCGGTCCAAGTGAGGATGCTGGCACTCCTAGGTGGAGCATTGGTAGTACCCAACCCTACCAGTGTATTCTCTGACTCTTGTGTTGGCCAGGAGGGAGGCCAGTCGTCTGCGGCTATAATACTTACATCAGCCCCAGTATCTAACAAGCCTTGTATTGTTTTTCCCTGAATGACAAGAGGCCAAAGTGGTCTGTTTTCCAATGATAAGGAGAGTGCTGCAAAATTACTTCCTTGTTTAGCTCTCTGATCTCTAATTTTTTCCCAGCATAGTAGTTGTGCTAGGGGTCTGTCATTATCTACGATAGCTGCACCTAAGGTGGCTGGAATGATAACTTTAGGTTTGCATGTGGGGAAAGTTACTATTGCTGCCTGAATTTGGAGTCCACGCTGAAAATTGGTGGCTCGTCCAATCACTAGTCCGAAGCCAGTATTGGGAAGAGAATTTTTAGTAGGGACTACATCAATGATTTGAGGACCCATAGCTGGAGTTAATATTTGAGACTCCGTTGGCCGCAATTCGAAACAGCTTACTGTTCCTGATCCCCCTTTTTTGATTGCTGGCGCACTCAATTTTGCTTCGGGCCCCAGTGTGCTGGGGCCCCTCTCCCGTTTTTTGACTCTTGGGGAATGGGGTTTCCTGCTCTATCAGTCTTAGAATAACAATCACTGGCCCAATGATTACCTTTCCCACATTTAGGGCATAATCCTGGCTGTCGTTTGTTGGGTTTATGTTGTCTACATTCCTTTTTTACATGTCCGGGTTGGCCGCAAGTGAAACATTTGCGGTCACTCGCTCTATTGGCCTTAGCCATTGCCATAGCAGCATGAGCCCCAGAGGCAACATCATCCATGACATCTCTGCAAATTTTCATAAAGGTAGGGATGTCCTTATGTTGCCAAGGCCTTAGCACAGAGCGACATGTTTTATTAGCATTTTCATATGCCAGTCGTCTCAGCAAGGGTGCGGCCTCTTCAGGAGACTCAAGCACATTGCCTGCAGCTTCATAAAGGCGGTCAATAAAATCTGCATAAGGCTCTGTTGGTCCTTGTATTATCTTAGTCAGACTGTGTTTAACTTCCCCTTTTTTTGGCACTACCTTCCAGGCCCTCAAGGCTATATCTCTTATTTGTTGTAATACCTCCCGGGGACACCGAGCTTGCACCGGTTCTGCATGGAATGCTCCCTCTCTGTTTAACATGTCCTCATTCCAGGCAGGTTGCCCATCAGCTCGGTTTTGCGCCGCCTGAGTACAAGCTAGTTCCCTATAAGCGGCTGACCATAAGAGATAATCTCCCCCTGAAAGGACTGCCTTGCAGACATTTCTCCAATCTTCAGGAACTAGGCCCTGAGTGTCTAAGGTTCCTAGGATAGCTTTGGTGAAGTTAGCATGTGGCCCGTAGAGAGTCACTGCCTTTTGCCACTCTTTTAATGATGTGAAGTCGACCGGAGTCCACCCGCGATTTCCTTGGCGGTCTTCAGTCACTGGAAAGATCTGATGGGGGTTAGAGAACTCTGCCTAATTTGGTTTCAGGCGCCGCGGTGGGTGGGGAGTTGAATCCCCAGTATTTATAAAAAAAAGCGGCTTCATCGTCATTACGAGCACTTTCGTTTTCAAGTATTTGCCTTCTAGTCTGTTTCTCCGGCCCAGACTCTAAAACTATGGGCCTCATCTCTCTGGAAGCATTGCCGGCAAAACAGCAACAGCGCATAGGATGATGGGGTGGTTCATAAGGAGGAGCGGAGGGCATTAAGGGCAACTCCGGGTATAGTGGAAGCGATCCCAGCATCTGCGGATGTTTCGCTTTTGGTCGGGCTCCTCCGCTTGCTTCCATACTTTGTTCCTCTATATTATCTCCTTTTTCGCTACTATCATGGGAGTGTTCGCTGAGCTCCTCCAGTAGTTCGGAGCCTTCATCTAAGAGTTCCCCAATCTGGTCATCCTCCGACCGTAAAGCAGTATCTATCAGATACCACAAGTGGATCACTCCCTCCTTGACTCCAGCGTTTCGCAATTCACGTCCCACCCGTCTCCACTGAACCTGTGATAAATCTCCTTCTTCAACAAACCAAGGACAAGTTTCATATAGTATCCTCGTAAAATTGCACACAGCTACACTCTTTACGGGCATCCCCGTTGCCTTTAAAAGGCGGCTAATCAATAGGTGCATTTTCGTGGTGGACTGTGTGTTCCCCATTGTACCGCAGTATTCCTAGGCTTTTTCCCCTAGACTCCCGTCTATAGACGTTTTTTTTTTTTTTTTTTTCTTACCTTCTTTCCGCGTTACAGTGATCCGAGTCATGGCACCAGTTGCAGGCGTACACCTTCCGGATAGGTTAACGCTGGCGAGACCTCGGAGACACCAGACGCGTTTATCGGCTTTTCAGCTTCCACTTTATTTTTCAGCAGAATCACGTTACATGTCGCGAACGCCCACCATCTTCGCCTCCTCCTACCCTCTTATATATCCCGCCCACCGTCCACCTGTTTATATATGATTCACGGAAAACATGTTACCAACTCAGCAAGAGTAAGTGTGGGAAACATGCAATAACAGGATGCTTAAAGTCAAAACAGGATCTTGCAATTAGCAACTGGCATGGTGGAAAAACACCAGCACTAAACTTCTTGTGCTTGTACATGTCGGGAGGGGCACAGCTGGCCAGGCTGTCCCGTTCCCCGACAAGTCAGGAGCTTCTTCTGGCTCACACTTGGTTGTAGGGTCCCAAACATTGGCCATCCCGCATTGCTTTCCCATGTGAAATAGCAGGGAGCTGAATTGGAAGTGGAGAAGCTGGACATGAATCAGCACTCATCTAGGATGTTGCACCACAGGTGCATTATTAAGCTCCTGCACCACAGTACCTCTCCCAGAGCATGTTTTCGGGCAGCTCTGGGGTTGCCACCTCCCCACCATCACCGCGAGCTTGAGGAGGCCCTTGCCCAGACGGCCACTAGCCCCTAGCTTGAGATTTCAGCTGATTCAGGATCCTGTGCACCACTGGTTCAGTGAGGCTTTTCAGGAAACACAGAGGCAGGACCTTCACCTTGCATTGGAGCCCTCAGTGCTTTCTGTCAGGGAACGGGACAGCCTGGCCAGCTGTGCCCCTCCTGACATGTATAAGCACAAGAAGGTTAGTGCTGGTGTTTTTCCACCCTGCCCGTTGCTAATTGCAAGATCCTGTTTTGACTTTAAGCATCCTGTTATTGCATGTTTCCCACACTTACTCTTGCTGAGTTGGTAACATGTTTTCCGTGAATCATATATAAACAGGTGGACGGTGGGCGGGATATATAAGAGGGTTGGAGGAGGCGAAGACGGCGGGCATTCGCGACATGTAACGCGAGTCTGCTGAAAAATAAAGTGGAAGCTGAAAAGCCGATAAACGCGTCTGGTGTCTCCGAGGTCTCGCCGGCATTAACCTATCCGGAAGGTGTACACCTGCACTGACTCCTGGCTCCTGGCTTCAGATCAGCCTAGCTCTGGTCTTATTGTCCATTTAGAGAGTGAAACTGTGGATGTAAGATCTCTCTCTCTCTCTCTCCCTCTCTCTCTCTCTCTTTCCGCCTCTCAAATAAGTAAATAAATATAATCTAATAAAAAAGAGGCCATAAGGTCTCCCTACATGGTATTTAGCACAGACCTGGGGGAAAATTCCAATCCATTGTCATATATGTGTGCACTCTTAGGGTCTGAGGGTGGCCCTGATCCCCTAAAGGAACCCAGACTTGTGCAGAAGAGCAAGAACAGACTCCCTAACCCCCACTATTGTTGGAAGGCAAAGACAACGTGAATGTGGTTCTGCAGCTCCAATGTTTGTCTAGTTTCAACGTAAGGGGTTCCAACTGACTCCAGAAGACCCAAGACAGAGATATTTGTGTAGAGCATACTCTGAAATAACAGTTAAATAATTATTGCCTCTGAGGAATGATTGTGCATGGCTATATATTTTTATTTCTAATTATTGATTTAATTTCTCATGTCTACATATTGTACAATAAAGGGATGAATGATGCTTCCACATGGAAAATAAATGCCTATGCATTTCTACTTAAAATATGAGCAGTCCTAGTTTAAAACAAAATAAGGAATCAAGCCAAGGCAGAATAGAATACATTCTTCACAGAATGAATACACATATGTGTGACTCAATTATTACTTGCTCATTCTTCTACATTTCCCCTGATTCCTCTTTATTCCTCAACATATCTTCCTACTTTTCTTCTTCTTCCTTTCTCTAAAGGTCTCCAAAGCTGTTGGAATTCAAGTGGAACTTGTAACAGGATCAACTTTATAATTCCAACTTTGACTCTAAAAGCAGTTGGTTATTCGTTATTTTAAATTTTGAAATTGTCAATTCTAATTGTTGAGAGCTATAAGTCAAAATAAATTGTTTTCACTTTAATATTGCTTTTTTTTGAACAGTCATCAACTATATCATGATTCTCATGTGTTTGGACAGATTGGCTGTGAGCACCAGTGTATGATTTAAACCCGTGGAGAACTTGTACTCTTTATCTAGGATTGTCTCCTACAAAAAGAACTTCATGAGCTCTACTCCTCATGGTGTCAGGTTGGACCCAGTTGAGGAACTTCATTTTCTTTTCCATAACTCTGTTCATTTGTATTACCATATTCATTTACCTAAGGGAATCATTTCTTTCAGGGAGACTACTGGCTTCTGCCCAATGGTTTCCCCTCCATAATGTTCTAGTGCTTGCAATGTTACTACTTTGCTCTTGGGTTTTCTCTTCCTAAAAAGTAAGGAATTCAATCAAATTAACCAGCTGAGGATCTTCCTTAGTGGGGAAAATCCTTCAAGGACCTAGGTCACAGTTCCAACTCAGGACATCTCCCTTTTGGTTTCTGTCTTGGAATCTACATTTTTGAGTGTGAAGGAAATGGAATTTTAAATGCAATCAGCTTGTATTGACTTAAAGGAGAAAGAATAAGGGGAAGAAACTTCACACAGTGCCACAAGACCTGCACCACCTGAGAAATGCAGAAAGAGGAAGCAGCAGGGTTAGGCAGAGACACCTGTCACCACTACAAGGAGGTGCTGATCCTTGACCCCCACACATACCAACTGAGGCTGAAATCAGAGCATGTGCCCAGCAGTCCCAGGGTATTCAGAAGCCATACTGACTTTTCTAAAGCAGTATCAAATTGGAAGGCCTTGTTTAAGCAGAAGTCAGAGCATCAGTGAAACCAAAGCAAACACAAACACAGCCTCTGTCCAAACCATTTGTGCTCACATGGCCCTCAGAAAACATAAAATGCAAATGGCGGTAAAGCCACATCTCTAAATCTAATACCAGCAAGGTTCAAGTTGTATGATGAGACTCAGTATGAGCAAGATTCAAATTGCCAGATTATACCCAGGCAAACTGGCTTGGCAGAATAACAAGGGTAAAGTTAACTCTCATCTAATGTTGGGGTGCAGTGTGAAACAACGAGGCTGTATTCCCTAATGGAGGGTAGAGATGTGAGGTACTTTTCCAAGTCAGAGGAGACGAAAGAAAAAAGAAAGATTATTTTACATTCTAGGAAAACTGGGCTTTTCCACAGCGAGATGCCGGCAGGCCTCACTGGGCCCAGGAACATCCCTGGAAGGTCCACATCTCACCACAGAACATGGCAGGGATTCTTGCATTCCCTGCGATGAGGCACTGAGAGACAGCTATGAGGGGAATACAACGCCCTTCCTAAGGCTGGGACAATGCGACTCTTACCAAGGTCTCAGTGACCCAGCATAGGGACCAGAAGAGGCCACATTGGGCCATGAAGGGCACCTGTGTAGGATGCAGTTCTCACCTCTCTTCTCTCACGAAAAGCCTTAGGTGCCTCCCTTGGCTTCCAGCATCCACTTAAGACTCAAAGCAGGGGCTAGCGATGGCTGGTTTGTGGGTCTCTGCAAATTCCCAGAGTGGCAGGGAGGGGACAACCTGAGAGGCTAAATTTCAAAGAGCCCCTGGGGGGCAACTTCAGGTGCATTCAGGCAGTCTCTGGGCCAGGTTCCAACCCAGCACCATGGGTGCCCTCTGGGGGCAGCAGACGGCACTGACCCCGACAGAAAGGTAGAAAGGCAGGAACAGGCCTGACTTAGGTAGAGGTCAAAACTGCAGGAATGTCGCACTCCAACAGCACATTTGTCCCATTTCAATCAGATGACTCCACCACACCACTAAGGGTCCCTGACACAGACATGATTCTGAGCAGAACACGTCTGACAGAAGACTGTGGTGGGAGCTGCCTCAGCAGTAGGATTGTGGTGGTTTTCCTTTATAAATGCATCAAAACTGGATTTATTTGCCCTGTGCCTACTACTTGCACCTTAAAGGCGGGAATGTGACTTCCACATGGAAAATAAATTTCTGTGTTTCTTTTAAATATAGATACAGGCCTGTGGTAATAGAGAAAATGGATGGAAAGCAATGCATTCAAGAATATATTCTTCAGATAATGCACAAACACCATCAACCCAACTAATAATACTAAATAATATATCATACTAAATAATATATCATCAAGGAGATATCATTTTGACATATAAAGCCAGAACATTGTTTTTAAAGAGGTCGATGTGAAAGGTAAAGAATCTATTAGTGTAATTCCAGACAATTCTTTGGACATTACAATTAAAAATCGTTGTCACATGCATTGCCGTATATGCACACATCATATTTCTCAGGATCTATCTCAGCTGCTCCACTTCTGATCCAGCTTTGCTAATGGCCTGGGAAGAGCAGTGAGGATGGCCCAAGGGTTTGAGTTCTGTACTCACATCTGAATGAGTCAGATGATGCTCATTCCTTCAGTCTGGTCCAGCTCTGGCCATTGCAGACAGGAGTCAACTAAAAGATAGTAGATCTCTCCTTCTTTGTCTCTCCCTCATTCTCCAAAACTCTTTCAAATAAATTCTACAAACTTGGATTAGCCAAGTGAGCCATGGTGCCAGGCCCATAGAACATCTTACTCCAACTGATTTAACTGTTGCCAGAATCTAACTATTACCAATCTGTTTCCAAGAAAACTGGAATGATACCAAGTATATGGTTAAAGTAACTACTCATCCATCACAAGCTAGAGCTGGAAAATCTTCCTGATATATGCGATGATCATATCTTACTGCTTAATGGAAAAATATGAGAAATTCTACATAGTTTTCAGGAGTAAAAATTCTCCATTATTCATTTCTGTTCATTTTTTACAACACATGTAATCCCACAGATCACTTGGTCAGAGTGCCAGTGACACTGAATCTTTCTTATGTTTTCTTGAGTACAAAATAATGTTTAGTGTAGTTGAAAATCTTTATCCTTCTGAAGATCATTATGTATTAAAATATGATAATTACTACCTGAAGGTAGGCAGAATTTTCTCATCAGTCACATTCCACTTCTTTTTTTCTGTCAAAGATGAAGACTTTTGAGACAGGTGTTAACTTCACCATGAAACAGGCACTGAATTACCTGTCTGATTGGAAATCTCATTTTCTGAACAAGGTGTGCAATCAAAACAACAGGTAGGCTTTCCCTCCAGAGGGTTTTTACTGAGTCCAGGGCTACAACTCTCACTGCACTGAGCATGGCATCTGAGAAAACTCAGATGGATGTAGGTCATAGTTGGGACTGTTATCTAAACTTCAAGTAGGGTATTTAGTCCTGGAGAATCTATGCTCTTAAATTGTAAGTACCTGTTTCTAATACACTGATTGCATGCCATATTGACTCTGTGCCATGAAATAGTCTCAAAACATATGGAAGAACAAGTGTCTTTGTTATCCTTCCTCAGATGCCACAAACACAAGAAACATATATAGGTTGGAAGGGGAGTGGATTAATGTCTGTAAAGGTATTTTTATTAAGCCAAGTGACACAAAATACCATACCAACTGTGGGTAACAATGTGTAGTGTGAATCTTAAAATTAGGAACAGATTACGCCTTTAATTTCTGTGGCCCACTCTATTACATCCTCAAAGAGAGACAACTGTTGCTCATGGGGAAGAAACACTATTTTCACCTTACATCCAACAGCTTTTGGAAAATTACAGAAGTTCAGAATGTCATACTCAACATCCAATTTTCTCTTTTGATTCAAATTCACTAGGTCACCAGCAGGATTGGCAAATTGGAGGTGCTTGAGAAACAGGTGCAGCTAAAAAAATGTGCCATCCTCTCATGTGACTGCTCAAAAATTTGTACAACAAATTCAAGTTAGAGAAAGTATCTCTTGGTCTGTAATCACAGCTACACAAAGGAACAGTTTTGTAGCAACCCTATGAATTCAAAGAAACCAGATACAGAGCTATATCACAGTAAGTCAGATTTCAATCATTTTCATTAAGAAACATGAGGAAACAAAATCACTATGTGTGAGATTCAGACAAAAGCTACACATGCTCTATTGTTTTCTCCATGTATCTATGGCAACAAAGAGTAAAATGAAGTTACACATATACAAATGTGTTCAAATTACATATCATCATTATCTCCAAATTGTAGATATTTCATATATATATATGCCACACAGACAACAGTGGGGAGACTTAGGACGCTCAGGGCTCCGAGTCCACACATCGGCACTGGAAGGGGAGGTGAGCTCAATAACCCGAGACATTGGTGGGGAAACGGGGGTCAGAATCTAGAGGGGGGCCGGAAAGTGCAGCAAACTCACTACCAGAAAGAAGGAAAAAAAAAGCTTCTGGGTTTCTCTTCCCCCTAACCTTGCAAAGGTTACAAGGCTGCAAGGCTTGAAGAATTCCCAAGAGACAAAGAGCAGGCCTCCTCTCTGGATTTACATATCAATGGGGGAGAGCTAAGGAACTGAGTCACTACAATTCAGTAGCCTAGGCAACCCAGTGGGAGTCCAGAGGAGCCAAAGACTGGAAGCTAAATACCATCAATTCTGCACAGCCATGCAGTGTTACTTACCCCCTGAATAAATAAAATACATAAATAAATAAAAAGAGAGAGATTTACCACGAATAACCTGAGGGTGTCACCTTTGCACACCCTTAACCAGGAAGAACCAGGCAGAGCTCTCAGGCCGCACCCATCTCAAGCCTCCAAGGCTCCTCCAACAGCAGGCAGTCCACTTAACACGGACACAGTATAAAAAAAAAAACGCACCGTGACACAAGAAGAATTAACTATGCCGAGTAACAAATACAGAAATAGAGGGAGCAAGATCAATGATGACACTATGATGCCTCCAAATAAGCGAAACACCCCAAGCCAAGAGTATGAAGATGATGAGATAGAAGAAATGCAAGATACGGATTTCAAAAAATTTATGATAAGAACATTTAGAAGTTTTCAAAAGCAAATCCTTGAACTACAGAAATCCTTAATGGACAAGATTGAAAATCTCTCTCGTGAAAATGAAATTTTAAGGAAGAGTCAAAATGAAACTCAGAAACTAGTAGAACAGGAAAGTGTGATAGTGAAGAGAAATCAAAATGAAATGAAGAGCTCAATAGATCAAATGACAAACACATTAGAAAGCCTTAAAAACAGAATGGGTGAAGCAGAAGAGAGAATATCGGACTTAGAAGATAGAGCACAGGAAAACATACAGTCAAACCAAAGAAAAGAAGAGGAAATTAGAAATCTAAAAAATATTGTTGGGAATCTATTAAAAAAACCAACATTCTAGTTCTAGGAGTTCCTGAAGGCATGGAGAGAGAGAAAGGATTAGAAGGCCTTTTTAGTGAGATACTAGCAGAGAACTTTCCAGGTTTGGAGAAGGACAGAGATATCCTAGTACAGGAAGCTCATAGAACCCCCAATAAACATGACCAAAAGAGATCCTCACCACGACACGTGGTAATTAAACTTACCACAGTGAAACATAAAGAAAAGATCCTAAAATGTGCAAGAGAGAAACGTCAGATTACTCTCAGAGGATCTCCAATCAGACTCACAGCAGACTTCTCGTCAGAAACACTACAAGCTAGGAGGGAATGGCGAGACATAGCACAGGTGCTAAAAGAGAAAAATTGCCAGCCCAGAATAATATATCCTGCCAAGCTCTCATTTGTGAATGAAGGTGAAATAAAGACCTTTCATGGCAAACAGAAATTGAAAGACTTTGTGGCCACTCATCCGGCCCTGCAAAAGATACTTAAAGATGTGCTACACTCAGAAACACAGAAACACGGCCATCAATATGAAAGAAGGGAAAGGAAGAACACCTACCAGTAAAAGAGCATGGGAAGCTCAAAGCATATACTAGAAAATATTTCCGGGAAAATGACAGGGCAAAGTCACTACGTATCAATAGTCACATTGAACATTAATGGTCTGAATTCTTCAGTTAAAAGACACCGTTTGGCTGACTGGCTCACAGAACACAACCCAACTATTTGTTGCCTACAAGAAACACATCTCTCTAACAAAGAGGCATGCAGACTGAAAGTGAAAGGTTGGAAAAAGATATTCCATGCCAACAGAAACCAAAAAAAAGCAGGTGTAGCCATATTAATATCAGACAAAACAAACTTTAATACAAAAACTGTTAAGAGAGACAAAGAGGGACACTATATAATGATTAAGGGTTCAATTCAACAGGAAGATGTAACTATTATAAATGTATATGCACCTAATTACAGGGCACCGGTCTATTTAAAAGATATGTTAAGGGACTTAAAGGGAGATTTAGATTCCAATACAATAGTACTGGGGGACTTCAATACTCCACTCTCAGAAATAGACAGATCATCTGGACAGAAGATCAACAAGGAAACAGCAGATTTAATTGACACGATTGCCCAAATGGATCTAACAGATATCTACAGAACTTTCAACCCTACATCTACAGACTTCACATTCTTCTCAGCAGTGCATGGAACCTTCTCTAGGATTGATCACATACTAGGCCATAAAGCAAGTCTCAGCAAATTTAAAAGAATTAGAATCATACCATGCAGCTTCTCAGACCACAGCAGAATGAAGCTGGAAATTAGCAACTCAGGAAACCCCAGAAAAAATGCAAACACATGGAGACTGAACAACATGCTCCTGAATGAACACTGGGTCATTCAAGAAATCAAAAGAGAAATCAAAAACTTTCTGGAAGTAAATGAAGACAACAACACAACATATCAAAACTTATGGGATACAGCAAAAGCAGTATTGAGAGGCAAATTTATAGCAATAGGTGCCTATATCAAGAAATTGGGAAGGTACCAAATAAATGAGCTTTCAGCACACCTCAAGGACCTAGAAAAACTGCAGCAAACCAAACCCAAATCTAGTAGGAGAAGAGAAATAATTAAAACCAGAGAAGAAATTAACAGGATTGAATCCAAAAAAAACATTACAAAAAATCAGCCAAACGAGAAGCTGGTTTTTTGAAAAAATAAACAAAATTGACACCCCATTGGCCCAACTAACTATAAAAAGAAGAGAAAAGACCCAAATCAATAAAATCAGAGATGAAAAAGGAAACGTAACAACAGACACCACAGAAATAAAAGGAATCATCAGAAATTACTACAAGGACCTGTATGCCAGCAAACAGGGAAACCTATCAGAAATGGATAGATTCCTGGACACATGCAATCTACCAAAATTGAACCATGAAGACATAGAAAACCTAAATAGACCCATAACTGAAACAGAAATTGAAACAGTAATAAAGGCCCTCCCAACAAAGAAAAGCCCAGGACCAGATGGATTCACTGCTGAATTCTACCACACATTTAAAGAAGAACTAATCCCATTTCTTCTCAAACTATTCAGAACAATCAAAAAAGAGGGAATCCTCCCAAATTCTTTCTATGAAGCCAGAATCACCTTAATCCCTAAGCCAGAGAAAGATGCAGCACTGAAAGAAAATTACAGACCAATATCCCTGATGAACATAGACGCAAAAATCCTCAATAAAATTCGGCCAATAGACAACACATCAGGAAAATCATCCACCCAGACCAAGTGGGATTCATCCCTGGTATGCAGGGATGGTTCAACATTCGCAAATCAATCAATGTGATTCACCACATTAACAGACTGCAGAAGAAAAACCATATGATTATCTCAATTGATGCAGAGAAAGCATTTGATAAAATTCAACACCCTTTCATGATGAAAACTCTAAGCAAATTGGGTATAGAAGGAACATTCCTCAATATAATCAAAGCAATTTATAAAAAACCCACAGCCAGCATCCTATTGAATGGGGAAAAGTTGGAAGCATTTCCACTGAAATCTGGCACCAGGCAGAGATGCCCACTCTCACCACTGCTATTTAACATAGTTCTGGAAGTTTTAGCCAGAGCCATCAGACAAGAAAAAGAAATCAAAGGAATACAAATCGAGAAGGAAGAAGTCAAACCATCCCTCTTTGCAGACGATATGATT